>NC_140169.1:199229610-199489610 GCF_963971535.1 Notolepis coatsorum | reverse complement strand
GTTTAGCGCTTAATGTGCGGCCAAGCACGTTTTCCTATGGGCCTTCACCTCTGTGCTGACGTGTGTGTGTGTGTGTGTGTGTGTGTGTGTGTGTGTGTGTGTGTGTGTGTGTGTGTGTGTGTGTGTGTGTGTGTGTGTGTGTGTGTGTGTGTGTGTGTGTGTGTGTGTGTGTGTGTGTATCGCTGTATGGAATCCCAGAGGGATTATTCAACAGACACTGATATCTGTAGTCTATAAACAGTATGTCACATGTCCTGTATAGTATACATCACAACAGACAACAGAAGTTATCAGTACCTACCTACACAATCAGAGAAAAGCTACTAACCCTACTACCCTCAGTACCTACACCATCAGAGAAAAGCTACTAACCCTACTACCCTCAGTACCTACACCATCAGAGAAAAGCTACTAACCCTACTACCCTCAGTACCTACACCATCAGAGAAAAGCTACTAACCCTACTACCCTCAGTACCTACACCATCAGAGAAAAGCTACTAACCCTACTACCCTCAGTACCTACACCATCAGAGAAAAGCTACTAACCCTACTACCCTCAGTACCTGTACCATCAGAGAAAAGCTACTAACCCTACTACCCTCAGTACCTACACCATCAGAGAAAAGCTACTAACCCTACTACCCTCAGTACCTACACCATCAGAGAAAAGCTACTAACCCTACTACCCTCAGTACCTACACCATCAGAGAAAAGCTACTAACCTACTACCCTCAGTACCTGCACCATCAGAGAAAAGCTACTAACCCTACTACCCTCAGTACCTACACCATCAGAGAAAAGCTACTAACCCTACTACCCTCAGTACCTACACCATCAGAGAAAAGCTACTAACCTACTACCCTCAGTACCTACACCATCAGAGAAAAGCTACTAACCCTACTACCCTCAGTACTTACACAACCTGACAGAATCTACTAATCCTACTATTCACACTCTATGCTGAACAGTAAGTTCACCCAGTTAAAAAAGTTTAAAAATCTGCCCAAGGGAAATTCAGTTGTTGTCTGTTTTGTCATGGGAAGAAAATCACATTGCATGTTATTAGTGTAGCAATACGCAGCATCTAACTTCGTTGGGCGCTACACTTGTTTGTGATGAACAGACACAAGTAAACAGTTAATGTACTTACACTTGAAAGGGGAATTGTTGGCATGGGGGGTTATATTGGCTGCGTCCATGATTGTTTCAGTTGTAGAGTACAGTACGTGTTGTAATTTATAAATCCACTTCCTGAAAGTAACCACGCTAAGCATACTCAATAAAACCCGGAAGACAGTAGACATCCAGCGATTTTAAGGGTGCTGAAGGGTTACGTAAAAAGTGCCTACTCTACCGTCATTCACAAATGGTTATACAGTTGTAACATGGGCTCTGCTCTCAAGATGCTCTCTCAGTGCAAATCCATGCAAGCCTGAGAATACCCCCCCCCCCCCCCATGGGAACATCCTGAGCAGAGCCTTAGCAACCACATTCTCAGATGATGTGATACTGACAACCGAGAGACAGTAAGCCAGCGTGGCGTGGCCCGTAGGGAGCATATATCTAGATGATAAAATACACTGATGCAGGTTGAGGCTGGGGTGGTCGAGGGAGCAGCATGGCCTGCAAGCAGTAGCAGAGTGCAGCCATGCAGTAAATAGTGGGAGGCAGAACAGCTTAGCTTAGAGCTTAGCTTAGAGTTTTAGCCTTGTTGATTATGATTGGTGCGCATTTCTGAACAGCCGATCAGAATAATTGCCACGTATGACTTCCGCGTTCTGCATGAGCGGACGCTAAGCTCAGTTTCTGTCCGGACCGCTCTTGTCATAATAATTACACCATTCATAGTGACAAACGGTTATACAGTTGTATTTGCCGATATCGGCCCTGCCCTCGAGATGCTCTCGGTGCAAAATCCACGCAAGCTTGTGATGGATTTGGCTGAGAGTGCGAATAGAAATCCCTCAAAACAACATGCTTCGCTCCCCACCAAACCCAGTACTTGTCAGGGAGCACAGGTAGTAATCGTCAATAGTAGAGCTGTATGCCAAATCCCCTTCTGATGTATGACTATGTGTAAAGACAGACCGATCTCGCTTAAAATATGTAAATAATAGGGATGTCCGATATTATCGGCCGACCGATATTATCGGCCGATATCGGCAGTAAAATGTGATATCGGAAAATATCGGTATCGGTTTAAAAACAAAAAAAAACAATAACAATATTTGTTATATATATATCCAGTGAAATTATTAGTTACCTGAAATTATTCAGTTTTTTGGACGGGGAAATCCTGCATATATCGGTATCGGTTGATATCGGTTGATATCGGTATCGGAAATTAAGAGTTGGACAATATCGGAATATCGGTATCGGTAAAAAAGCCAATATCGAGCATCCCTAGTAAATAAAGTACTCGACCACAGGAAAAAAGGTCAAGTCAAGAGTTTTATTTGTCACAGCATACAAGTATACAGTGAAATGCGGGCGGTCTTGTGTACATATTACAAATAAGTACATATATTACATATTCCAAAAATGTTAGCTTTCAAATCCACTGCTGGGGAGTGAACCCTTTACCTCAAGACTACTGAGACACTGTTGAATGTCGGATATTGCGTATTGGCTAGACATCATAACCTGGACTATACAGTATATAGAGAGAAGGAATAAAATGCTGTGAGACAGGATTCGTGTATCAAGGAAGCAACATTTTTATTTGTGAAGGTCGCTCTTATATACACACACTCAGCTGGTCGTAATGAGTCAATCACTCAGCTGGTGTCAATCAGTCAATCACTCTGAATGGATGACGGGAGAGCACACTCATTATTGTCAACACCCCCACTTGCTATCCTACTGACCTATCTAAACTGGAGAAGGAAAAATAATAACAAAAACAATTTAATAACAATCAGTTATTGTAACACTTTTACATTCCATTAAACAAACGAAGGCCATCATTGATATGGTTCCTCTCCTGAGTGAAACAAGAACATAAGTCATTAGATTTCATTATTTACACAGTCCGTTTTTTCACTGGCACTCTTTTATAACTTTTGAAATAAACAAGAAAAACAAAAAAATTTGACCACTTGGTCACTACTCACACTGATGTGGTTTCTCTCCCAAACATAACCTTTGTGAACCTATTTAGTTTGTCCTTAGTTGCTGGTTTGGTAAATACATCAGCCACCATTTGATCTGTGGGACAGTATCGCAAACAGATCTGTCCATTTAGTACTGTAGATCTGATAAAATGGTACTTTATGTCTATGTGTTTGCATCTTTGTCTGCGGACTGGGTTCTTAGCTAATGCTATGGTTCCCTGATTGTCCTCATGGACAATGGGTGGTGCATACTTACAGTACATGCATCCATATGTGTCAGCAGTTGTACCAGGTGTAAACACTCTTGGGTGGTTGCAGCTAGTGCCATGTACTCTGCTTCACATGTGGACAATGCCACCGTCTGTTGCTTTTTGGTCTTCCATGAGACCAATGGACCAGTCTCATGTAGACTAACACAGTACCCTGTTGTGCTGCGTCGGTCTGTGACATCTGCTGCCCAGTCCGCATCACTGTAAGCCTGTAACCTCAAATCAGAATTACACTTCTTGTAACACAACATTTTATCACTGGTGCCCTTTAAGAACCTCAATACATGTTTGACAGTAGCCCAATGTTCCTCAGTTGGTTTGTTAAAATACTGAGACAGTTTACTCACTATGAAACACAGATCTGGCCTAGTACACATAGTACACCTCTCTGTACCGGGTGACATTGTTCATTATTCCTGCCCCTTCAGTGTAATCGAGTGCCCGCTCACATGGTGTTGATCTGGGTTTACAGTCCTGCATGTCAAACCTCTCTAGCATATTCTTTACACATTGCTTCTGTGACATTGTCACACATCCATCGCACTGTTCAAAGTCAATTCCTAGGAAGTGTGTCAATCTGCCCATATCCTTCATCTGAAATTTCTTTGTGAGCATCTCTTTTACAGCCTTCATTGCATTCTCATTACTGGCTGCAAGAACCAAATCATCAACCCATATAATCATGATTACCTTCTCATGCTCAGTTTCTCTTGTATATACACAGTGATCAGCAGGGTTTTGCACAAATTCATTCACAATTAGATAGTCATGTAACATGTTGTTCCAATTCCGGCCAGACTGTTTTAGACCATACAGTGACTTCTCTAGTTTACACACCAATGTCTCTGTGCCAGATGTCTGTTCATAACCCTCTGGCTGTTCCATGTATATCTCATAATCTATCGGTGCATGTAGGTAGGCAGTTTTAACGTCCATCTGATTTAAAATCAAATTTTCTTGTGCAGCTTTCTGCATCAATACTCTGACACTTGTCAGGTCGGCTGTGGGAGAAAAAGTCTCTCCATAGTCAACACCCCTTTTCTGACTGTAGCCTTTAGCAACATATCGTGTGTAGACTCCTTTACCTATAAGCCTACTGCGAGGGGCAAGTGGGCTGGTTTGAGTTAGACGCGTGCTTGAAGAATTCAATGTCCAGAGAGCTCGTATCATTTTCGATATGCCAATCCTTTTATTGACCATTATCAACCAAATAATATAATACAAAAAACTCTTTTCCTAATTACACTGAACGCCGACCTATACGGCACATCAACACGAACACGACAAGACACGGTCAAAAACTGTATGGCTATTCCACTTGCGCACCTGGGGCTCATCACCCTCTGATCAGTATATATGGGTAACCACCCCCTGTGGTGGTTGCCATGGTGACTAATAATGCCACACCTCTGCACCGTGAGTTGAAATAAAACTAAATAAACAGAAGGGCATTTAGGCTCCAACAATACACCGGCCCCTAATTGAGAATGGCAGGAGGCCAGGAACAATTCAAAATAATATTTACATAATGGAGCCAATAAATGTATACAAAAGAACTCAAAAAACAATTCTCTGAATTAGAAGCTTTAAATTGCAGCTACTTGAAGCAAGCAAAGTTTAGTTACTGGTCTATTAAATTGCAGCTTCTTGAAGCAAGCAAAGTTGAGTTACTGGTCTACACTCGTGCAGAACGCACCAGTCCTTTCCTGTCGGGATAGGTCTCCAGGACTCTTCCAAGTAACCAGGAACCACATGGGGCTGTAGCGTCTGCGATCAATACAATGTCTCCAGGGACAAGACTTTGTCTCTCCTTACTCCACCTCTCATATAGCAAAGGTAAGTATTCTCTCAGCCAGTGTTTCCTGTTCCATTTTGTCTGCATCCTCATGACTCCGTTTCTTTTATGACTCATCTCCAATAGAGTCTTTCGTAGTTTCAGGATCCAAGCAACTGACCTCTTCAACCTTTTCTAGTTAGAAAGTAGGTGATCAGTTGGTGTGTGGCACTTGGTGCATCGACAATTACTGCATTGATGTTGAGATCCTTTTTGACCTCAGTGTCATCAGCAGAAATTGTTGTACTCCAAGATACCATCTGGCCACTCTTCCTCTGGTTTCCAAAGAAACTCAGGGCCCTCAATCCACCTTCTGTTGGTCAGCAAATCATCCACCTTAACTCCCCTTGAAGTTTTGTCAGCAGGGTTCTGAGTGGTATGAATGTACCTCCACTGCGTGACATCAGATGTTCTTTGGATGGCAGAAATCCTGTCTCGGTGGAACTTCTCATCTCTCCCAAACCTCCTTTCCAGTCCAAGGATGCGTTGCCTAGCAACAAACTGATTGTTTGGCAGAGACACTTCTTTCCTTTTAAAGGGACGCTCCAAGGTGTAATGTCCGTCTTGCAGTTTGCATGAATCAGTCATGATTTCCATGAACTTCATATCATCCCTCGACATTTCCTCTTTGTCTTCTGATGACCTTTCATTAAAATCATGGTTGTACTGATTGTTCAGCAACTCCTCCAGATTTGTTATAGAGATCCTATTAACAGTAGCAGCGGGGTTGACATTCTCACTGTAGCCTGATAGGGGACCATTAACGACCCACCCCAATAGGGTCTTAATGGCATATGGCCCATTGCCATGACTATTCACAACTTCCCAAGGTTCAAGCAATTTGGAGGCATTGGTACCTATCAATAACTCCACATCAGCTTGAATCCGAGGAAGGGCAACCCCATCTAAGTATGGCCACTTAGCCAACTCCTCTTGGCTAATGATGTTACTCGTGGTTACGGGCATCCTCTTCTGGGTGTAGACCTTGGGCAGGTCATAGAACTGTTTCCCAGTGAGGCTGGAGATCTCCAAGTCTGTCAGTATGTAGCTGGATGCCTTTGGGCCCATGGTATGTAAGCTGATTTGTGTTTTCCTTCATGTAAGGTTCAGCCTTCTCATTAGGGTTTCTGAACAAAATGTGTCAGTGCTGCCTGGATCTAAAAATGCATATGTTGTAATGATGTTGTCTCCCTCGCCGGACTTCACCTGTACAGGCAAGATTGACAGAGCCCCATTGCTGCTCCCGGCCCCTGTTTGTCCACATGTCTGCAAAGAGATCTGTGCGTTACTCACAGACGGTTTCTTTGGCTGGTTTATGTTGCTTGCTCTCTCCTTCTGATTTATATGAAGAACACTGGGATGGTTTTGGCTGCACACCTTGCAAGTCAAGCGCTTCTCGCAATTCCTGCTAAGATGTCCAATGTGAAGGCAGCCAAAACAGATTCCTTTTTGTCTTATAAAAGTAATCTTGTTCCTGTGTGTCTTCTCCTCCATCTGAGGACATTGATCCAGAGTGTGGTTTTTAGAGCAACATACACAAGTGTTGGTGTTGTGAGCACATGCATTTATTTGCTTTGCAGGGGTTTCGATAGTAACTGTGGTTGCAAAACTGTCTCCTATGAATTTGGGTTTAATTTGTGATTTCATTCTGTTCATGTTCATAGGTCTACTTCCTGTATTTGGTGGTGTATTTTGAATGTCTCCGAAGACTGGGTCTGAGACAATCTTTACCTGGCGCTCAATGAATGTGACAATATCCATGAATTGTGGTCTGCGATGGTGTTTTTCCATTATCGAACATACAGAGACTCTCCAATTCTCTCTGAGCTTGTATGGAAGCTTTGAAATCAATACTTTCATGTTCGCTGGCATATCGAGTTCCCTCATGTACTGGACATTCTCCATAGCATTACAGCACTCCCGAAGGAAAAGAGCATAGGCTTGAAGAGATTTTATGTCTTCAGCCTTCACTAGCGGCCAGTTGAGCATCTTCTCCATGTAAGCTGCTGTGATTTTATATTCATCTCCAAAGTGTTGTTCAAGTAGGTACTTTGCCATATCATAGCCTCTGTCTGGAGCCATGTGTTGACAGCTACGCACAAGCTCTTTAGGCTGACCCCTGGTGTACTTCTCCAAGAAGTACAAACAATCACCTCTGTTTGTCGTGTTCTTCTCCACACAATGAACAAAGGCTCTGACAAAGGTTCTGTACTGCAGAGGATCCCCATCAAAATATGGAATCTCTCTTGGTGGCAGTAAGTGAGTGGTTTGCTGCTCCACTAGCATTGCTGTTATCTCATTTTGCCTTTTTAATAGGTTACATACAACTGAGGTTTCATTGCTTTGGGGTGAAATTACAGTTGGGGTCGTTAGCTGCACAGGAGCTTCCATGTGAGTTGTATTGTCCTGTGCTCCATCCCAAGACACATGTTGTCTTTGTAAAGATGGCGGTTGTGTTTGAATGGGAGTTGGCTGTAACAACATAGATTGTTGTCTTTGCCAAAATGGGGGCTGTTGAATGGGTGTTGGCTGCATCAAGTGCATAGGTTGTTGTATTTGCCAGGGTGGTGGTTGTTGAATGAGTGCTTGTTGCTGTTGCATAGCTTGTGGCATTTGCCAGGGTGGTGGTTGTTGAATGGGTGCTTGTTGCTGTTGCATAGCTTGTGGTTTCCATAGTGATGGTTGTTGCACATATGATTGCTGTGCAGATGGTTGCTGCAGTTCTGGTGGTTGCATAGACGGTTGCTGTGGTACTGATGTATATTCTTTTGCATGAGGATTGAGAGTGACTGAGGGTTCCTTTAACCTTGTTCCTTTCCTGTAGTAGGAGTCCATTCCATCGGACTGTGTGAGTGAAAGAGCTTGGTGACTGGGGGATTGTAATACTGCTATTCTTGCGTTGGTAGCTGCCAATTGTGCATCAAGCTCCATCGTTTCCTTTTTCTTTTTCAGGATATGTTCCTGCTCTTCCAGAGCGTGTTTATCCTTTTTCAGGATCTGTTCCTTGGCTTCCTGAGCGTGTTTCAGGATCTGTTCCTGCTCTTCCAGAGCGTGTTTATCCTTTTTCAGGATCTGTTCCTTGGCTTCCTGAGCGTGTTTCAGGATCTGTTCCTGCTCTTCCAGAGCGTGTTTATCCTTTTTCAGGATCTGTTCCTTGGCTTCCTGAGCGTGTTTCAGGATCTGTTCCTGCTCTTCCAGAGCGTGTTTATCCTTTTTTAGCATTTGTTCCTGCTCCTCCAGAGCGTGTTTATCCTTTAACGCTGCAGCGCGAATCACAAGTGAAGCTCTATCTGCCTCGGCCTGTAAGCGAGCTGCTGAGGTAGAAGATCTGCTGGACCTGCTGGACCTGCTGGTACCAGACCTTGTGTGACCTTTGTGAGCAGATTTTTTACTTCCCACATTAGAAATGCTGTCATTTGGATTAATTAGATGTTGCACGTCCTCCTCATCCTTATTAACACTTTCCACATTAGAAATGCTGTCATTTGGATTAATTAGATTTTGCACGTCCTCCTCATCCTCATTAACACTTTCCACAGGTTTGGTCATTTTTGTCCATGCATTCATGTGATCAATAAAGTCATTGACATTGATCATTTTGGCTTTGAACCAAATGTCATGTTTTCCCCTTTCCTCAGGAGGTACTATTGGCAACAGAGCCTCCTGGTTTGCTTCTACTTCCTTGCATATGTGGAGATATTGCATAAATGCGCATTGCACCTCCTGTTTGCATCCACTTTGCATTAACCCCAAAATCGTTTTTTGCAAGTTAGAAGCCTTGTTAAATTTAGATTTATGTAATTTATGTAATGTGTCAATTTTATCCGATAGGGCTTTTGGTGTTAATTTACTCTTGCGTTTTGTGACCTGCTGATCGGTATCAACATTGTGTGTGATTTGACCTGTGTCCACCTCGGACTGTGTTTTAGCCACTGTGGGTGTGGGCTGTGACTTTTCAACCAATGAAGGTTGTTTACAATGCGTCTCGATTGGATTCTGAACACCTTTATCAGAATTCATATCAGCAATATAAGACCAACAGATTCAATATGAAACGGTACCTTTGGTTAAATCACAATAAACAAAACCCACAGTTAATCATCACATGACGTTCTAACCAAACCTTAATAGACACACACACACGAACGGGTTGCACAACCATATACCACCAATGCATTGGAATTTTCCCTTTTTATATTTTTCTCAATTGACCCCGTGTGCACACATTTGTTTTTTATATGGCCATATACCGGTAGCGCGCTACATACCTGTTCGTTGCGCAGCGCTGTCGGGGCCGTTTGACTTTATTCTTTGAACTTCGAAAAGTCTTCAAACAGCGCTCCTTGTCCGAGCGCTATTCAACTTCAAATAGCGCTCTTTGTCCGAGCGCTATTCAATAAACTGCTTGCGCGCAGGACAGCTCCCTGGTCCGTTCCCTCGCCCAAATGGTGCTGGGGCAGGTGCGGTGGTGCCGTCCGCTCCTTGACGGTGGTGGGCAGCTCCTCCTGGTCCGTACGCTCCCCGACGGTGCTGGGCAGCTCCTCCCGGTCCGTCCGCTCCCCGATGGTGCTGGGCAGCTCCTCCCGGTCCGTCCGCTCCCCGACGGTGCTGGGCAGCTTGGTCCAGATCTCCACATTCCGCGCAATTCCAAGCGAAACGGTGAACCAAACAATTGTCACTAATGTCTTTCAGCGGCCTCAAAAATTAAAACACTGTCCCGCTGATCAGCTGTTGAATCTTGAGCGCAGAGCGTGCTGTCTCGCTGATCAGCTGTTTGAATGAATCTTGAGCGCAGAGCGCGATTATCCTCGTCTTCCAATAAGTAACAAAGGCAATTGTCCATTTCAAACGAAGAGCCTTAGTTTTTGACTAATGTAGACTCCTTTACCTATAAGCCTACTGCGAGGGGCAAGTGGGCTGGTTTGAGTTAGACGCGTGCTTGAAGAATTCAATGTCCAGAGAGCTCGTATCATTTTCGATATGCCAATCCTTTTATTGACCATTATCAACCAAATAATATAATACAAAAAACTCTTTTCCTAATTACACTGAACGCTGACCTATACGGCACATCAACACGAACACGACAAGACACGGTCAAAAACTGTATGGCTATTCCACTTGCGCACCTGGGGCTCATCACCCTCTGATCAGTATATATGGGTAACCACCCCCTGTGGTGGTTGCCATGGTGACTAATAATGCCACACCTCTGCACCGTGAGTTGAAATAAAACTAAATAAACAGAAGGGCATTTTGGCTCCAACATCGTGCCTTGTATTTATCTGTACCATCTGCATTTTTCTTGATAGCATACACCCATCGACCCCCCACTGCAACTTTGCCCTGTGGCAAGTTGGTCAAAGTAAATGTACCGTTCTCTCTCAGTGATTGCATTTCATCCTCCATGGCACTGACCCATTCCTTTGATTCGGGTGACTTCACTGCATCACTGTAAGTTAAAGGTATGTTACACAACATTTTGTAACAATAATCAACATTAACCTGTGTCTGGGCTTGACTTACTTCATATACACTATCACCAAAATAATCTGGCTTCTTCCGGTCCCTAGAAGGATAGCGAGGAGACTCCTGTTTGACCTCCTGTTCCTCTCTAGCCTGATCCTGGCTGTTCTCTGGCCTGGTCACAGGAATCTGCTGTTTAGCAGTCTCTGGACTAGCATCCATTTGTTTGCTTGTGCTAGCCCTAAGTGGCCCACCAAAATCCTCATCATCTATGGATCTCTCAGTCTGTGTCTGCTGCTCACCTACTGTTTTTGGCATAAATCTGACCAGCCTGTGCTTCCTCACCTTTCCACGGTCGGGGTAGAAAACCAGGTAAGCTGGGCTCTTCTTGTCATGCCCGACAAAGAAGCCCTTCTCACTCCTAGGGTCTAACTTTTTCTTGTGTTGTCTGTAGGCATAACACAGAGTTCCAAACTTCTGCATCCTAGACATATTAGGACGTTTCCCTGTCAGCAGCATGTGAGGTGTCTGTTTAGTGCGATTGTTAAAACATCTATTCCTTACTTGAGCTGCAGTCTGTACTGCATAAGGCCATAATGTTTTTGGGAGCTTGCTCTCTAATAGCATGCATCTAGCCATGTCGAAAAGAGTCCTAAACTGGCGTTCTGCAGTACCATTCTGATGTGGCGAATATGGTGATGACGTCTCATGCTTTATACCATTTTTCCTCAGTAGCCCTTGGTACTCTTTACCAGTGTATTCTGTACCATTATCAGACCGGATGCGTCTGATCCTCCCATATGAGGCGGTGTCAGCTATGAACTGCTCTGTTGCTTGCACAGTATCACTCTTATGCTTCAGATGATAGATAAACACAGTACTTGAGTAGTCGTCAGTAAACGAAAGTGTAAATCTGTGCCCATCTATGGACACTGGGTCAATAGGACCTGCTAGGTCTGTGTGCACCAACTCTAGAACCTTTTTGGCTCTAACATCAGGCTACCTGTTGAAGCTTTGTACAAACTTTCCCTGAGTGCACAATTCACAGTTCAGTTTAGACTTGTCAATGTTCCCTTTAATAGTCATATAAAAGAAGCAGTGAAGCCAGACCAGCACTCTCAGGTTCAAAATTTAAATACATATTTCCGAAACATGTTTGTTTCAGGCTGCCATTAAATTTTGAACCTGAGAGTGCTGGTCTGGCTTCACTGCTTCTTTTATATAATACTTAATGGGATTTCAGCACCCAGTGTCGTATCTTGAGAGCGCGGTCTAACTTGACATCCCTTTAATAGTCATACCATCAACAATAGGCTGGAGTTTCTCAACATCAGCATAATTGCAGTGTCCTAGAATTTCATGCCATGTCTGTATATCAAAACAGCCCTTGCTCTGATCACATTGGTCATCCACCATGGGCAAATAATACAGCCTATTATGCTCATGGATGTGAAATTCAGTACTGTCTCTGTGCTGTAGGACGTCTTCTCCTTGTCTGAAGATCACAGTGGCTCCAGTACCAGTGGTGGCTGCTCTCACAGAGAAGATGTCCTGCGGGAATGAGGGGATGTACAGCGCCCCTCTCAGTGTTGTAGTCAGTCGCCTGCCTCTGCTGTCAATCAAGCACACCTCCGCGTCCCCTCTGCGCTCTGCGACCCCGTTGCTCCTCGTGCCGTCAGCCAACTCCACGCAGTGAGACTCGGCCTGGAATCCGTCATCGAATACCTTGAACTTGGCCAGGTCGGTGATTATATGCGCAGTCGCACCGGTGTCCACCATCAGGCCCTTCTTCTTAACACCGCGTCCTGGATCGCCTTCCCTCGTCAGAAACGCATATGTGTTGTTGTCATGACAACTCACTTGCACAGACACGCCTCGCGCATCGTTCTGCTCCGGTCTCCGTCTGCAGGTCGCCCCTTGATGTGTGGAGCTTTTACAGTGGTGACACCACAGCTTGCGTCGACAGGTCCTTCTCATATGCCCACTTTGGCCACATCTGTAGCATATAATGTCTGTACGCTGTGCGCTCTGAATGCGCACGCTCTGGGCATTCTGTGCACCCCGGTCAGACAGGGCTTGGGCTCGCATAACATTGTCATCCGATGTGGTAACGCGCATTTTCTCAGTGTCCTCAAAACTCCTAAGCTTAGTTTTAAACTCAGAAAACACTATAGTCTCATCACTCTGTGTGACATGTATCGCAAAGGGTTTAAATGCCTTGGGCAGTCCTTTTAATACCATAGCCACAAGTAGACTATCACTCAAAGTCTCATTTGCGTTTCTCAGTGCAGTTATTGCCCTTTCTGCCCGAATTACATAGTCAGTCACCGTTTCACTGCTAGACTTGTGCAGTGTAGTCAGCTCTATATAGAGACTGATAATCCTTGGCTTCCCTGAACCCGCATAATAATTGCGCAATATTCCGATGGCTTTCCGTCCATCATCAGACGCTTCTCGCATTACCAGCGATAAACTCTTATCGTCCAGAAACTGGATGAGCTCTGCGTATATCAATGCGTTTTTCTCACCATCTTCTCTCAACTCGTCAACAGACGCCTCGTCAGGGAGATCCGTTTCGAGAGTGTCCTTTAGTGTCTGTAGCCGGAGATGGCCCATGAACTTAGTCTCCCACAGTTCATACTTTTGTTCATCTCCGTCAAACGCTAGACGAGACCAACGCGAACTCCCTTCCGATTGTTTGGTCGTCATGATTCTAGCGCTCTGGGCCCATAACCTGTTGAATGTCGGATATTGCGTATTGGCTAGACATCATAACCTGGACTATACAGTATATAGAGAGAAGGAATAAAACGCTGTGAGACAGGATTCGTGTATCAAGGAAGCAACATTTTTATTTGCGAAGGTCGCTCTTATATACACACACTCAGCTGGTCGTAATGAGTCAATCACTGAGCTGGTGTCAATCAGTCAATCACTCTGAATGGATGACGGGAGAGCACACTCATTATTGTCAACACACACTTTTCTGATGGCCTCGCCCAAACCATAACCATAGCTGTTAAATATTAATATGAACCATAATCATAGTATTGCTGTGTTTGTATCAGGGTTGGTGGGTGGTTTAGTCTAGTGGTGAGAGCACTGTGTTTCTTTTGGACTTTTTGGCGATAACAAACGTGTTGTATATGACTTATACAACAAGCCTGCTGCATTCCTCTTTGAAAGCTCTGCAAGCGGCACGGTGGTGTAGTGGTTAACACTGTCGCCTCACAGCAAGAAGGTCCTGGGTTAGAATGTTGCATTCATCATAAATGCATGTACTGCCATGTGATACGGAAGTCTCTGCAAGTATGCTGAGCAAACACAAATACACATCAGCAAGATACGCAGGTTCAAGGTTATGTATAAGATGAATATTCTACAATTACATGACATTATATTCTATATGTAGCAACATGCATATTCACCTTGACTGGAACGCAGTGTCCCTCTCATTTCAGGTGAAAATGCTGAGTGGCCTCCGATGAACATCCGGCAAGATACGAGGGAAATATCCTATGACTACATGTCAGTACGAGTGCATTCATAATATATTAATCCTGAACTTAGAACTGAATTTTGTAAAGAAACTCAAAGTGTTAAGAGCTGCTCTGTTGTTAAGTTAAGAGCGATGACCTTGTTATGTTGGAAGAATCAGACAACACATAGTTTCAGCTTTATTTTTTTGTATGCAGTCAGGCCACTGAACTTAGAAGCAAGCCAGGACAGTGTTTCTAGTTGCAGCTGCGTAATAGTTAGATAACCTAGGTGGGGAACAACCAGGAGATCACTGCAACTCACACAAGTTGGATAACTATCTCTCTCTCTCTCTCTCTCTCTCTCTCTCTCTCTCTCTCTCTCTCTCTCTCTCTCTCTCTCTCTCTCTCTCTCTCTCTCTCTCTCTTGCTCTCACACACACACAAAAGGAGCCGCATGTGATTGGTGGAGGCGGGACCCTTACAAAAAACTGTTGTTGCTAATCATTGACACATGCTAGCCTGTAATAATCCCCCCCAGAAAAATCTACTTTGCATTTGATATATTGCAAATATATGCCATCACACACACTGGCATTTAAAGGGTTAGAATTATAAAATTAATATGTGGTGTTATGATCAGGGCTGAAGTTCAATAAAATATTGTATTATTTTCAATCTGACATTACAAAAAAACTGAAAATCCATCAAAATCAGTGTTGTTGCTAATCATACATTATGCTAGCCTGTTTTTTAACAATAATTTGTGATGCCATCACAAACACTGGCATTTAAAGGGTACAAATAAATAAATGCCTGCACCAGAATGCAGGAAATGAAGTCTTTGTAACAAGAAATGTCCTGGTGGGGGACCCCCAGACCCCCTGCTTAAAAAGTGGCCTGACTGGGGCTATATTTTGCACTATATTTCCTGGCCTGAATGATTTCCCCAGTCCGGCCCTGGTTAAAAGCCTCCAATGCTTATTAGTGTGTGTGCGTTTGAACGTGTGCATGTTTCAACCATACATTTCCATTTATAAAAAATAAATAAAAAACTTTATTTAAATGTATTTTATTTTATTTTTACCTCCTATAATAGTGGGGGTCGCGGCTCTCTGACACCGTTATTTTTGGGTCGCGGCCTGAAAAGTTTGGGAACCCCTGCGCTAGAGTACCAGACGTAACATTCCCCCCCCCTTCACTCAACCTAGTTGCGCGTTCGGAGTGGACGGGGCCCGGGCACTGCAACGGCCAACGGTGGAGGTCCCGCAGCCTCAGGCTGAGCCGCGGGTGCTGGGGCTGCAACATCATTGAATTGTCTGTCCTGCAGAGCTATAGCCGCGGGTGCTGGGGCTGCAACATCATTGAATCGTCTGTCCTGCAGAGCTATAGCCGCGGGTGCTGGGGCTGCAATATCATTGAATCGTCTGTCCTGCAGAGCTATAGCCGCGGGTGCTGGGGCTGCAACATCATTGAATTGTCTGTCCTGCAGAGCTATAGCCGCAGGTGCTGGGGCTGCAACATCATTGAATCGTCTGTCCTGCAGAGCTATAGCCGCGGGCACACCCTGTCCCGGGGCAGAGGGAGCCTGCACCCTGCGCAGTCGGCCAGCATGCCAATGTGTGCCATCAGCCAGCCTGAATGAGACCGGGCCAAGCTGCTGTCTGACCTGGACCGGGTCTGACCAGAATGACCGGAGCTTGTTGTCCCAGTGGGGTCGCCGAATCCTGACCCGGTCTGAGACGGCGATGGTAGGTGGTCTCGCATGTCGGGTCCTGTCGAAACGGTCCTTCATCCGGCGCTGGCGTGTGTTGACTGTGGCTTGAAGTGGGTGGGCTGGAGCCGGAGCCGGAGCCGGAGCCGGAGCCGCAGTAGGTCGCAGCCTGTCCAGGGGCAGCTGAAATTCGTGCCCTAGCATGAGGGAGGCTGGGGAGACGCCTGTGGTGGCGTGTTGAGTAGCCCTGTAGTGCAGGAGCGTCTGTTGGAGACCGTTGATGAATGTGCACCCTTGTGCCAGGTGGGCCCTGATGCCATTCTTCAGGGATTGGTTCAGCCGTTCCACCCCCCCGTTCGCAGTCGGGTTGTAGAACGACGTGGCGGATATGACGTATCCCCTTCCCCCCCAGGTAGAAGGCCAGTTCGGGAGATCATTTGGGGGCCATTGTCTGTCGTGATCCTCTTGGGCAGGCCCCAGCGTGTGAACAGGGACTCGAGAATCTCAATCAGCACCCCGGCTGTGACCGAGCCCACGGGCGCCACCTCAGGCCACTTGGAGTAGAGGTTGTAGACCACAACGAGGAAACGCTGGTTGTTGTGAAGGATCAGATTAAACCGAATATATATATTTATTTATGGATATATATTTAATAGTATTTGTATATCGTTTGATATCCCTTGTATATTCCTTGTACATATACACTGAATATCCCTTTAGTCTACTAACAGCCCATAATAGTTTCATTCTACCATTGGACAAGAACCTGGCGCCAGCAGCCAAGCCCCTTGGTTCAAGTTCAATCGTGCCGACGAACATGTCGTTACAAGCCCGGTTCCGCGTAGGAATACGTCTGGCGAAATACGAATGGTACTATTTGTTCACAGCGCATATATATATGGCGCAAGTAAAGTAGAACTTTCTTTTAGTCCATTAGTCCTTTACCCTCCAACCTAGTAACAGACGTGAAGCCTCACCCACGACCCACGTGTGGTGCAGTATGGCCTACTTGGCCTCAGAATAGGCATTGAGACATCGTGTGGATTAATAGTTGAATTGTCATAGTTTGGCACTATACCGTCGAGTGGGACGTATTTCTATTAAGTTAATAATAGTCTATTATGTATGGTGCATCGTTCGGTTAGAGTTATAAAGTGAGCAGTACCCCCATCGTTCCTGGCGTTATCTGGAGTCTTAACCAGGCTGGGCAGACCACGTGTGGTGCTTTCATCCGAGGAGTTCTGGGCCAGGACGAGTGGACCTGCACATTGGATTACTTTACCCGGACGACGGCGAGCCCTACACGGCTTGGATTATCTACTTGCTTTGGGTGCTTTGATTATGCCATGGATAACGGCCAACACTGCTGAGTGTTGGAACTACCCCCCGAGAGGAGTCCAGGTGAGACGGCGCTCTACCCCGAGTGAGGTCGCCTCACGTCTCTTCGTTGTGGACCGGCAGCTACCGTCTACAAGAGGGCCCAGCTGTATTCATCTGTGGACCGAGGTTCTGTGGGCACCGTGTTCAGCACTCTGAATTCTCCCAAGAAATCGTTGGCCAGATGGGATATCGCCGGCGGCTCTCCTAAACCCCCCCCCCCCCCCCTACTGACTTACAACCAGCGGGACCCCCCTTTAGTGTATCCAGCTATAATCATTTAAGTACCATCGCTATAGTTCCCTAAAGAACCAGGTTGTATACTTGCTCCCTGCGTAACCAGACATTGGACATTCAATGTTGATTTGCCTACGAATACTCATTTGCCTTACAAGTGCATTCAAATCATAAATGTCATTAAGTGAACGTTGTATATACCCTTTGCTATATAAAATATTCGATTTATACATTTGTGTGGACTTCGTTTCATCAGGTGGGAAAGTGTTCATCATATCTATATCATGTACTGTGTGGCCAGTAGTTAAAGTACATAATCGGTAGTGGTTTAATGATACCATACTTATCAATACAGTCAGGGAATTGTACCCCTCAGTTACAATTGGTCCTTCGAGCCGGATGGTAACTAGTGTAATATTAATATAGTGTTATTAATATTGAAATGGCCTATGATGAACACTCCACGAAACGGTCCTCCTAACGTAGAACGCCCGCGGCGCAGACGACAGACACCTCAGTACTTAGAGGATTACGCTGTCAGTCAACTACCTAGCCTTCGACAAACGGTAAACACGGTAAAAGTAGAAAGTAAAATTATGTCTGACCTTAACGAACAGGTTACCCCGACCACAGAGGCCCTAGTGGGTTCTAATGTAACTGACCAAGCTCACGGTGGGGACCAGGAGGGAGCTGACATGCCTTTACCCCCCGCCAATACCGAAGAAGTAGTCCCCGACCAGCCCCGGGAGGAAGACAACCCTACAGAGAGAGAACTCTGCACGGAAAAAGAGGAGGAGAGCGCAGAGGAAATAGAGCTCCAGGACTCCCCAACGAGTACAGCCAGGAGCGGCTCACCTCTACAACCGTCTTCCCCCAGCGAAGCGGAGAGGATGCTATCACAGGCGTTCCTCGTCAGCCTGACAGCCTCTACCGAACGCGATCGACTTCAGGGTGAACGCGATCGACTTCAGGGTGAACGCGATCGACTCCAAGCACAGACGCTTAGCGAGCGCGAACAACTCCAAGCGCAGCAACGGAGCGAAGAAGAGCGCATACGCCTGGAGATGAGACGCCTTCAGACGGAAGAGAATATGGCAAGAGACCGAGCAGACACCCAGCGTGCCGCTGCCGATGCCCAAAGAGAAGCAGAGCGCGACCTCGCTCTCATCCAGCGCGAAACCGAGCGCGACAGACTACAAGCCGAGCGCGACAGACTACAAGCGCAGCTAATGGAGCAGCTGATCCTCAAGGCAACACCCTCTCCCTCCGCCAGGGGTTCAAGGAACTCGTCGAGACAACAGTCAAGGGCAGCGTCTCCTAACCGAGCAAGCGACCCTGAACTTGACCAACAGACCAAGCCTATACCCCCCGCAGACCCCCTTCCCAGACCGGTCCAAGCGAGACCCAGCTACAAGGAAGGATACACTGCGGAGAAGCTAAATAAACGACTACAGGATCTAGAGGACCTGATAGAAGAGGAAGAGGGAGAGGAGGAGAACCAAGCCCGACGACAGCACAGTACTCCACCGGACCAGGAGGTCCAGTACAGCCCAGGCTATACCCCCGCGGCGCTGCGCTACAGACCCCCGACTCTATTCACGGGTGAGCACGACGCACGACCAGCCCCGAGGAATAGCACCTGGACCAGCGGGCCATGGTACCCTGTCGGTACCAGCCCACAGAGAGGCGCAAGAGGAGACTCGCCTAGGAGGTCTCTCCCCCAACGCTCGCCGATGTATCAGCCATCCACGGCGTCATACATTGCCACACCGACGTTTCCAGACTTCACCTATGAGAATCGAGCACAGTACACGGAGCTCCGGATGTGCTTAGAGACAATGATGGTGGATGTCGCTGATGAACGCCACAAGTATGCAATATTACTGAAGCACCTGAAAGTACCGCGAGCGCACAATATAGCGCTAGCCTATGCCACCTCTACGACCCCATACACCGCGGCTCTAGCAGCGCTGGACCAGAGATATGGACGTATATGGGATTACGTAATCCAAGAGATAAGGCATATTGACCGCCTACCCCCAGCGACAGACAATCGCTCATTAGACGACCTGTCTATAAAAGTGCAGTCCCTGGTAGGGATGCTGGGAGCGCAACGGGAAAAAGGTATGCACGAGCTATACGCCAACTCTAACGTCGAGAGGATTTTAGAGAAGCTGCCACCCGCCAGACAAGAGCGCTTCAGGCGGCAGAGAGACCACCGTGATCCTAACGGTCCCGAACCATCCCTCCTCGATCTAGCCGACTTCCTGGCGAGAGAAGTCAGCAGCTTACGACTGGATACGTTCGTGCGGAGCACACCAAGCTCCAGAGAGGGACCCAGGAGAATAAACGATGGAAGAAGATCGGTGACTGTCATGCACCAATCAGAATCAGTACCGAGCAGTAAGAACCACAGTACCCCCTCGAGAAAAGAGAAGTGGAAGATGGTGTGCCCGTACTGCGAGAAGGAACACTGGCTGTCACAATGTGACCTGTTCACAAAGATGAATGCAGAAGAAGTGAGTCAATGGATAAAGTCCAACAGGCGCTGTTACCGATGTGCGCGCAGTCACATGGCAGCCGAATGCCGCCTAAAGAAGAGGTGCAGTTGGTGTGACGGAGCCCATCTAGATGTACTACACGACAGTAACAGAAGAAAGCCTGCACCTGCACCATCTAGCAGCACCAAGGCAAGTGTCATGTACATCGACCCCGCCAGCAGCAGCGGCGCCCAAGTGCTCTTAAAGGTAGTCCGTGTAACATTGAGCTACCAAGATAAAGTCATGGACACTTACGCCGTCCTTGATGACGGGTCAGAGAAGACCCTTCTGCTCCCGTCCGCTGCGGCCCAGCTGGGACTGCGGGGGAGCGAGAACCAAATGACGATTCGGACAATAAGAAGAGATTTAAAGACGATAAAGGGCGAGAATGTCTCCTTCACTATCGCAGCAAGCGGGCAGCCAGAGCGACGGTATAGGATTACAAATGCTTTCACCAGCCAAGAAATAGGACTATCACAGTACACCTACCCCATCGCCAAGCTGATGGATAAATATGTGCACCTGCGTCAACTACCTATCCCGCTCATAGACGGCGCCACCCCGACCCTGCTGATAGGCTCCGACCATGCAGACCTCATCGTCCCGATAGACCGGGTCCATACAGGACCCCGAGGCTGTCCTGCAGCAGTCGAGACCCGCCTAGGGTGGACACTACAAGGCCCCCTCGCTAAATCTCTCAACCGAACAGCAGCCACTAGCTGCCTCCACTCCAGAGCGACAGAAGAAGACACCACTCTCCTGCAGCATGTCGAGAGGCTATGGACACTAGAGACAATACCCTTTAAGAACGAAAAGAAAGACATTCGTTCTAAAGAAGACATTTACGCCATAAACCTCCTCGAGCAAGGGACAAAGAGAGTCACAGTCGGCGGAGTGATGAGATACGCAACTCCACTCCTGAGGCGAGAGGGAATGCCCACCTTTCACGCAAAGAAAGACGCTACGGAGCGGTATCTATTGAACACAGAGCGGCGCCTAGCCAAAGACCCCGCTCAAGAGAGTGTGTACCGCACTGAGATTGAGAAGCTAATCACAGCGGGACACGTAACAAAGATTGACTGGCGACGCCGTGCGCTGCTCCGCGCCTCTCTGATCAAAGACGGCTTTGATCTCCGGCAGCAGGCCAGCAGCGACCCCCCCGTAACATTTGCACTACAGAAACACGTCGCAGAGGACCCAGCAGCAGATGAAGAGGTCCGACACAGTGTGAAGAACAGTTTCTACGTGGACAACTGTTTACAAAGCGTTTCGACTCAAGAAGAAGCCGAGGTTCTCCTACTCAAGCTACGCGCCTCCCTGATCAAAGGCGGCTTTGATCTCAGGCAGTGGGCCAGCAGTGACCCGCACGTATTGCGCAGCCTCTCCCCCGCGGACAAGGCTGCCAGCAGCGAGACCTGGATGGCGACAATCCCAGGAGAAGCCCAAGAAATGACACTAGGACTAGTCTGGCGCTTCAAAACAGACTCGCTCCACTATAGACACAAACCCCTGACCACGGAGCAGGGAAGGTCGACGGCGATACCGACCACCAGACGGAGTGTGTACAGAACACTCGCCAGACAATATGACCCGTTGGGATGTATTCTACCTTACACCACCAGGGCAAAGATGATTGTACGAGCACTATGGGACAAGGACCAGGGCTGGGACGACCCAATACCCGCACACCTTGCCTCCACATGGAGAGAGTGGGAGACGGAGCTCCGCTCACTCCCAGGCGTCAATATACGCCGCAGCTACTTCCCACCCACAGTGAGGCCAGAGACATGCAAGATGGATCTACACGTCTTCAGTGACGCCTCCGAAGTAGCCTATGGATCGGTGGCCTACTTGCGTGCCCAAGAGAAGGGAGGAGAGATACACACTGCTTTCATCCTGGCTCGCTCAAGAATAGCCCCACGAAAGCAACAATCTATCCCGCGTCTAGAGCTCTGCGCAGCCCTAGCAGGAGCGCATCTAGCCACGTTAATCCAACGTGAACTCACCATTCCGGTGCACAGAACAATCTTGTGGTCAGATTCCACGACAGTACTCACATGGATCAAGTCTGATTCATGCAGATACAAGGTCTTCGTGGGAGTCAGAGTCACCGAGATTCAAGAGTTAACAGAAGCAGCGAGCTGGCGGTATGTGGACACCAAACACAACCCAGCTGACGTCATCACCCGGGGAATGTCCCTAGATGACCTCACCCGTCGCAACATCTACAGTGACGGACCCGAATTCCTCAAGCTCCCGGAAGAAGAGTGGCCTACGCCCACCCCACGGGAAGCAAGTAAAGAGGAGGCTGAGAACAAGAAACCTATGTTCTGTGGACTGAGCACAGTCGCCTCCACAGACCCCAACATAGATGATTGCATTACCCTACAGAGTGCGCAGCTAAAGACATTCCTGTGGCACCACCCAGAGATTCAGTCCACTGCCGACATTTCAGCAGCTGACTACGAAGAAGCAGAACTTCTTCTACTACAACGAGCCCAGAGAGACTCGTTCCCCGATGAGCTAGACTGTCTACAGGGAGGAAAGCCCGTCCCATCAGATAGCAGACTGCTCCACCTGGCACCCGAGAGCGATGCCCATAATCTCATCAGAGTGGGTGGTCGTCTGCGGAGAGCCCCCAATCTACCGGATGACGTTAAGTACCCGATAGTCTTGAACAGCCGACACAAGGTCACAGAGCTGATCATAAAGAAATACGACGAGGATGTACGCCACGCAGGAGCAGAGAGAGTCTTCGCAGAGATCAGACATCGCTATTGGATACTTCAAGGGAGAGAAGCAGTGCGACGCTTCCAGCGAACCTGTCTAGACTGCCGAAAGTGGCGCGCGCAGCCCAGCATAACCCGGATGGCTGACCTACCTCCCTGTCGCCTCCGACTCGGCGACAAGCCATTCCACTCCACAGGCATGGACTGTTTTGGCCCGTTGTATATAAAGAGAGGAAGAGGAACCGAGAAGCGGTGGGGTATTGTATTCAAATGCATGACCACCAGAGCGATACATATCGAACTCCTTCCGACCATGAGCACAGACTCATTCCTTATGGCCTTCCGAAGATTCACATCACGGAAAGGAAAACCGTCTACATTGTTGTCTGATCACGGGACAAACTTCAAAGGCGGAGAAAGAGAGCTGAGAGAGAGCTTCCAAGCTATGGGCCCAGAACTTAAGACCCACCTCGCTCCATCCCAGATTGACTTCCAGTTTAATCCCCCGAACGCACCCCACTTCGGTGGAACCTGGGAACGAGAAGTACGTTCTATAAAGACAGCCCTGTACGCCGTGCTTGGGGCCCAGACTGTGGCGGAAGAAGTCCTGATGACAGTCCTCACGGAGATCGAGGGAGTGTTGAACTCCAAGCCCCTCGGCTACGTCTCCAGTGATGTAGCAGATGTCGACCCAGTCACCCCCAACACACTCTTGATGGGGCGGCTGGACCCCGCGCTACCCCAGACAATGTACAGGCCTGAAGAAGCGAACGGCCGAAGAATGTGGAGGTACAGTCAAGTACTAGCTGACAAGTTTTGGAACAGCTTTCTACTCCACTACCTACCGTCTCTACAGACCCGCCAGAAGTGGGTAAAAGAGAGAGACAATTTGACAGAAGGAACAGTCGTCATGATTATCGACCAGTCACTACCCAGAGCTATGTGGCCGGCTGGCCGCGTAAGCAAAGTGATCACCGGTGCCGATGGCAAGGTCCGAGCAGCTGAAGTGCTCGTCCAAGGGCGAACTTACACACGACCCGTGGCGAGGCTAATAGAACTGCCATGACTCCCAGACACTATCGATGATGACCATGACCCCACGATTTGTGAGTTGACTGACCCTTACAGCGGACCTTGAGTGGTAGACAGTGCGGTTAATCTGCCTCTGCTTAGCTAATTAGGTGGGGCTAATTAGGTAGCGGCTGTTGTGAAGGATCAGATTAAACCGAATATTTATATTTATTTATGGATATATATTTAATAGTATTTGTATATCGTTTGATATCCCTTGTATATTCCTTGTACATATACACTGAATATCCCTTTAGTCTACTAACAGCCCATAATAGTTTCATTCTACCATTGGACAAGAACCTGGCGCCAGCAGCCAAGCCCCTTGGTTCAAGTTCAATCGTGCCGACGAACATGTCGTTACAAGCCCGGTTCCGCGTAGGAATACGTCTGGCGAAATACGAATGGTACTATTTGTTCACAGCGCATATATATGGCGCAAGTAAAGTAGAACTTTCTTTTAGTCCATTAGTCCTTTACCCTCCAACCTAGTAACAGACGTGAAGCCTCACCCACGACCCACGTGTGGTGCAGTATGGCCTACTTGGCCTCAGAATAGGCATTGAGACATCGTGTGGATTAATAGTTGAATTGTCATAGTTTGGCACTATACCGTCGAGTGGGACGTATTTCTATTAAGTTAATAATAGTCTATTATGTATGGTGCATCGTTCGGTTAGAGTTATAAAGTGAGCAGTACCCCCATCGTTCCTGGCGTTATCTGGAGTCTTAACCAGGCTGGGCAGACCACGTGTGGTGCTTTCATCCGAGGAGTTCTGGGCCAGGACGAGTGGACCTGCACATTGGATTACTTTACCCGGACGACGGCGAGCCCTACACGGCTTGGATTATCTACTTGCTTTGGGTGCTTTGATTATGCCATGGATAACGGCCAACACTGCTGAGTGTTGGAACTACCCCCCGAGAGGAGTCCAGGTGAGACGGCGCTCTACCCCGAGTGAGGTCGCCTCACGTCTCTTCGTTGTGGACCGGCAGCTACCGTCTACAAGAGGGCCCAGCTGTATTCATCTGTGGACCGAGGTTCTGTGGGCACCGTGTTCAGCACTCTGAATTCTCCCAAGAAATCGTTGGCCAGATGGGATATCGCCGGCGGCTCTCCTAAACCCCCCCCCCCCCCCTACTGACTTACAACCAGCGGGACCCCCCTTTAGTGTATCCAGCTATAATCATTTAAGTACCATCGCTATAGTTCCCTAAAGAACCAGGTTGTATACTTGCTCCCTGCGTAACCAGAGATTGGACATTCAATGTTGATTTGCCTACGAATACTCATTTGCCTTACAAGTGCATTCAAATCATAAATGTCATTAAGTGAACGTTGTATATACCCTTTGCTATATAAAATATTCGATTTATACATTTGTGTGGACTTCGTTTCATCAGGTGGGAAAGTGTTCATCATATCTATATCATGTACTGTGTGGCCAGTAGTTAAAGTACATAATCGGTAGTGGTTTAATGATACCATACTTATCAATACAGTCAGGGAATTGTACCCCTCAGTTACACTGGTGATGCGGTACCCCGTGCAGTTCACCACAGACGTCGAGCTGCAGGTGCTCCCAGGGTTGGGACGGCCAGTCCAATGGCTGCATGGGTGGGGGCGGGGCTGGGGCCCTGGTCTTCATGCTCAGAAGACAGGCAGTACAGTCCTTGACCAGGGTCTCGATTTCCCTGTCGATGCCTGGCCACCACACCAAGTCACGACACCGCTGTTTGAGCCTGACTATGCCCAAGTGGCCTTCGTGCGCCATAGCAAGGACACACGCCCGAAGGACACCCGGGACCCCAGTACAGAGCCTACGAGCGACGCAGGAGTCGTTCCAGCATGACAACTCGTCCCGGAGTCTGCTACTGTATAGGGAAGCAGCTCATCAGGTGTCCTCGCCGGCCAACCCTGCCTGATGTAGGTTGAGAGCGCAGAGAGGACAGGGTCAGCAGACGAGGCATCCTGGAGCTCCTGCAGCGACACGGTCTCATGGAGGGGAGTGTGGAGGAGCTGGACCAGGTCATGCTCGGCCTGATCCCGATCTGGAGTCGAGGGCGGGGCCATCGGGGGTGACAGTAGGTCAGCTACCACGTTGTCCCGGCCCGGTGTGAACTGCAAACCGAAGTTGTACTGCGGCAGGCGGTCAGCCCAGCGGTGGAAGCGGAGCGGTTTGTGGCCAGTGCCTGACATGGCGAGGAGGGTAGTTAGAGCCTTGTGGTCCGTCCTAAGCGTGAATGAGCGGCCGTAGAGGTACATATGCCAGCGCTCACATGCCCAGATGCAGGCCAGGGCCTCTCGCTCCCCCACTGAGTACCTCTGTTCTGTGGGGCTAAGGGCCCGTGAAGCGAAAGCGACCGGCCTCTCCACTCCCTGTGTGGCTGCGGCGGAGGCATCACACGTGACGAGGGTGGTGCTGTCTAGGTCGAAAAATGCCAAGACTGGTGATGAGGTGAGCTGGGACTTGAGGAGGCGCACAGCATTCGAGCAGGCAGGCGTCCAGAGCCAGTACTTGTTCTGCTTCAACAGCTTCCGCAGCGGTGCAGTTGTGTCAGAGTAGTGTGGCAGAAAGCGGAGGTAGTACGCCGTCATGCCCAGGAAAGAGGCCCCCTGGGCCGCTGAGATGGGCTCTGGGACACTGTGTATGGCCTCTGTGTTTAACTGGAGCAGGTACATGCCATCAGCCGAGAGGCGGAACCCAACAAAGTCAATGGTCGTGGTGGCAAAGACACACTTCTCAACACTGTCCAAACACTGTGGAGGCTCGTGTCATGACTCTCGGCGTTGGCCCCGTGCACCACGATGTCATCGAGGTAGATGGCCACCTCGGGGATCCCGGCGAAGACGGCGGCCATGATCTTTTGGAAGCAGCTGGGGGCGGAGCTTAAGCCAAAAGCCATGTGTTTGTAACGGAAGACCCCCCTGTGGGTGATGAACGTGTGAGGTTGCGGCTCTCTGGGTGTAGTGGCACCTGGAGGTACCCCTGACGAAGGTCCAGTTTAGAGAACACCTTGGACCCGTGGAACTGGGCGGTGAGCTCCTCTGTGGTTGGCAGGGGGTATTTATCAGGGACGATGGCCTTGTTTACCGCTCTCAGGTCCACGCAGAGTCGCAGCCCCCCTAACTTCTTCTTTGCTGCCACCAAGTTGGAGATCCAGGGTGACGCGTTCACCTGTTCGATGATGTCGTCGTCCAGCATCTTCTGTAGAGGTCGAGACCGAGGAGGTTGGTCCCTCGGCATGCAATGTTGAAATTGAAGGCAGGCAGTGTCTTTTCTCCGTACCTCACCGGCAGCTGGAGGGAGCCAACGATGTCGATCTTGGAGTTGGCGTAGCCTCGCAGGGTGGTGGTGGGCGGGCCCAGTGGTTTGTGGGAGAAGAATTGAGAGTATGTCGCCCAATTCAATAGAGACACTGTGGCACCAGTGTCGAGGAGGAGGGGCAGTGTGATGTCACCGACCACCAATGAGCATGTTTTGAATGGCACTCGTCCTGAGCTGACATTATGGATGATAGTGGTCGGTGGCTTGGAAGCGCTAGCTGGGGCTGACCTGCAGACCTTGTGGAAGTGGTTTAGCCTCCCGCAGTTGGAGCAGGCTTTGCCACGGGCAGGGCAGGTCTGGGCTCTGGAGTTGTGTGAAAGGGAGCCACAATTCCCGCACAGCTGGCTTGAGCGGTCACGTGACTGGGAGGCTAACAGTATATTGTCCCCGCTGTCGTCTGCACTCACGTTGAGGAGGGACACCCTTGAGCTGAGCGTGCTCGCAGCCTCTACTGGCGCGTGTGTGTTGGGGCTGGGGGAGGTAGACAAGCTAGCTGCACAGTTCATAGCAGAGTCCACCTGCACTGCTAGTCTAATAGCTACTGCTAATGTCAGCTCGTCATTTTCCAACAGTAGTCTTTCCTTGATTTTATCACTGTCAGTGTTCAATATGAGTTGGTCTCTAACCATTTCATCATGTAATGCCCCGAATTTGCATGAGCTAGCCAAGCCCTGTAGGTCCGCGACGTACTGCGTTATTGACTCGCCAGTACGTTGATGCCTCCGTCGGAACACAACTCGACGGAGGAGTGCACTCTGTGGAGTGGCGAAATGTCCCTTTAGGAGCGCCACAACTGACGCATATGTGTCACTGTCTAAGGTGCCGAGTGTTTCACACACACGCTGTCCCTCCATGCCTAAGCACTAAGCAGTGCAGTAGTAATGCACGTTTTCTCACCACGGACATTTCCAAACCGGTAGCCAGGATATACGTCTCGAACGAGGAAATCCAACGCGCCCACGGGACGGGCGGCTCACCGGGCAGAGGTAGGAAGGGTGGAGGGGGTGGGATAGAAAATTCAGCCATCTCTCGTCGCCAATCTTATGTTGGAAGAATCAGACAACACGTAGTTTCAGCTTAACGATGTTTACTGAACTGAAGACACATGCATAGTAACGTACACCAGAACGTCAACGTCTACGTCACGTTCTGCCATATGCCGCAACGTGAAACTCAACAGAATAACACGACACTGCAATAGTTAGAACACTAGTTAAAGTGCTGGCACTCGCTAGAGTACCAGACGTAACAGAACTATTTTATTGCACTGCACTACTGTCTATTCTGTTTTACTAACTATTTTATTGCACTGCACTATTGCATTTTACTCTTTTTATTACTGTATTTTAAAAACAAATTTTTACTGATGTGAAGAACTTTAAGCTGCAATTTCTGTATGAAAGGTGCTATACAAATAAAGTGTATTATTATTATATGAATATCCAAGTGGAGCGATAAGCATGTTGCGTTTCCCCAGGGGTGTAAAAAGTACCCAGAAATTATACTATAAGTGAAAAGTATGGGTACCATCTCAAAAGTTTCAACTTTTAAATGTACTTAAAGTACAAACTTTTTTTCTGACTGTTGGGCAATCTGCGCATGGGCAATCTGCGCATGCAGAGTTTGGGGAGTAGGTGTGGAAAAGGGACTATAGCTCGGCCGGGAAAGTGACGATCGACTTGCGATTGGTCTCTCCGTGTTCAGGGGACTCAGGCGTATAAAAAAGGATATATTGGATCATGTCTTCAGCACCCCCACAGCCGTAGCTACAACCACTTAGGTCAAGGCTCTAATCAACATTCATTAATTTTATCCCACCGCTCTCTCTCCCATGAGATGAAAATACCGGAAGTGTTGCAGTGGTCTATACCGATTCCTACCGATAATTGGAATTCAATTACAGGCCGTTCTACCTTAATGTGACCCGGGCTTCACTGCGTGTGGCCTACAAGAAGAACATCGCCTGATGCCCTTCTCATCTGGAGAACTGCGAGGCAAGATTGGAGTATTATGCTGCTTCCTCAACGACCCCTGCTGATGTCCCAGAGACGGCTGCACATCTAGAAACCCACTGCGACTCACCGGGAGGAGCCGGATGAAACCTAGACGGACATGCAGGGATGTTGGAACTTTAAATCGGCAGGGGGTGCGGCCTTTCTGAGATTCTAATTTTTTCCCCCCCAGAACGCCTTTAACGTGATTTCTAATGTCCTTTTAAATTAAAATGACATGAGAGGCAGTGAGACGTACATTGTCCAGAACGGCTTTGAAATAGCCTACTATACGTGAATTCTAATGTATTTTTTTTAAATCAAAATGACAATGTGGCAGGGAGGCGAGTGAGAGGAACGTTCGTTGTTTACAATGGCTTTGAAATAAGTTAGCTGCCATAACACCGCATCCCTATTTGCATCACCCCTCAGTGGAAGCCCCTGGCGCCCAAGGAATCGTATGCAGCTGAACTGAAGCTCTAGCATTTTCCTTGCTGTCATTTTGTTGTTTTGCAATCGTTTTGGAAAGCAGTGCATTAATTGGCTTACTTTTCCGCGCTGCTAATCTTTTAAATCTTCGCAGATTTCTCGTGGTGCCGTAACTTTTCCATTGCTTTCCTCCAATTGGGAAAGCCTGTCTCCTTTAAAAAGGCACTCTCGCTATTGGACACCAACTTTTTCTTAACAGCTGACCTACTACACACACCGCACACAATGCTGTCATGTTCAGCAATGTATTCTAGCCACTGCCACTCTTTGAACCAGGTGGCCTTACAGGAGCGAGTGAAGCTCTCCCCAGGGCATTTTCCGGCAGGAAATACATAATTCTCAAGTGGTCTGAATGACACTGTATCTGTATCATCTGCATTGATTTTAGTAGCTTCATTGAAGAGGAGGAGAGGAAGGAATCGTAGGGGCTAGGGGCTAAAGAGGAAGGAATCGTAGTGGCTAGCTGCTGCTGCTGCTGTTGGTCTACTAGCACTGACACAGATCGGGAACAGTTGACTCTACAATACCTGAACCTGTCGTCTCTGTCTGTCTCTGACGTTTATCAGATGTAGTGGGACCGGCGGGACGTTTAGAAACTAAATCAAATATGACACATGCATGAGCTCAAATACAAGTTTGATGCTTATGTTACAAAGAAAGAAATATGACATTAGCTTCTCTCTCGCTCCAAACCACACAATCCAAACATCATTATGCCTGACTCTACACTAGTGTCACGTGATGCCACAGGGTCAAGGAAAAATCGAACCTGGACAGTTTGTAATAGGTTCCCAACAGAGCACACAGATACAACTGATACAAAAAAGGAATAACACAGTATTGATACAATTGAATGCAAAAGACGCTGTTCCTAATTTATGCAAATGACATGTCGTCAGCCTGTGACTGCAACTTGTTCCTGTTTGCGGACGACTCAGCCCTGCTGGTCTCTGACAAGAACAAGTTACAGGTTGAAAAAACCCTCAGCTCGGAACTAGGCAAAATCTGCATATGGCTCGCTGATAACAAACTATCATTACACATGGGCAAAACAGAGTCCATTCTCTTCGGTTCAAATAACAAACTCAGCAAGACCGACGGCTTCTCAGTTACAGTCGGTGACAATATTGTCACAAGGAAAGACGAAATTACCTACCTGGGTTCCATCCTAGAGGCAAATCTAAATGGCATCCAATGTAATAAAAAAAGTCAACCAACAAACTAGATTCTTGTACCGGATCTCCTCTCTGGTAAACAAGAATACCCTGAAGACTCTGGCAGGAGCACTCATTCAAGGGTACTACGACCAAAGCACCTCAAAGGCGCTAAAAACAAGATTGCAAACATCACAAAACAAACTGGTCAGACTACTACTTGACCTTACCCCCAGAACCCACCCCAGATAGCAAAAGGTGTTAATTCAATGTTGATTTATGGTCAAAATGCTTGATTTTTGGTTAAGGTCGACGATTGATGTTGAATCACCCATTAACCGCTAAAGCAATTGACTAATGTTGAAAACATATCATTGAATCAATATTGTTTTGTGGTTGCATTTTAATGATTGAAATGCCAATATCTAATAAATGTTGAATCAACGGATGCTGTTCAACGTATGCTGTTTGTCGTCATTACGTTGGACCGATCCGAATTCCCCCCCCCCAATTTAAACAGACGTACGTCCCAGCATGCAGCTGAGCACTCTCTCAATGTGAACTACTGTTCAGAACAGCACGTCTGGTTCCCCCGGATTTGATTCTACTGAGTGCTTTACAGTAAGTTTTGGCTATATTACTTTTATCTTAACTGTGTTCTGTGAAAAATAACGTTATTGTGAGTGTGCACCAGTGGATCTTGACGGCGTTGTGCATGTGATATGCTGCAGTTTGGTAGGTAAATATATATATACGTCAACTAAGATAAATATTCATGAATATTCGTAGCGTGTGCTTAATATAACTCTGGAGAGTGTGCAAGTGGAATCGTACGGTTGTTTAAGTTATTTCGATGTAAATATTATAACGATTAGAAATTGCGTGGTCCAATTGCGTGCGTTGGTACTGAATGACGTTGTGCGACTCAGCCAATCAAAAGCATGCTTATTGGGTGAACAGGAAGTAGTCAAGGAAGCATGCGCTAGCTGGCCTAGTAAACACGTGGATCCGTAAATGCAACGTTGCCTACCAGACAACAACGGGACCGCGTGTTTCTTTTTGTATGGCTGTTCAAACTAATTTTACAGTTCTGCTAGCTACATGCAGTATTTAGCGAGCTGGGTTAGCCGGTTAGTTGGCTTTGAATCCCGGCTGCGGCTAGGTAGCCAGCTAGCTAAATGCACCGCGACGGTGATGTCACCAAACAAAATGGCGGCGCCCATGTTGATAAAGCGCTTCACATAACAAATAGTTTTTTCTTAGAAACTGCTTATTTTTATAACGTGATTTTTTTCTGTGGCTTATCTAAATACTAATTTGATGCTATGACTATGTTTATATCGCTATATGCTTCATCTCCCCTTGCACTCTTTCTAAGTTGGTTAAGGTTAGAGTTTGTCTTAGAGCATGGCGATAGAACGCCAGGTAGTTTGCAGGCTGTTTGAGACTTAATTGTTCTAGCCAAGTAAATACCACAATGTATGTACCATTACATTGACTATATAGTTAGACGTTTGGTTATATACATGGTATTTTCTAATGAACAATATAACAATAATATAATAATGGACTCTCTTGATATTGATCAAAATGTAGAATTATGCAAGCGTTTCACCCTGCACATTGCAATGCAGCACATTAATGTCGACCCTCCCCCCTTTTTTCTTTCTTTTTCCAGAATCACGTACCAGTTTCAAGAAGCCGCACGTTGCAGCAATTGAAGCAAAGACCTGTTCTAGCCAAGTAAATAGCACAATGTATGTACCATTACATTGACTACAGCACCTCATCACTATGTCATCTTATTCTCCGGCTAAAAGACGTAGAGTCAACAAATTAGTGAGAGAGACAGAGCAGGCTATCCTCACTGATTATAAGTTAATTGTTGCTGCTAATTCAAGGACAAACCATCACTCTTTAGAGAACACAGATCCTGTCACAGCCTATACTGAGTGCCTGCTCGATTTACCAAAGACAGACTTGCCACTAGATTTAACAACTAGATCAGACTTGCCACTAGATTTATCAACTTCAGACTTGCCACTAAACAGACCACTAACTATCAGTGATCAAAGTGAAAATATTGACTCACCAGGTGAGTCAAATGCACATTTTGAAAGTATAGCTGGGGATGACGAAATTGAACCTGAACATGTCTTTGACAGTGATGAGCATAATGAAGATTTCCTCATGACAAGTTTAAAATATTGGGCAACATCCTATTCAGTCTCTCTGGTTGCACTATCATCTTTGCTGTCCTTTTTGAAGATGTTTCACCCCACCCTTCCTAAAGATGGAAGAACATTGCTAGGAACACAAAAACATGTGCCTACCACTAAGATTGAAGGGGGAGAATACTATCATTTTGGTTTAGTCAAAGGGGTGCTTTCACGGTTGGCATGTTTGATTTTACCGGCAACTCTGACAACTCTTAATTTACAGTTTAATATAGATGGTTTACCTTTATTCAAAAGTTCTAAACTTCAGTTTTGGCCCATACTTGGAAGTCTCAAATGTGACTACACAAAGTCCCCATTTGTTGTTGGCATTTTTTGTGGTCTAAGCAAGCCAAAGAGTGTTTTTGAGTACCTAGAGCAGTTTGTCAAAGATCTTCAGAATGTACTGTCTAATGGCATTATTTATAATGACAAGCAAGTGTTTTCAGGAGGGTGTATGGAGAAATAAAATGACATATCCTGAAACAAAAGTCAGACTTAGGACAGACTCCAGTTTCTCAGACATGGTTGATGAGGCACATCACAATGGGACGAGCCCTTTAACAGGTTTAGTTAAGATGGTTTCTATGTTTCCAACTGATTACATGCATCTCTGTTGTCTCGGAGTTACAAGGAAACTGCTTAATATATGGTTAAAGGGGAAGAATTTGGCAACAAGGGTCCCTTCCAAAACTGTACAAGCCATTTCAGGTAAACTGCTAAAGCTACATCCCTACATGCCTTGTGAATTTAACCGTAAACCAAGGGAACTGTCAGTTAGATTGCTGGAAAGCTACTGAGTTGCGATCCTTCATGTTGTATTGGGGTCCTGTTGTTTTGAAGGATTCCCTCCCCAGTGAGCTGTATGACAACTTCATGTTGTTTTCTGTTGGAATGTACTTGTTGCTGTCCCCTAGTATTTCTGAGGAAATGTTGGCCTTTGCGCACAAGTTGATGGTTTCTTTTGTTGAACACTTTGGGACAGTGTATGGAAGAGGTGAAATTGTGTACAATGTACACCAGCTTATTCATTTGGCTGAGGAATACAGGAAGTTTGGCACTCTAGATAATATCTCAGGATTCCCTTTTGAGAACTATCTTGGACAAATTAAGCATATTCTACGCAAGCCACATCAGCCTCTACAACAGGTAGTGAAAAGGTTGTCTGAAATTCCACATGTTGGATCCCCATGTCCCACAGATGATCCAATTTTGCGTAATATTCACACTGATGGGCCTGTCCCCCCACAGTTTACTTCTTCACAACAGTACAGGAAGGTCTCCACTCATCGGTTTACTTTGTCCACAAAGAAAGGAGACAATTGTATTGAGGTTGGAGATGGATTTGCATTAGTAGAGAATATTCTTAAATCAGAGGAAGAGGTATATATAATTTACAGAAAGTACAGACACAAACAGCCATACTACATGTATCCCTGTGAATCATCATACATTGGTACATACAAGGTCAGTGGCTTGCAAGAAGATATAGGGATAGGTAAACTTCGCTATATCAAGCGCAAATGTCTTCTCTCTCCAGACGGAGATGGTGCCATTGCAATACCACTACTTCATTTAACAGCATAACCATACTGCCCTACAAAGCTAAAGTGCAGTAACTATATTGACACACTGACTCTAACGTCGGATTTCGGGGCATAACTTACCTCATTAATAAATACACAATTAGTATTTATTTAATTAGCCCTTCACAGCCTGGCCCCCCCCTACCTGACTGATCTCCTTCTCCCCTACCGCCCAACCCGTTCCCTCCGGTCCTCCTCCACTGCCTCCCTCACTGTCCCGACATCCAAGCTTAAAAACTTCGGAGATCGGGCCTTCTCTCGCACTGCACCCCGACTCTGGAACTCCCTCCCCCAGTCCATCAGAGACTCCCCTACACTCTCCACCTTCAAAGCTCGCCTCAAAACCCACCTGTTCTCCCTTGCCTTCAACCCCCCCCCACCCCTAAACCCCCCCCTCCCCTCCAACCTGATCGATATGTCTCTAGTCTTTTTTTTTTGTGCCATCAGGCTGTCTCCCCCGTTCCCCCCATGGTCTCATGTTCCTTTGTTTTTGTTTCTTTGTTGTTTTGTTTTGTTTCTTTGCTTTCGCCTCTTTGTTTGTACCCCTGCTCCCGACTACTGTCAGCGACTTCGGGTTATTGAGAAGCGCTATATAAATTAAATGAATTATTATTATTATTTAGTACAATATTACATGTACACAGATAACATGTTTGGCTGGCCAATTGAAACGCTTAAAGGAAAACTCCAACATTTTGTGAAATTAGCTTATTTAACATCTTCCCTGGAGTTGGACAAGAAGATGCATACCTTTTTCGTCTCTCTGCATGCTTTGGGCTTAGGGAACGCCTGGACCGTTAGCCTAGCTTAACTTCATCACTGGAAGTGGGGCAGACATCTAGCCTAGTTCACTACAGTCAGGAAATATACTCCAAATACAACTCCCAAACGTTCCTGTAAACATGTTGTGACCTGTGTGTTTACCCCGTCTCCCAGTCACACAAGTCACACGAGTCTCCCAGTCACATGAGTCTCGTGTGACTGGGAGACTTTTGTGACTTGGAGACTTGTGTGACTTGTGTGACTTGGAGACTTGTGTGACTTGTGTGACTTGGACTTGTTTGACTTGTGTGACTTGGAGACTTGTGTGACTTGGAGACTTGTGTGACTTGTGTGACTTGGAGACTTGTGTGACTTGTGTGACTTGGACTTGTGTGACTTGTGTGACTTGTGTGACTTGTGTGACTTGGAGACTTGTGTGACTTGGAGACTTGTGTGACTTGTGTGACTTGGAGACTTGTGTGACTTGGACTTGTGTGACTTGTGTGACTTGTGTGACTTGTGTGACTTGGAGACTTGTGTGACTTGGACTTGTGTGACTTGTGTGACTTGGACTTGTGTGACTTGTGTGACTTGGAGACTTGTGTGACTTGGAGACTTGTGTGACTTGTGTGACTTGGAGACTTGTGTGACTTGTGTGACTTGGACTTGTGTGACTTGTGTGACTTGGAGACTTGTGTGACTTGGAGACTTGTGTGACTTGTGTGACTTGGAGACTTGTGTGACTTGTGTGACTTGGACTTGTGTGACTTGTGTGACTTGTGTGACTTGTGTGACTTGTGTGACTTGGAGACTTGTGTGACTTGGAGACTTGTGTGACTTGGAGACTTGTGTGACTTGTGTGACTTGGAGACTTGTGTGACTTGTGTGACTTGGACTTGTGTGACTTGTGTGACTTGTGTGACTTGTGTGACTTGGAGACTTGTGTGACTCGTGTGACTTGGAGACTTGGACTTGTGTGACTTGTGTGACTTGGAGACTTGTGTGACTCATGTGACTTGGAGACTTGTGTGACTGGGAGACTTGTGTGACTTGGAGACTTGTGTGACTTGTGTGACTGGGAGACGTGGTAAATACACAGGTCACAACATGTTTACGGGAACGTTTGGGAGTTGTATTTTGATTGTATTTGAAGTATATTTCCTGACTGTAGTGAACTAGGTTAGATGTCTGCCCCACTTCCAGTGATGAAGTTAAGCTAGGCTAACTGTCCAGGCGTTCCCTAAGCCCAATGCATGCAGAGAGACGAAAAAGGTATGTATCTTCTTATAACTCCAGGGAAGATGTCAAATACGCTAATTTCACAAAATGTTGGAGTTTTCCTTTAAATGCTTCAAAAATGCAATGTGTGCGGACTAATTACCAACGTTTCCTCGTACCAGCTAGTGTGCTTATCCAGGCTGGGCTGCTTACCCAGGCGCTTTCACCCGAGGAGCCCTAGACGAGAACCGTGTGGATATGTACACTGGATAACCTACACCGACGACTACAGACAGAAATAAGGCTGGTACTATAGATTATTCACCTTACGTATAAATACGTTTCAGGTGGATACAGCAGTTAGTTACCCCAATAAGTTGAAGCCTTCACCACGATACAACGTGCTGTGAAGTGTGCCCGTTTTGCCCCAAAATAGAGCCTTGAGACCGCGTGCAAATTGATAGCTGAAGTGTCAGAGTTTAAAGCTGTATCGTCGAGTTCGACCTATTCTATTATTATTAGTCTATTATGTATAGTGTATCGTGCGGCTACCGTTCTACAGTGACCAGCATTACCAACGTTTCCTCGTACCAGCTAGTGTGCTTATCCAGGCTGGGCTGCTTACCCTGGCGCTTTCACCCGAGGAGCCCTAGACGAGGACCGTGTGGATATGTACACTGGATAACCTACACCGACGACTACAGACAGAAATAAGGCTGGTACTATAGATTATTCACCTTACGTATAAATACGTTTCAGGTGGATACAGCAGTTAGTTACCCCAATAAGTTGAAGCCTTCACCACGATACAACGTGCTGTGAAGTGTGCCCGTTTTGCCCCAAAATAGAGCCTTGAGACCGCGTGCAAATTGATAGCTGAAGTGGCAGAGTTTAAAGCTGTATCGTCGAGTTCGACCTATTCTATTATTATTAGTCTATTATGTATAGTGTATCGTGCGGCTACCGTTCTACAGTGACCAGCATTACCAACGTTTCCTCGTACCAGCTAGTGTGCTTATCCAGGCTGGGCTGCTTACCCTGGCGCTTTCACCCGAGGAGCCCTAGACGAGGACCGTGTGGATATGTACACTGGATAACCTACACCGACGACTACAGACAGAAATAAGGCTGGATTATATTAGTTTAGGACGGTATGGGAATGGCTTGTAAGGAGAGATCATTATGAGTACCGTAAATTCTCATTTCAGCCCTTTGAAGATGAATGGTGAGGTGGTGCTGTGGTCAGTTGTACAGTTCCCAAATGGTGGGACAGCAGTAGTTCTAGAGAGCTGGTTTAATGCTAAAGACCAGACTGTGTTATGGCCCCCTAAACACATAAAGCTCACAAAAGCCCTTCGAGATGGACTGCAACCAGATGATAAATGGATCACCTATAAGGATGTACGTGAGCTTACTACGTGTGGTGAGTATTTCGTGCAACACATACACAAAAAGTGAGGACGCAAATTGTGACGATGCACATATGATAAGAGGTACATATATTTTTTCGTTAAACACTGGACTGCAGATATGTTAATTGTCATTTTCTCTCTGCTCTTTCCAGAGACCCATGATGAGGCCAAAAAACGAGAGACCAAGTACACCTCAACTATGTGTCCAACCTCTGAAATTGAATCTGAGGACGAAGGAGATCTCCGCCAGAAAAGAAGATCCAGGTACAGTGTTCACTTTGTTAAAGGGACAACTCTCCCTAGGGTGTTGTAAATAATGGCACTGCTGTTGTAGTTGCAAGTAGTGCTAAAAGGATAACACACAGTGGCCTGAGGGCCTATGTATTCAGACTTTAGCCTTGACTAATAAACGTAGTATCATAACTACATTTATTTATATGTGTGTATATATATACTTTTTTTTAGGCCAAATCAGCAGTATGTGCACTCGGACTCTGACTCGAGTGGCGACGCCAAAAGAAAACGTTTTGCCAAAGCACCTGATGTGGGTTTCCCAGGTATTGATGCAATGCATTTATTTTATATAGGCACTTTGGAAATGGCTACAGTTAATAATAATAATAATAATAAACAGTTAAACAAATTAGTCTGACCATGTACCGACAAATTGAGCATTTTAATTTGATTGGACTTCTGCATTTCTTGCAGTTATTCTATAGTTGGCCCAAAATATATACATTGTGAATAACATGCCAACTAAAATATGTTGTAGGACAGACTCCAAAATCGAGCCGGTCTCGTAAGGCGCTAAGATCCGTCAGCCCTCCAGTTGTTGGCCAAGAGCCTACAATGAATGGTATGTTGCTATGCATGTTAAAATGCCAACTAGATGACTGTTTAAACATGATTTGTAGCATCTTCAATTCTCACCCTGGCTTACCTTTTTTAGATTCTTTGGATGGTGGCATGATCTACAGCTATTTAGATTCGTTGCAGACTCCTGATCCAAATAACAGTAAGTGAACCCATATCTGTGTTCTTGTGAGGAGCTTGCTGGCAGGTCGCTGGCATCATGCATGCAACAGAATACATGTTTACAATGTGCATGCCAGCCCACTACAAAAATTCAAAGCCTTCACAACTTGCAAGCAATGTCACAATAAAAATGTGTAGTTGTACATAATGCTTTTATATTGAGCACAATTTCCACCATGTTTGAGTCGCAACTTACTTTACATTTCCCCTTTGTAGATCTGGTTACTAGCAACTACCGGCAATCGCTAACTCAACATAATGGTGAGTTATCAAGCAATCTCATAACATAATATTCTGGCATGTTTAAAATATCTGTATTGTCTCGCATTGTCTTTGATATTTTTATTAAAGTAGTATTTGGCAGTGCACGTGAAATCAGCTGAATGGAAATCAAACATTTTCTCACATGGGGGATTACAATAGCGTCATTTGCTAATAACTTTGTGTATTTCCTACTGTGTTTCAGCCGAGATGCCAGGATTTGATATTGTTCAGTATCACCAGCAGCAGCAGGCCTCACATGTCCAGCAGCTGCAAGATCGACAAAGTGCAAGTAGTGGTATGATAGTGTACTCTTTCAGTAACAGTGTTTTGAGAGACGGGGATACAACTCCTTACACCCCTTCCTGACATAGAGCGACGCGAGCGAGCGAGAAAAAGTGATTAAAATGTATTCGTTTCAATCAGACTATCCTGACCTGCCGCGAGCGACAGTGAACTGAGCAGCGATGTCGTTCACCCCTCAAATATTCGCTCGCTGTGTCTCTAGTTGAGCGATTACGCGGCCGAGTCCCGCCCCTAAACACTTTTTATTGGTCGAGAATCCAGGTAACACACACTCGGACACGCTCTGCGTCATATCAGGACAGTGTCGTGTGCGATTTCGTCTCCAGTTCGCTCGCTTGCTGCCTGTCAGGAACCGGTGTTAGTGATTATGACATGTATGTTAATTTGACTGACAAGTCAGATTTTGTATTTTTAAATATAATGATTTGTTTCTACAGGGATGTCGGGATGCAGCTCGGGGCAATACTACAGTCCCCCTGGTCTCTCACAACATGCACAAAATGGTATGCCATTTTAGAGGGAACTACCACCAGTTTGATCCAATGCAGTCAAACTAGTGAAATATATAACTATGATTTTGTTTCTACAGCGATGTCAGGACACAGCTCAGGGCAATCTGGTGTTTCACAGCGTAGACAGATGGCCGGCGATGACGGGCAGCTTCTGAAAGGCAAGTCTATTGGACATGGTGTAATTCCTTGTGTGATTTGCTGCTTATTTTTATTTCTCACTTAATGATTTTAACTCTTCTTCTGAAGACCTTACCATCCAGAAGAATAATTCAATGCTGGCTGAATTACTTGTCGTGGTGAAGGATCTATCGAGAGATGTGCAGTTCATCAAGACCGAGTTGGCTGAGGGCAACATATCTGGTGGGACCAGGGGACACGGGGTGGCCACCACAACCACTATGCTCCCCTTCCAGCTGCCAATCGCCAGTGAACAAGACTTCAATGAGGCAGAATCATTACTGATGGAGCAATCAGTCCGTCAAAAGATGGTAATTTATTGAACTGCATTCATTTATCAAATGTAGATCGTTTCAGTGTGGTCTTGTTCAGGGGAAAAATGTGTTTAGCACTTTCTAGTTCAAAACGTGTTAGAGCTTGTATATCTGCTATTTATGAAACGTTTTGAAATTGTTCAAATATACCGTTTACATATGGACAGGAGGGTTAATGTGGTTAAACCTAATGACTGGCATGGGCTGGAATATCAGTGCATGCATAAAGTGTATGTATAAACAAGTTGGTTGCTCTGTGTTCATAAAATAAACGTTATGCTGTTTCTAACGCAGGGCCTTCATTTTCTTCTCTCTGATTTAGATTTCTCGCCTGGCTTTGGTAGGAGGCACCAATTCAGAGAACCTGATCAGACTGATGTTGAAAACTGCTATGACCAACGCCCTGGCCAGTGGGTTCAACTGGGCTGGAAAGAAAGACAAGCGTTGTTCAGAAAGCAAGAAGCCATTCAAGCACACCACACTACAAGCCTGCATGTTTGGTGAGCTTCCTCCCCTGCAAACTACTTCATAGGTTAAGTTTAGGTAGTGAGGTGGTGATGCTGGTGATGCTGGTGATTCAGAATATAATTATGCTGTTGCAAAAACTTAAAAAAAAAGTGTTATGTTGGAATAAAGTGATGAAAGTGCAACCTATAAGAAATGGACAACGTAATTGAGCTTTAGAGGTGCATGGATACACATTGTATTGCCTAGATGGTGTCAGGCTAGGCGATTGCTTAATTCTCTTTCCTGTCCAGTCTAACTGGATGCTGACTGTAGCTTGTTACTGTAGACCTACAGAGTGAGTAATTGAGTGATTAAAAAAAATCGCACTCGTGTGAAGTGAGGGCCGGGTGCTCTTATCATCGTACATCATCTCACCCACCTCTCTTCCTCCCTTTTTTATTTTTGTGTCTATCAGCTGCTGCTCGACAGTTTGACCCCAAGCTGACCGACCAGGACTACAGCGAAACTGTCAAGAAGTGGCTTCGTTATGCGCCAGACCGGGAGGGAGGCATCTCAAGGAACCGAAGTGACCCAAACTTAAGTCAAGCGAACCAGAGTCAAACTTAGGGTACCCCAGCACAGCACAGCGCACACTGTTTCCCTGGTTCATACAGTACAAGGAATTACCCTGATGGACACTGTTCTTCCATGGACGGCATCTACTTGAATGACATGCTGCTTCAGCCTGTTCTTGGAACCGAAGTGACCCAAACTTAATTGTCAAGCGAACCAGAGTCAAACTTGGGGTACCCCAGCACACTGTTTCCCTGGTTCATACAGTACAAGGAATTACCCTGGACACTGTTCTTCCATGGACGGCATCTACTTGAATGACTTATGCTGCTTCAGCCTGTTCTTGCAGTGTTTATTTTTTTTATTTTTAATTTTAACCTTTATTTACCCAGGGTAGGTTCGCTGAGCACAGATGCTCTTTTTCAGCTACGCCCTGCTTCACATTCACAGAGTTCCATTCACACCTGGGAGCTGCCCAGGCCTAACAAAATTAATAGTTGGTTTCAGGTTGCCGACCGACCCTGCCGATTTAGGTGCGACCCAATATATTTTATGAGTTTTTAGAAAAAATTATAAAAAAAAAAAAAAAACATTTGCTTTTCATTTATCTATTTATTTAACTGTATTAAACAATATAAAATGAATTGGCCATAATTGACTGAGCAAACTAATGCTTACTGCTGTAACCTACTAATAACACTTAAGTAAATCTGAAGATTATTATATAGCAGATGCATTGGAGGATAAGTCGTGGACAACTGTAGATCATCTAAGCTCCACTGTGTTTAAATTCAAATCCTATGCCATTGTTATTTAACCCTTGTGTCTGAAAACTAAAGTATTATACTCTTATTAGGGGACTAAATTGAAAAACTCCATAAAAAGATTTTGTTGAAATAATTTCCCACTTTCTTTTCCATAAATATTTTATTCAACTTCAGCCCTGATCATAACCATTTTTTATATTATTTTTGTAATGAAATACTCCCACTTTTCTGAAAAGAGTTGTTAAATATGACAAAAAAAATTATATGTGGTGGTTATGATCGGGCTGAAGTGGAATAAACAATTTATGAAGAGTAAAAAAAAAATACAAGATAATTAAAAGATTATGCCACATATTATGTTGGCTCATCACTGCAAAGTTATCAAACAAATACGAATCTGATCAGACACAAGGGTTAAGTTGTTGTTCCCTTTCTAATTTCCTCAAACATCTAGTCTAGTTAATGTGATCAATATTATTTGACAATTGATGCTTTTTGTTGGACATTTCAGTCAGTAGTGAGCTCATACTTTGAGCTCATAAATTTATAGTTAAAATGATTGAGACAACGCAATCTTGTCTTCGTTGTGCATGAATGCGTGTGCTCACCACACACAATATGTGTGTCACTATTCTGGCAGTGGCTATATTGTTAATGAAAGCCTGTTATAAGGTCTGTTATTTGTTTTTTGTAAAACGTTTTAGTCACTGGAAGTTCTGATACCCTAGAAAAAAATAAATTTTCATATTAAAGCCATGTTGTCATTTTTGTTCACACATTTTTGGAAATATGGTCATATAAGAATTTTATTATTATTTATTTAACAATAGTGTGTTTAACAGCAGGAAAAAAACATGTAATGTTATGATGTATACATATCAGCAGCAATATTTTAATGTAAAATGTACATTAATCAGTATTGATTCCTTAACTTTACAAGTTACAAGTAGATGTACAAGTTACAAATGTACAAGTAGAGTACCATTTAGATTATGGTTGAATAAACATTGATGTCTAACATTGATTCAATATAAAATCAACTAAAATGTGCATGTAGATTACCATTTGATTATGGTTGAATAAACATTGATGTCTAACATTGATTCAATATAAAATCAACTAAAATGTGCATGTAGATTACCATTTAGATGATGGTTGAATCAACATTGATATAGTATCAGCTATGGTTGACACCTAACGTTGATTCAACGTGTAAGTCATAGACAACGATCTATATAATTTAGATGTCAGGCTTCAACATAGATTCAATATTTCTGCTGAACCCTATTTCAACGTTGATTCACTCATTTTTTGCTATCTGGGACCTCACCCCTGCCCACTTTGACAACCTAGGATGGCTTAGAGTAGACGACAGAGTACAGCAACTTGCAACGGGCCTGGTCTACAAGATACACTATACGACTAAGGTACCCATGTACATGTCAAAATACTTCCCAAAGGTCAGTGAATACCACAACCACTACACCAGAGGAAGCTCAACAAATCATGTTAAACCCAGATTCGGCTCAAACAAGGGACTAAACACGTTTCGCAATTATGCCACATCAATGTGGAACGCCCCCTACCCAAAGCTGTAAAGGAATGTGAATCACTACCCACTTTCAAAACCACTCTCAAAGAACACCTACGGGAGACTGCAATTCGAAACTGGCCCCTGTAAATGTCCTAACCCAACCCCCTCCAATGTACAGTAAATGACCAAGTATGGTTTTGTCAATATTCCAATGTACAGTTTTGCTTGTACAGTTGTACAGTGTTGTCTGTATGTCCCGATTAATTGAAAATGGGGGACCCTGATGTAAACAAGACGAAAGTTTTTCTCTGGTCTGCATCCCCTTAACAATTGTGTGTATTGAGCTGTACTGTATTGTACCCATTCTGCAATCTGTTAATAAAGTTTTCAATCAATCAATCAACGTTTGTTGTGTGGCAGTTAACCAGACCACCAGTTACGTCTGCATTTCATATTCTGCACTGGGGTCAGCATCTCTGGGTAGCAACTGTGAACCTCGGGGTACAGAGACATACCCTTATTCATTAGTGTGTATGTGCCATTCAAACATATTCTGCTGTGTACTAGTTTTTCCATTTGTTTTTCTTGTCAAGACATGTTGCACAAGCGATCATACCAATACACGTGCATCTCAATAAATTAGAATATCGAGGAAAAGTTCATTTATTTCAGTAATTAAATCAATCAAAAAGTGAAAATCATATAGTGAAATATTTCAATGCTTTATTTCTTAAAATTTTGATGATTATGGCTTACAGCTAATGAACACCCAAAATTCAGTATCTGAGAAAATGTTAATATTACATAAGACCAATAAAATGATATATATATATATATGACAGAAATGTCGGCCTACTGAAAAGTATATGCACTCAATACTTGGTCAGGGATCCTTTTGCATGAATCGATGCGGCGTGGCGTGGAGGCTACCAATATATTTCCTCAATATTATAATTTATTGAGATGCACCTGTAGACAGGGCCGCCTCAGGGGGTGTGCGAGCAGTGCGGTCGCACAGGGCCTCGCGGGAAGGAGGGCTTCGCACAAAAAAAAATAAAAAAAAATAAAAAAAAAAATATTTTCCCGCAAGGCCCTTTTTCATCACAGACCTAAAATCTAGTTTTGCTTATATGCTTATATATTTCACATTAGACACGTTTGTAGAATGTTCCTGGCTCTGCGGCTCTGCACTATTCTCTATTGGAGCTCTGGGGCTCTGCAGATTGGTTTCAAGAAGGGAGGGGTTACATCATGTGTATGCCGGCGTGCGTCAGCTGCGTTTGACTATTTCGCGCGTGCAGCTTTGGAGGTTATGCTTAGTTATGCCAGCCAAAACGAAGAGGACGGTCATTCGGCAGATGGACTCAAGATGAAAGTTGTTGCATGTTAGACAGTTCAGTCAGGCTAGCCATCCCGGCTAGAGGCAGGGACAGCTAGTTAGCTTTAGCTACGTTATAATATTGAGTGCTAACGTGTGGTTCAGTCGGGATAGCCATGATGATGTCGGCTAGTAGCTAGCTTAGCTAAAGGCTAACTAGCGTTAGCTAACCTAGAGAGAGCGCGTGCAGCATTGTTATGCCAAGATGAAGAGGACGGTCATTCGGCAGATGAACTTCGTCAACTCCACGCGGTTGTCTCCATCCTCTTGGACGTTTGGTGAGTTTTTAATGCACTCTATTCTATTCCCGCTGTGGATATATCTCTCTCTCTCTCTCGGGAGCCAAACGGGCCGGCTAGCTGTTGTAGTAGCTAACGGTGTGTGGCCTGGTGTCAGCACCTGGTGCGAGGGAGGTGAGCTTGGTGTTTCATTATGAGAATATCTCCATGCTCAAGTTGGCTATAGTCCGCGAGGGACTTGTTGCCGGCACCGCTATGGTAAACACCACTCTGTAGTGGGACGTGTATTGCCTTCTTTTTCCCTTCCCTCTTCGGATGAGAAGAGGAAAACACAGCGGCTGTCTGAAGTGTTGGCCTGTATTGCTTTTCTCACGTTGTACAGTTTTTCAGTCGTAGCCGCATAGCTTGCTTCTGCGTTAGCTAGTGGTTAGCGATAGCCGGGTTGAGCTAACTGTTAGCCAGTTAGCTGTTTAGCTACGACGTTAGCTGCTCGTTTTCGCTCGGCTGGGAACGTTAGCTTGATGCTATCAGTTAGCCTAGAGTTAGCTGTTAGCTTGTGCTACGACCATTGACATTAGCCGTGAGAATAGCAGGCCCTGGCACTCTGACTACGACATCATCTTTGACAGAAGATGTAGTCGGGCCTGCAGCATGACAAGGCTCCGGCCATAGCTTCTTTTTGTCCCGCCAGCGAGAGGCCTTTCGTCAACGTGGAGACCTGTGTTGCGGCCTTTCGCCCTGCGTTCCTTGGTGCAGGTAAGATGTCCATTGGACATTACCCCACTCTTCCTTCCTTCCCCTCCCGAATGTTTTGTTAATAACGATGTTTTTTTCCAGGCAAAACATATGTTACTTCACAACATTTGGAGATACGACATGTGCTGTGTGTGAATTGTCTTGGTCGTTTGTGTAGCTTGGGTAGCGTTGGCCAAATCTGTGTGTGGCCTGGTGTCAGTACCTGGCTACTCTATTTGCAGTTAGCCTATTTAGCTGATGTCTGCCATTGGCTCCTTGCTACTTTGTTTTCTCTGGTATAGACCCTCTTCTCTTTGGATTTAAGTGTTGATCTTTGTCCTTTTGGAACTATGTATATTCATGTTGCCTTTGTGAAGTTATCTTTTCCTTCTGTTTTGTTCTTCCATTAAAAGTTGAATATCCTTTAGGGGCTCATCTTTGCTTATCTCTCTCATACATGCTCTCTCTCTAACACACACACACACACAGACATGCTCTCTCTCTCTAACACACAAACACACATGCTCTCTCTCTCTCTCTCTTTCTAACACACAGACATGCTCTATATCTCTCTCTAACACACAAAATGACATGCTCTCTCTCTATATATTTCTTTCTCTTTCTAACACACATATACATGCTCTCTCTCTAACACACACACACACACAAACAGACATGCTCTCTCTCTATGTCTCTCTCTCTGGCCTTGCTCTGGTGGAGGGTCAGGGGCATTGCCGGGTCTGTGCAGCGATAACACTGTATATTGACGTTAAAACGGGAGCTCTCTCTCGCTCTCTCTCTTGCTATATGTTGACTGTATCATGCCCAGCCTCGGGCAGCGCTATTATTTAACAATATGTTGACTGTATGAAAAAAAAAAAAAAAAATTATATATATACATATATATAGACATAGCTCTGCTAAGCGAAACGCACATTTTAGAGAAAGACATAGATATGTTAGCGGACAACACATATCATAACATCAGTCACTCTTCCTTTGGAACGAGAACTCGGGGAGTAGCCATAGTCGTTAGACGGAAGTTGAATATTGAATTGAAGGGAGTATGGTCTGATGCAGATGGTCGGATAACTATAGCTAAGATTTTACATAAGAACAGAAAAATAGCATTGGTAGCGGTATACGCCCAAAATTTATACGAAGTTAGTTTCTTCACTACACTTACCAGAGCAATGGTAGACCTTCCCGAATACTCATTTATAATCGGTGCAGATTTTAATGCCATTTGGAACTTAAGGATGGACAAATCAAACCCCTCCTTTTCCAATGAACAAAAAAATGCATCTAATGCATTAAAGGATTGGTCGAAGATTACAGGTGTAAATGACTTATGGCGTTCACTCAACCCCATGACCCGGAAGTACTCTTGTCGATCTGCGAGACATAATACATTATCCAGAATAGATTACGTTTTCACAACCCCGAGACTATTTGATAACTACGATGTGGAAATGATACCCAATGCATTGTCTGATCACTGTTATTTACTCTTAAAAGGAACATTTGGTATACTATCATCCCGAGCCCCAAGATGGCGATTTAACACGATGCTGCTTAATAACAAGGAATTCATTACACAAATCAAAGAAGCTCTTACGGTATTCCTACGGATAAATGTGAATTCGGTGCAGGACCCCAGAATATTATGGATGTCGACAAAGGGAATGATCAAGGATTTCACTGATAGCTTTTCCTCCCAAATACGCAAGAATCGATGCTCAAAACTGGCTGAACTGGAAACACTTTACTCAACGTCATTTAATTCTTTGCAATACAACAACTCGGTTCAACTGGAAAATCAAGTCAATATACTAAAAAAAGAGATTAACGCCATATACAGACAACAATCTGAATTGCAAATACGTAGCACAAGACAACAGCAGTACTCCCAAGGTTCCAAACCAAGTCACCTATTAGCTATGCGACTAAGAGTCAACGCAAAATTTGCAGATATAACTACCATTAGAGCACAACAAGGACTTGTTACAGAACCCAAAGAAATAAACACGACATTCAAAGAATTCTACTCCAACTTATACAAATCAGAAACGACCTTCGATCAAAACAAGATGGACACATATCTTAATCAAATTAACCTCCCTAAACTTTCAGAGGATGACGCTAAACAGTTAGAAACACCGATCACACTAGATGAACTTAGGGAGGCCATATCTGAAATGCAAAATGGAAGGGCCCCTGGAAGAGACGGTATCCCGCCAGAAATGTACCTCTCTTGTTGGGACATAATTGGACCCTTATTACTAAATATTTTATACTCAGTCAAGGAGGGGAACTTCCATAAGAATGACAATATTGCACTCATAACAGTCCTCCTCAAAAAAGACAAAGACCCCACCGAGTGCGGTAGTTACAGACCTTTAAGCCTCCTCGGAACCGATATCAAACTGTACTCTAAGGTATTAGCCATCAGACTACAAAAGCATATGACGTCTTTAATTCATCCGGACCAAACAGGCTTCATAAGAGGCCGCCTGATCACTGATAACATAAGACGATTACTACACGTACTAGATGCTAACAAGGAAGACAACACACCTAAGGCGATGCTGTCCCTGGATGCAATGAAAGCTTTTGACAGGTTGGAATGGTCGTATCTATGGGCAGTGTTAGAAAGGATGGGGTTAGGAAAAGGATTCATTGATATGATTAAAGTATTATACAAAGACCCATCGGCCATGATTACAACAGGTACAATCACCTCCGAAATCTTTCCAGTATCACGGTCTTCCAGACAGGGTTGCCCCCTTAGTCCCGGACTATTCGATCTATCATTAGAGCCTTTAGCACAATATATAAGACAATCCCAATCCATAGAACCAATCGTAATCAAGGGCACACAACACAAAATTAGTTTATATGCGGACGACGTAATACTGTTCATGCAAAACCCCAACACCGCATTGCCTCATCTTCTCAAGTTGATTGAGGACTTTGGAGATTTATCGGGATTTAGGATAAATTGGCCGAAGTCGGCCTTCCTCCCACTTAACGCCCCTGCAAAAAGAAATATAACCCTCCCAGAAGAGATACCGATGGTAAAACACTTTAGATGTTTGGGAGTTGAAATATTCCCTACCATAAGCCAAACGGTGAAGCACAATTACATAAAAATCCAAAACAAAATCAAATACGACCTTGTCAGGTGGTCAAAACTTAAAAACTCAGTACAAGCACGGATATCAATAATTAAGATGGACGTCCTACCTAGAATCAACTTCTTCAGCTCAATGCTACCGTTACCCCCTCCAAAGGGTTACTGGAAAGAATTACACTCCTCCACATACAAATTTATTTGGAATAACAAACCACCACGTATAAAAAGATCCACTGCACAGAGAAACAAAGCAGACGGTGGTATGGCATTTCCAGATTTCCACCACTATTTTAAGGCATACACTTTAAGACCACTGACAACATGGTTTGATCCCCAAGCATCAGTATCCTGGAGAAATTTAGAAGAAAATATAGTAGCTCCACATAGGCTGAAGGACATAGTGTACACCAAATTGTCAATTAAGCAATGCGAACGGAAATTTGGCCCCATAATCACTCATGCAATCCGGATATGGCGTGAAACACAAAAAAAAGACTCTATCCCACATAAATGGCATAATCATACTCCCTTATTCAATAACAATGCACTCTTGATTGGAAAACAACCTATAAGATTCCCTAGATGGGAAAAGCAAGGCATACACACATTAGGAGACGTTTTCAACAAACAGGGTTTTTGTAGTTTTGATGAGATGTGCAAAAAATTTAATCTCACCAAGTCCTCATATTATTTTTACGCACAGTTATTGGCATGTTTGAAGGCTCACGGTGTTCCATTAAGGATACCAATTGTACACCACAGATACCACAAATTCTTCTATGAAAGAGAGACATCGAGAGGTTTTGTTTCAGATTTTTATCATCAATTACTAACGGCCTCGTATGAAACCCTACATCTAGACTCAGTCTGGAGGAGGGATATACCAGACCTGGAGATAGACTTTGACTGGCAAGAAGCCTGGGCAAATGTACACCTTGCATCAAGGAACCCGGACCATCAACAAATCAATCTTAACTATATTCACAGGACATACTTAACTCCTATAAGACTGAACAAAATGGGTCTTAAACAAGACTCCAAATGCTCCTTATGTACAAATGGGGACGAAGGGACATTTATGCACATGTACTGGGACTGCCCACCAGGTCAGCTTTATATCGTGGCAGAGACAGAGTAGTAGGGGAGATAGAGACACCAAAGCAAGCAGTTATGGCAGTTGGGCTGATTGGGATCTCAATACTATTTGAGATAGTTTCAAATATTTCAGACCAAAAGTTATGCAGGGAAGGGCAGGACCAAAACATGTGACTATGTGTAGCAGGGGCACGGTGGCATCTGTCACAGGTGGGATCAATGTTGCCATAGATCTTGGCTAGCCTGACTTTAGTAAAGTGTGAACGGTGAATAATTTTACATTGGATGTAAAATGTAAATGCCTGGCACAAATTGAAGAGGAGTGGACCCGGTGTAGAATATCCTCCCACAGGTCTTCTGTGATGTCCTCACCCAGGTCCTCCTCCCATCTCCTCCTGATCTTTTCTAATGAGGTAGGACGCAGTGAGGAAATCAAGCCATACAGGACAGATATAATACCCTTTGTGACCAGTGTAGGCTTTAATAAAGTGTCAATAGGAGTGGCTTCTGGGAGTTTGGGGAACTGTGGGTTGATATTACGTACAAAACTGCGGACTTGCAAGTATCTGAAAAAATGTGACCTCGAAAGAGAGAACTTGTCAGACAGTTGTTCAAATGATGCAAAAATATTTTCTATATATAAATCACTGAACGTTCTAATACCAAGAGGGGACCAGGAGAGAAAAGCTATATCCATCACAGAGGGGGGGAAAACAGGGTTAGCTGTAATTGGAGCTAGTAAAGAAAAATATTGTAAACCAAAATGTCGTCTGAACTGATTCCATATCCTGAGTGTTGATTTGACAATGATATTTTTAGAGTAGGGAGAGGTGGGAAAAGGTAGAGGTGCGTGAGCCAGAGCAGCCAGTGAGGCGGGGCTGGAAGAAGAGGATTCCAAAAGCAACCATACGGGGGGTGAAGGTGTGTCTTCAAACCTTGCCCAATGTTGTAGTGCTCTAAAGTTGGCTGCCCAATAATAGAATTTAAAATTGGGCAGAGCCATCCCTCCCAGAGGCTTTGGTCTTTGTAGGAGGGCTTTACCGAGCCTAGGGACTCTCCTATTCCAGATGAACTGCGACACCAAACTGTCAATTTTCTGGAAGAATGCTTGTGTGAGAAAGATGGGTAAACATTGAAAAAGGTATGAGAATTTTGGCAGGGAGTTCATTTTAACTGAGTTGACTCGTGCCGTTAAGGACAGGGGTAATAGCGACCATCGTTCAAAGTCTTTATGCAGTTTGCTTAACAAAGGGGAGAAGTTAAATTTAAATAAATCCTTAAATTTGTCTGTGAAACGAATGCCAAGATATGTGAAGCCAAGTGGGGATATTTTAAAGGGCAAAGTATCTAAGGGGTAATTTCGACCTTCAGCATTCAGAGGGAATAGCTCACTTTTATCTAAGTTTAGTTTATATCCTGATATTTCACCGAATGAACTGAAAACATCAAGAGCAGCTGGAATAGAGACAGAGAGATTCGATACATATAAAAGCAGGTCATCCGCATAAAGTGAAGTCTTCTGTTCAATGCCAAACCTATGAATACCAGTTATGTTAGGATTTGATCTGAGAGCAATGGCCAATGATTCTATTGCGATATTAAATAATAAGGGACTCAAATTGCAACCTTGCCGAGTAGAGCGAAAGAGAGGGAAATATTCAGAATGTGTGTTGTTGGTTCTGACTGAGGCTATAGGGGAGGTATAAAGCAGTTTCACCCAGGTGATAAATGTTTTACCTTGGTATCTTTCTCTTTCTAACACACATATACATGCTCTCTCTCTAACACACACACACACACAAACAGACATGCTCTCTCTCTATCTCTCTCTCTCTGGCCTTGCTCTGGTGGAGGGTCAGGGGCATTGCCGGGTCTGTGCAGCGATAACACTGTATATTGACTGTAGAACGGGAGCTCTCTCTCGCTCTCTCTCTTGCTATATGTTGACTGTATCATGCCCAGCCTCGGGCAGCGCTATTATTTAACAATATGTTGACCGTATGAAAAAAAAATAAAAAATTATATATATATATATATATTTTTTTTTTTTATATACCTTTTAGGGGGGGGGGGGGGCTCTCGTTTAAATCTCGCACAGGGCCTCGCATTTCTCCCAGGCGGCCCTGCCTGTAGATGCAAGTTCCTACCCAGAGATGCTGACCCCAGTGCAGAATATAAAAAGCGGAAGTAGTGGTCTGGTTAACTGCCCCACAGCAGAAACTGTGGCTAACGCTAGTGTTAACGCCGTTTTCCATTTTTTTTTACGCCATTTGTTTTCACTCGTCTGTAATGCATTGCATCTGTGTGACAGCAAAACATGTTGCACAAGGGATCATAAACTCCTGTCAGTTAAACGGTGTGCGGCTCTACGCTCAGACCCTCCACAGACAGTTGCCCACAGGGCGCGGTCCACAATAAGCATGAAAAGGGTTTAAGCAGGAAAAGGGTTTAAGTGTAACCAATCAACTTTTTTTTCAAAACTTTGTTTATTGAAGTTTTTTCGTTGCAATATGAGATGAGCACAAGGTCAAATTGTACACATATATGCCAGACGTATTGCACATATCTACATATAAGTAGTCAAAATATAGGTCTGTTGAATGTAGACAATATACATATTGCACAAAGGTACATATAGTTAGTCAAAATATAGGTCTGTTGGATAAACAATATACCTATTGCACAAAGCTATATATAAATAAACAAAATATAGGTCTGTTGAATGTAAATAATATACATGTTGCACATGGCTACGTATAAGTAGTCAAAGTATAGGTCTGTTGAATATATAGACTAAAGAGAGTACACCACAAAATAAATATAGATATTGTTTCGGACATACAGTCAATTAAACAGATATGTACACTCAGGACAAGCACTGTACAGCAGGAATAGAGGAATGGAACACATTTTTTATTTTTTTTTTAAGTGTGAAGGTAGACATCGGTTACATTTGCACAAGTAGATAGGTCCATCGACTGGACAGTGCTAGGCTAGGAGTGAGCATTATTTATGGGGGGTCGATTGAACCTTGTTCCCCAACATAGGTAAAGAAACGATCCCATGTTTTATAAAATCTAGCTGTAGAACCCCTTATGACACACCTTATTTTCTCCATCTTAAGGAAGTGCAAGATATCCCTGAGCCACATAGAGTGAGATGGAGGAGTGGGTGATTTCCAATGCAGTAGAATGAGACGTCTAGCCAGGAGAGTAACAAATGCCACCAGGTCAGCTTTATATCGTGGCAGAGACAGAGTAGTAGGGGAGATAGAGACACCAAAGCAAGCAGTTATGGCAGTTGGGCTGATTGGGATCTCAATACTATTTGAGATAGTTTCAAATATTTCAGACCAAAAGTTATGCAGGGAAGGGCAGGACCAAAACATGTGACTATGTGTAGCAGGGGCACGGTGGCATCTGTCACAGGTGGGATCAATGTTGCCATAGATCTTGGCTAGCCTGACTTTAGTAAAGTGTGAACGGTGAATAATTTTACATTGGATGTAAAATGTAAATGCCTGGCACAAATTGAAGAGGAGTGGACCCGGTGTAGAATATCCTCCCACAGGTCTTCTGTGATGTCCTCACCCAGGTCCTCCTCCCATCTCCTCATGATCTTATCTAATGAGGTAGGACGCAGTGAGGAAATCAAGCCATACAGGACAGATATAATACCCTTTGTGACCAGTGTAGGCTTTAATAAAGTGTCAATAGGAGTGGCTTCTGGGAGTTTGGGGAACTGTGGGTTGATATTACGTACAAAACTGCGGACTTGCAAGTATCTGAAAAAATGTGACCTCGAAAGAGAGAACTTGTCAGACAGTTGTTCAAATGATGCAAAAATATTTTCTATATATAAATCACTGAACGTTCTAATACCAAGAGGGGACCAGGAGAGAAAAGCTATATCCATCACAGAGGGGGGGAAAACAGGGTTAGCTGTAATGTAATTGGAGTTAGTAAAGAAAAAGATTGTAAACCAAAATGTCGTCTGAACTGATTCCATATCCTGAGTGTTGATTTGACAATGATATTTTTAGAGTAGGGAGAGGTGGGAAAAGGTAGAGGTGCGTGAGCCAGAGCAGCCAGTGAGGCGGGGCTGGAAGAAGAGGATTCCAAAAGCAACCATACGGGGGGTGAAGGTGTGTCTTCAAACCTTGCCCAATGTTGTAGTGCTCTAAAGTTGGCTGCCCAATAATAGAATTTAAAATTGGGCAGAGCCATCCCTCCCAGAGGCTTTGGTCTTTGTAGGAGGGCTTTACCGAGCCTAGGGACTCTCCTATTCCAGATGAACTGCGACACCAAACTGTCAATTTTCTGGAAGAATGCTTGTGTGAGAAAGATGGGTAAACATTGAAAAAGGTATGAGCATTTTGGCAGGGAGTTCATTTTAACTGAGTTGACTCGTGCCGTTAAGGACAGGGGTAATAGCGACCATCGTTCAAAGTCTTTATGCAGTTTGCTTAACAAAGGGGAGAAGTTAAATTTAAATAAATCCTTAAATTTGTCTGTGAAACGAATGCCAAGATATGTGAAGCCAAGTGGGGAAATTTTAAAGGGCAAAGTATGTAAGGGGTAATTTCGACCTTCAGCATTCAGAGGGAATAGCTCACTTTTATCTAAGTTTAGTTTATATCCTGATATTTCACCGAATGAACTGAAAACATCAAGGGCAGCTGGAATAGAGACAGAGAGATTCGATACATATAAAAGCAGGTCATCCGCATAAAGTGAAGTCTTCTGTTCGATGCCAAACCTATGAATACCAGTTATGTTAGGATTTGATCTGAGAGCAATGGCCAATGATTCTATTGCGATATTAAATAATAAGGGACTCAAATTGCAACCTTGCTGAGTAGAGCGAAAGAGAGGGAAATATTCAGAATGTGTGTTGTTGGTTCTGACTGAGGCTATAGGGGAGGTATAAAGCAGTTTCACCCAGGTGATAAATGTTTTACCTTGGTATCTTTCTCTTTCTAACACACATATACATGCTCTCTCTCTAACACACACACACACACAAACAGACATGCTCTCTCTCTATCTCTCTCTCTCTGGCCTTGCTCTGGTGGAGGGTCAGGGGCATTGCCGGGTCTGTGCAGCGATAACACTGTATATTGACTGTAGAACGGGAGCTCTCTCTCGCTCTCTCTCTTGCTATATGTTGACTGTATCATGCCCAGCCTCGGGCAGCGCTATTATTTAACAATATGTTGACCATATGAAAAAAATTAAATAAAAATTATATATATATATATATATATATTTTTTTTTTTTTATATACCTTTTAGGGGGGGGGGGGGCTCTCGTTTAAATCTCGCACAGGGCCTCGCATTTCTCCCAGGCGGCCCTGCCTGTAGATGCAAGTTCCTACCCAGAGATGCTGACCCCAGTGCAGAATATAAAAAGCGGAAGTAGTGGTCTGGTTAACTGCCCCACAGCAGAAACTGTGGCTAACGCTAGTGTTAACGCCGTTTTCCGTTTTTTTTTACGCCATTTGTTTTCACTCGTCTGTAATGCATTGCATCTGTGTGACAGCAAAACATGTTGCACAAGGGATCATAAACTCCTGTCAGTTAAACGGTGTGCGGCTCTACGCTCAGACCCTCCACAGACAGTTGCCCACAGGGCGCGGTCCACAATAAGCATGAAAAGGGTTTAAGCAGGAAAAGGGTTTAAGTGTAAGTTTTTTCAAAACTTTGTTTATTGAAGTTTTTTCGTTGCAATATGAGATGAGCACAAAGTCAAATTGTACACATATATGCCAGACGTATTGCACATATCTACATATAAGTAGTCAAAATATAGGTCTGTTGAATGTAGACAATATACATATTGCACAAAGGTACATATAGTTAGTCAAAATATAGGTCTGTTGGATAAACAATATACCTATTGCACAAAGCTATATATAAATAAACAAAATATAGGTCTGTTGAATGTAAATAATATACATGTTGCACATGGCTACGTATAAGTAGTCAAAGTATAGGTCTGTTGAATATATAGACTAAAGAGAGTACACCACAAAATAAATATAGATATTGTTTCGGACATACAGTCAATTAAACAGATATGTACACTCAGGACAAGCACTGTACAGCAGGAATAGAGGAATAGAACACATTTTTTATTTTATTTTTTAAGTGTGAAGGTAGACATCGGTTACATTTGCACAAGTAGATAGGTCCATCGACTGGACAGTGCTAGGCTAGGAGTGAGCATTATTTATGGGGGGTCGATTGAACCTTGTTCCCCAACATAGGTAAAGAAACGATCCCATGTTTTATAAAATCTAGCTGTAGAACCCCTTATGACACACCTTATTTTCTCCATCTTAAGGAAGTGCAAGATATCCCTGAGCCACATAGAGTGAGATGGAGGAGTGGGTGATTTCCAATGCAGTAGAATGAGACGTCTAGCCAGGAGAGTAACAAATGCCACCAGGTCAGCTTTATATCGTGGCAGAGACAGAGTAGTAGGGGAGATAGAGACACCAAAGCAAGCAGTTATGGCAGTTGGGCTGATTGGGATCTCAATACTATTTGAGATAGTTTCAAATATTTCAGACCAAAAGTTATGCAGGGAAGGGCAGGACCAAAACATGTGACTATGTGTAGCAGGGGCACGGTGGCATCTGTCACAGGTGGGATCAATGTTGCCATAGATCTTGGCTAGCCTGACTTTAGTAAAGTGTGAACGGTGAATAATTTTACATTGGATGTAAAATGTAAATGCCTGGCACAAATTGAAGAGGAGTGGACCCGGTGTAGAATATCCTCCCACAGGTCTTCTGTGATGTCCTCACCCAGGTCCTCCTCCCATCTCCTCCTGATCTTTTCTAATGAGGTAGGACGCAGTGAGGAAATCAAGCCATACAGGACAGATATAATACCCTTTGTGACCAGTGTAGGCTTTAATAAAGTGTCAATAGGAGTGGCTTCTGGGAGTTTGGGGAACTGTGGGTTGATATTACGTACAAAACTGCGGACTTGCAAGTATCTGAAAAAATGTGACCTCGAAAGAGAGAACTTGTCAGACAGTTGTTCAAATGATGCAAAAATATTTTCTATATATAAATCACTGAACGTTCTAATACCAAGAGGGGACCAGGAGAGAAAAGCTATATCCATCACAGAGGGGGGGAAAACAGGGTTAGCTGTAATTGGAGTTAGTAAAGAAAAAGATTGTAAACCAAAATGTCGTCTGAACTGATTCCATATCCTGAGTGTTGATTTGACAATGATATTTTTAGAGTAGGGAGAGGTGGGAAAAGGTAGAGGTGCGTGAGCCAGAGCAGCCAGTGAGGCGGGGCTGGAAGAAGAGGATTCCAAAAGCAACCATACGGGGGGTGAAGGTGTGTCTTCAAACCTTGCCCAATGTTGTAGTGCTCTAAAGTTGGCTGCCCAATAATAGAATTAAAAATTGGGCAGAGCCATCCCTCCCAGAGGCTTTGGTCTTTGTAGGAGGGCTTTACCGAGCCTAGGGACTCTCCTATTCCAGATGAACTGCGACACCAAACTGTCAATTTTCTGGAAGAATGCTTGTGTGAGAAAGATGGGTAAACATTGAAAAAGGTATGAGAATTTTGGCAGGGAGTTCATTTTAACTGAGTTGACTCGTGCCGTTAAGGACAGGGGTAATAGCGACCATCGTTCAAAGTCTTTATGCAGTTTGCTTAACAAAGGGGAGAAGTTAAATTAAAAAAAATCCTTAAATTTGTCTGTGAAACAAATGCCAAGATATGTGAAGCCAAGTGGGGACATTTTAAAGGGCAAAGTATGTAAGGGGTAATTTCGACCTTCAGCATTCAGAGGGAATAGCTCACTTTTATCTAAGTTTAGTTTATATCCTGATATTTCACCGAATGAACTGAAAACATCAAGGGCAGCTGGAATAGAGACAGAGAGATTCGATACATATAAAAGCAGGTCATCCGCATAAAGTGAAGTCTTCTGTTCGATGCCAAACCTATGAATACCAGTTATGTTAGGATTTGATCTGAGAGCAATGGCCAATGATTCTATTGCGATATTAAATAATAAGGGACTCAAATTGCAACCTTGCCGAGTAGAGCGAAAGAGAGGGAAATATTCAGAATGTGTGTTGTTGGTTCTGACTGAGGCTATAGGGGAGGTATAAAGCAGTTTCACCCAGGTGATAAATGTTTTACCTTGGTATCTTTCTCTTTCTAACACGCATATACATGCTCTCTCTCTAACACACACACACACACAAACAGACATGCTCTCTCTCTATCTCTCTCTCTCTGGCCTTGCTCTGGTGGAGGGTCAGGGGCATTGCCGGGTCTGTGCAGCGATAACACTGTATATTGACTGTAGAACGGGAGCTCTCTCTCGCTCTCTCGCTTGCTATATGTTGACTGTATCATGCCCAGCCTCGGGCAGCGCTATTATTTAACAATATGTTGACCGTATGAAAAAAATTAAATAAAAATTATATATATATATATATATATATATTTTTTTTAATATACCTTTTAGGGGGGGGGGGGGGGCTCTTGTTTAAATCTCGCACAGGGCCTCGCATTTCTCCCAGGCGGCCCTGCCTGTAGATGCAAGTTCCTACCCAGAGATGCTGACCCCAGTGCAGAATATAAAAAGTGGAAGTAGTGGTCTGGTTAACTGCCCCACAGCAGAAACTGTGGCTAACGCTAGTGTTAACGCCGTTTTCCGTTTTTTTTTACGCCATTTGTTTTCACTCGTCTGTAATGCATTGCATCTGTGTGACAGCAAAACATGTTGCACAAGGGATCATAAACTCCTGTCAGTTAAACGGTGTGCGGCTCTACGCTCAGACCCTCCACAGACAGTTGCCCACAGGGCGCGGTCCACAATAAGCATGAAAAGGGTTTAAGCAGGAAAAGGGTTTAAGTGTAACCAATCAACTTTTTTTTCAAAACTTTGTTTATTGAAGTTTTTTCGTTGCAATATGAGATGAGCACAAGGTCAAATTGTACACATATATGCCAGACATATTGCACATATCTACATATAAGTAGTCAAAATATAGGTCTGTTGAATGTAGACAATATACATATTGCACAAAGGTACATATAGTTAGTCAAAATATAGGTCTGTTGGATAAACAATATACCTATTGCACAAAGCTATATATAAATAAACAAAATATAGGTCTGTTGAATGTAAATAATATACATGTTGCACATGGCTACGTATAAGTAGTCAAAGTATAGGTCTGTTGAATATATAGACTAAAGAGAGTACACCACAAAATAAATATAGATATTGTTTCGGACATACAGTCAATTAAACAGATATGTACACTCAGGACAAGCACTGTACAGCAGGAATAGAGGAATGGAACACATTTTTTATTTTTTTTTTAAGTGTGAAGGTAGACATCGGTTACATTTGCACAAGTAGATAGGTCCATCGACTGGACAGTGCTAGGCTAGGAGTGAGCATTATTTATGGGGGGTCGATTGAACCTTGTTCCCCAACATAGGTAAAGAAACGATCCCATGTTTTATAAAATCTAGCTGTAGAACCCCTTATGACACACCTTATTTTCTCCATCTTAAGGAAGTGCAAGATATCCCTGAGCCACATAGAGTGAGATGGAGGAGTGGGTGATTTCCAATGCAGTAGAATGAGACGTCTAGCCAGGAGAGTAACAAATGCCACCAGGTCAGCTTTATATCGTGGCAGAGACAGAGTAGTAGGGGAGATAGAGACACCAAAGCAAGCAGTTATGGCAGTTGGGCTGATTGGGATCTCAATACTATTTGAGATAGTTTCAAATATTTCAGACCAAAAGTTATGCAGGGAAGGGCAGGACCAAAACATGTGACTATGTGTAGCAGGGGCACGGTGGCATCTGTCACAGGTGGGATCAATGTTGCCATAGATCTTGGCTAGCCTGACTTTAGTAAAGTGTGAACGGTGAATAATTTTACATTGGATGTAAAATGTAAATGCCTGGCACAAATTGAAGAGGAGTGGAGCCGGTGTAGAATATCCTCCCACAGGTCTTCTGTGATGTCCTCACCCAGGTCCTCCTCCCATCTCCTCCTGATCTTTTCTAATGAGGTAGGACGCAGTGAGGAAATCAAGCCATACAGGACAGATATAATACCCTTTGTGACCAGTGTAGGCTTTAATAAAGTGTCAATAGGAGTGGCTTCTGGGAGTTTGGGGAACTGTGGGTTGATATTACGTACAAAACTGCGGACTTGCAAGTATCTGAAAAAATGTGACCTCGAAAGAGAGAACTTGTCAGACAGTTGTTCAAATGATGCAAAAATATTTTCTATATATAAATCACTGAACGTTCTAATACCAAGAGGGGACCAGGAGAGAAAAGCTATATCCATCACAGAGGGGGGGGAAACAGGGTTAGCTGTAATTGGAGTTAGTAAAGAAAAAGATTGTAAACCAAAATGTCGTCTGAACTGATTCCATATCCTGAGTGTTGATTTGACAATGATATTTTTAGAGTAGGGAGAGGTGGGAAAAGGTAGAGGTGCGTGAGCCAGAGCAGCCAGTGAGGCGGGGCTGGAAGAAGAGGATTCCAAAAGCAACCATACGGGGGGTGAAGGTGTGTCTTCAAACCTTGCCCAATGTTGTAGTGCTCTAAAGTTGGCTGCCCAATAATAGAATTTAAAATTGGGCAGAGCCATCCCTCCCAGAGGCTTTGGTCTTTGTAGGAGGGCTTTACCGAGCCTAGGGACTCTCCTATTCCAGATGAACTGCGACACCAAACTGTCAATTTTCTGGAAGAATGCTTGTGTGAGAAAGATGGGTAAACATTGAAAAAGGTATGAGAATTTTGGCAGGGAGTTCATTTTAACTGAGTTGACTCGTGCCGTTAAGGACAGGGGTAATAGCGACCATCGTTCAAAGTCTTTATGCAGTTTGCTTAACAAAGGGGAGAAGTTAAATTTAAATAAATCCTTAAATTTGTCTGTGAAACGAATGCCAAGATATGTGAAGCCAAGTGGGGACATTTTAAAGGGCAAAGTATGTAAGGGGTAATTTCGACCTTCAGCATTCAGAGGGAATAGCTCACTTTTATCTAAGTTTAGTTTATATCCTGATATTTCACCGAATGAACTGAAAACATCAAGGGCAGCTGGAATAGAGACAGAGAGATTCGATACATATAAAAGCAGGTCATCCGCATAAAGTGAAGTCTTCTGTTCGATGCCAAACCTATGAATACCAGTTATGTTAGGATTTGATCTGAGAGCAATGGCCAATGATTCTATTGCGATATTAAATAATAAGGGACTCAAATTGCAACCTTGCCGAGTAGAGCGAAAGAGAGGGAAATATTCAGAATGTGTGTTGTTGGTTCTGACTGAGGCTATAGGGGAGGTATAAAGCAGGTTCACCCAGGTGATAAATGTTTTACCCAAGCCAAATCTCTCCATGGTGTAGAATAGGTAGCTCCACTCCACCCGGTCAAAAGCCTTCTCGGCATCTAGTGAGATCACAGCTTCTGATATTGAGGAAGAAGAGGGATTATACATGATATTAAGAAGCCGTCTAGTGTTAAAAGAAGAGTACCGTTTTTTTATGAATCCAGTCTGATCTGGGGAAATAATAGAGGGTAGTACCGATTCTAAGCGCATAGATAGTAGTTTGGAAAAAAGCTTTAAATCCACGGATAGCAAACTTATAGGACGGTAGCTCCCACATAGGAGAGGGTCTCTGTTCTTCTTCAAGATTAAGGAAATTGTGGCCTGAGTGAGTGTATGGGGCAATTTAAAACAGCAGAAGGATTCATTGTACATATCAATAAGAAGTGGCGCCAATTTGCCAAAAAACTTCCTATAGAATTCGATTGGGTAACCATCAGGGCCTGGGCATTTACCTGCCTGCATGTTGTGAGCAGCCTCTTCAATCTCCTCTATTGTGATAGGCTCCTCCAGTTTCACCGCTGAGTCGGAGTCAACTTTAGGAATATCAAGAGAGTGAAAAAAGTTGCTAAAGGCAGACGGGTCAGTGGGTTGTTCTGCAGCATAGAGAGATGAGTAGAAGTTTTTAAATTGTTCATTAATATCTTTGGGATCTGTAGTTCTGCCTGTTGGAGTTTGGATTTGTGGTATTTGATGCGAAGCTGATGCCTGTCTTAATTGATGAGCTAATAGTTTATTCGCCTTATCTCCGTGTTCATAGTAATTGTATCTGGATTTGAATAGTAATTTACTCGGTATGGGTGGTAGTCAGAGTATCGAATTCTGCTTGTAACAATAGGCGTTCCTTATATAAATCAGGTGATGGAGCGAAAGAGTAAACGTTGTCAATCTGAGTGATCTGTTTGGTTAAATTATCTAATTTCTTCTTTCTGGCTCTAGTCTCATAAGTGCAGTAAGAAATAATGTCCCCCCTTAAGTATGCCTTCAGTGTCTCCCATAGTAAGGAAGCTGAGATCCCAGGCGTCTTATTGATATCCAAAAAAAAATCTATCTGCTTGGAAATAAAAGTAACAAAATCTTTGTTCGATAACAAACTAGTATTCAGTCGCCAGGGTGGTCGGGTGTTATCACATCCCCTAATTTGCAGTTCCATTATAACTGGAGAGTGGTCCGATATGACAATAGTATCATATGAGCAAGATAATACTGATGAGATGAGCCGATTGTCGATCAAGAAATAATCAATACGAGTGAAGGTGTGATGAACATGAGAGAAGAATGAGTATGCTCTGCTAGATGGGTTGTGAAAACGCCAAGGGTCTGAAAGTGAAAACTCTTCCATAAAAGATTGAATGGTTTTAGCAGAGCTTGAAAGTACTGCATTTCTGGTAGATGAGCGATCCAATGATGGATTAAGCCAACAATTGAAGTCCCCTCCTAATATCAGATAATGTGTGGAGAGGTCAGGTATTGAAGAGAACACAGATCTAAAAAATTTGCTATTGTCCCAGTTAGGGCCGTAAATATTAAGCATAATCACTGGGGTGCCACAGAGCTTTCCAGTTACCAGCACAAATCTACCATTTGGGTCAGAGAGAACATCTGAGCAAATAAAATGTATTGATTTGTGGATTAAAATTGCCACACCTCTACCTCTGCTCTGAAATGATGAGTGGTACACTTGTCCAACCCATCGTTTACGTAGTCTGGCATAATCAGATAGCTTGAAATGAGTTTCCTGAAGGAAAGCTATATGAACCCCCAAATTCTGAAGATGCCCCAGTACTTTACTACGTTTGATTGGCTGATTTAAGCCCTTACAATTCCAACTAGTAAATTTGACCACTCCTCCAATCTGCTGTGAGGTTTTAGGTTGAGTCATAGACTGGTGTTGAGTGTACAATGAGTAACATCGAAAAGTATGTCCTAATAGTATTTTTTATGTGCAGTGGCCAAGTCATAGAAAAAACAACAGTATAAACATTGCACAAAAATAACTGTAAATGTAAACAAACCCTTCCCTCCCCCCTCCCCCTCCCTCCCATGCTGATGCGTCTCCTCAAATTGGACGCGCGCATAACCCACTATTACTAACTCTAAAGATAAACACCACCCCTTCTGTGGTTAAGTGACAAATGTTAATATTGTGAAATATCGTAGTCCCAAAATGAAATAGTCTGTATATGCTCAGTCATATGGACATGAATTATGAACTTGCCGTTCAGCTGATGGTTACAGTCTGGGGAACCGCTTTTCTGAGTTTAGTGTTTATGAAAGTCGAGGCGGCGGCCGGGTCTTCAAACGTGTGCGTTGAACCACTCGGCAGAGTGATTTTCAGAACCGCAGGAAACATCAGCCCAAACTTGATACCAGGACAGGCATGGAGTTCACGTTTCACTCCTCCAAACGCAGCCCTCTTCTTGGAAACAGCGACGGTGTAATCAGGGAAAATAGAGAGCCTTTTGCCTTGGAAGAGTAGAGGGGTATCACGGGAGGTCGCGCTGGCCCGACGTAGGATTTCGTTTCGGAGATGAAAAAAGTGGACCCTGATGATGAGCGGACGAGGCGTCTCTCCCTCTTTGGGTTTAGCCCGCAAAGTGCGATGGGCTCTGTCGAGTAGGGGCTCGTCATCCAGGCCCAGTAGGTTCTTGAGTAGGCGGCCGATGAATTCCGTTGGCCGCGGACCCTCCGAGCCCTCAGGTATCCCCACGAGTCGAAGGTTGTTCCTCCTTGATCTCCCCTCTAGGTCCTCACATTTGTCGGTTAGTAATTTCACCTGTGACGTGAGCTCCTTAACAGTGGAGTCAAGCGAGGAGAGCTGGTCACTGTGGTCGCTTGTCACATGTTCCAACTCGCAGATAGTTTGCCCGTGTTCATTTATTTTCAGCAGCAATGGTTCGGTAATATTCACCAGCTCCGTGCGCACTGCAAGGATTTCAGCTCTCAGGTTAGTTGCCGATGAGTCAATTCTGCCACAAATATCTTCCTTCAGCGAGTTCAGCATTGATTGTAAGGCCCCTAGATCAAAGGCGCTGCCGCTGTCCATGTTAGCAGCTGGCGCGCGGACTTCAAGCATCCAAAACAAATTCCTTTTCCTCTCAGAAAATCAATTTTCTCCCTTTGAGAAATCATATTCAGTTTAAAACACTTAGAAAATGGATGTGACTCTTCACAATAGAGGCAGGCCTCTGAGGACAACTCCTTAGTTACGGTAGGCTGCTTTGGCATCATGTGCACTGTGGGCACAGTTTCAGCTTGGTTGGTTGCGATGGTTATTGCAAAACTGCTTCCTTTAATGCTGCTCCTGGGTAGCGGCGCTCTCTTATCTACAGGTTTTAATGTGATGCTTGGTCGTGCATCTGAAATGTCACCAAAAATGGGATGAGACAATATTTTGACTTGTTTCTCCAAAAAGTTTACCATCTCTGGGAAGGTGGCCCTGTAGCCTTGCCGTTCTTGTATCTCACAAGCTGTAGACCTCCATCTTTCCTGCAGCTTGTATGGCCATTTCATCATAACATTCCTCATGTTTGATGGAACGTTCATCTCCTCCATGTACTGTATCTCTGTTATAGCGTTGCAGCACCCTCTTAGGAACAGCGTGAACTCCTGCAGCGCCTCTACATCCTCTGCTTTAACAACAGGCCAGCGAAAGGCTTTTTCCATGTAGGCTGTTGCTATCCTGTGCTCATTACCAAAGTGTTCTTTCAAAAGACCTTTTGCTCTTTGATATCCTTGTTGTGGTGGCATGTGTAAGCAGCTTCGCACCAGCTCTCTGGGCTTCCCCCTGGTGTACTGCTCCAGAAAATACAAACAGTCTTGATAACTGCATGTTACCTCTTCAACACAATGTTCAAATGTCCTAACAAAGGAAATGAAGTGCAATGGATCACCATCAAATACGGTTATATCTCTTTTTGGTAAAGTAGATAACATTTGCTGTTGAATGAGCAATGTGGTGAGTTCATTCTGCCTTTGCAAGATTCCACAAATGGCATCCTGGTCCACTGTATTTTGCACTGCAGCATTCTGTGTAGACTGTCGTTCCTGTGTAGCTACTGACCTACGAGGTGCAGCAGTGGAGGCTGTGAAAGCGTTTTGAGACTGATGCTTTAGAGTAGTGGTGAGAGACGTCCCAGTGTTTGGTTGCCACTGTGGCATGAGAGTAGTATCCTTTGCTTGTGGAATTCCATGATGTTGTACTTTCTCCTGAAAGTGTGTGTGCATATTCACCTTTGGTCGCACATCATATGTGGAAAAGATAGGTGGCGCTCTTGAGCCTTGATCCGAAATCAGGGTGTTCTCCTTCGGCACAAATGCAGTTGCCTTTAGGTTGAATTGAGGTCTCAGCTCTTTAATAGATTTGCTCAGGTAGGAATTCATTCCATCTGAAGGGGCCTTTCCTCCAACAGCACTGCCTTCCAGCACAGAAAGTCTTGCAGTAACAACAGCCATTTGTGTATCAAGCTCCAGTTGCTCCTTAACTTTTCTGAGTTTCTCTTGTTCCTGTCTGAGTTTCTCCTCTTGTGCCTCTATTTCATGTTTCCTTTGCAGAGCAGCGGTTTGCTCCATTAAAGCCGCTTTCTCTGCCATGGCATTTAAGCGTGCAGATGCAGTACTAGAACCTGATGCTCTACTGGCATTGCTTCTTCTGCTTGACCTTTTATAGACACATTAGACGCACTGTCTCCAGCTTTAATTTCCTCATGCAAATCAGATTTCATTTTTTCCAATTCAGCATTATCATCATTGACCTGAAAATCCCATTTCCGCTCAACCATGTTGACACTTAATTTACAAATGTATCATTTGTTTCCTTTGTTGCATAAAACCATTCGTCCTGCTTTCTCTGCGTATCCTCAGTTGTAGGATACTCAGTCATCAATGTATTATGTGCCTCAGAGGCAACTTGACATAGAGCTTTGAACTGTTTTAGATTTTGGTGCACAAGATTTACATTGTCGTTGGAAACTAGAAGAGTGATGATTTCCCTTTTCAATTTCCTTGCTTGGGTACAATATGCATTTCTGTCCGTTTGGAGTCTTTCAATCAAAATTGGTAATCCCTTTAAAGAAGGCTTTCTTATTCTTGGCTCACAAACATTTTGCCCTTGGCTGGGCTCCACAATATCATGACGTAAATTCATTTTTGATAATACGTACTGTTCCTTTAAGAGACTGGCACGACAGTCTCTCTCGTGAAAAAAAATCAATACAATAACAACAAAACTTTCAATGCTGCTGCTCCACTAGCAAGCAACCCAGTGCGATACACTAACCAGTCCTCCTTTGGTGTGCTATCTCGGGATGATGATCTTTATCCAGAAGCAGCATTCCAAGCCAGGTTCCAAAATCCTCCATTGTCCAAGTAAGATCGGGTTTTTACTTGTGTAGCGACTATCCTCATGTCCTGGTAGACGCTCGGTTGGGTGCGGGGATTCCTCGTCTTTGAGGCGCAATTAGAAATAACACAATATCGAGTCTGTGTGTCACCTGCCGTTGGGTGAAGTTCCCATTTAATTGAAGTATTCAACATAATACATGTGATGAGCCAAACAATAATTTCTGCATAATGCTGTTAATAATACTGAAAACGAGCGAGGGTACGTGCGTGTGTTCATGCGGTAAAAACCGTGAGATCTCTCCGTCACCCATGCCTAGATACCTTGATTGACAAGCCTACACCTGTGCCTTTATTCAAAACATATGCGCTCCATGCTGCCACCCAGTGCTCCGTGCTGCCACCCAGTGATGAACTTAACAAACTACAAACTAAGCACAAAAACCATCAAATAGCTCCTACACTTTGCTTGTCCAAATGACAATACTGACAAAATTGAGATTTATTTTTCTCTTGTTTGCTTTATAATGTAAAATACAGTTTGAAACCGTCTGTACTAGGGGTGGGACGGTTCACAAAATGGACGGTTCGGTTCGTATCACGGTTTTGGGGTCACGGTTTTCGGTTTGGTTCGATATACGTTAATTTGTATTAAAAAAAATGTAACACTCAAAAATCTAAACATGCTTCATTTATATAAAAAAAAATTAAAAAGGTTTACAGTGTTACAGTGTTTACAGCCTTAAATAATGTTTGGCACACAAAGACCGAACTGACTGAAAAATATAGGCTACATTTGTCAAAGTATTAACGACAGGTTATGTATATAACCTAGTTATATGAGTACTGGCTAAGCGTCCCGCTCTTAAGCCATACCGAGATATACCTCATCTCATGTACCTACTGTACACCATCAACGAAAAACAAATACACCCACCACCTGCCAGGCCCCTATAGAGGCGTACTATAAAGTACTAGGCGTGGTCACCACTCACTCTTCCTTGTAAAAAACCTGTTTCCAGGAAAAGATTCCACAAGGGAACTCAGGGCCGCGTAAGAGCGGGACGCTTAGCCAGTACTCATATAACTAGGTTATATACATAACCTGTCGTTATATATTCGTACTTGGCATCGCGTCCCGCTCTTAAGCCATACCGAGATATGGGGTAGAGCGGACGCGAGGCCCGACAGATGCACCCCCTGAGGACCCGTAAGCCCATATCAAGGGGTTGGGGAGTCCCGTCACCCCATCCTTCCTAATGAAGGGGGGGGGCGCAGTCAACTCCACCCGAGTGCGAGCAAGAGGGAACTAGAACCCCTTGAACACACAGCACAAGCAGAACCACGTGTGACCCAACACACTATGGCCCATACCCACACACCACTGCTACCCTACCAAAGGACGGGAAGCAGGAGAGGCCACAGACCCCAGAACCGCCTGGGAGACAGAACCCCCGGTCATGTCCATGAGGTAAAACCTTACGAAGCGGCCCGGGGAAGACCATGAAGCTGCAGCACAGATGTCCTCCACGAGGCCCCACCCAGCAGAGCGGCAGAGGCTGCCACCCCACGAGTGGAGTGCGCCCTGACGCCCCCAGGGGGATCCAGCCCGGCCAACGTGTAGCAGAGGGCAATGCCCTCGCACAACCAATGGGACAGGCGCTGTTTCGATAGTGCCTTACCGGCACGAGAACCACGGTGACAGACAAAAAGCTGATCGGTAACCCTGAGGTCCTGAGTACGGCTGAGGTAAATTCCAAAAGCACGGACCGGACATGACAGGTGAAGGCCCGCCTCTAACTCACTAGCGTGAGGAGGCGGATGAAACGCCTGAACCACAATATCCCTGGAGCGGAAGGAACTCTGGATATTCTTAGGCACGAAGGCAGGATTAGGTCGCAGAGTGGCACCGCAATCGGAACGAAAAGACAGGCACTCTGGACGTACCGAAAGAGCACAGAGCTCACCCACGCATTTAGCGAGGTGACGGCCAGCAAGAACGCGGTCTTGAACGACAGCCGTCCCAACGGCGCTTGCTCAAGAGGCTCAAACGGGGCCAAGGACAACCGACGAGGACCAATTGAAGATCCCAACTCGGAGCCAAAGAGCGTTGCACCGGCTTAATGCGTCGAACGCCAAAGCAGGAAACGCTTCACACGAGGGTGGCTGAACAAGACATCCCCCTCAAATCCCTCATGATAGGAGGATATAGCTGCTGCATATACCCTCACCGTCGAAGCCGACAGTCTATCAAGGAGAGACTGGAGGTAACCAAGGACAGCATCCAGGGGGCAGTAGACTGGGTCCCGGCCCCCCGCCTTACACCACTCTTGGAACATACGCCATCTGCCCGCGTAAAGCGCGAGAGTGGAGGGAGCATGCGCATTCCGGATGGTATCAACCACAGAAGGGTCCATCCTCTCCAGACTTACCCTCCCACCAGCCACACCATCAGACGTTGGCCCAACACCGGGTACTAAAACAGCGACCCGTGTTGCTGAGAGAGGGCCATCGCCGACCAAGGAATAACCCAAGGCGGATCAAGACCGGGAACCACACTGCCGTGCCCCGGTCCGGCGCGACCAGGATCACCGTCCTGCGCTCCCTCCGTATCCGCTCCAACAGCTGACTCAACAGCTGTACAGGAGGAAAGGCGTACAGAAGGCCGGGCGGCCATGGAAAGATCGAGAAGGCATCCACCCCCAAGGGGGGATGATCTGCCCGACTGACCGAGAACCACAAGGGGCACTTGTGAGAACGTCGGCTCGCAAACAGATCCACCGAGGCCTCCCCGAAGCGATCCCAGATCTGCCTCCCTATATCGTGGCGGAGTTCCCACTCGTTGTAACGAGGACCGCCCCGAGACATCATATCTGCGCCCACATTCTCTACACCAGGGATGTGGAGCACTCTCAGACTGCGCAGCCTGCGAGATGCCCATAGCCAAAGTTCGACCGCCGCCCGGTGCAGGCGGATGGAACGAGTCCCACCCTGCCTGTTGATATACGCCGCTGCCGTCATACTGTCCGTTCTGACCAGAACGTGCTCGCCTACCACCAGGTGGTCGAACCGTTTGAGGACCAGGAGGACCGCCTTCAATTCCAACACATTGATGTGCAGGGTAGACGGGCCAGCATGGACCTTCGTCCAGCTGCCCCCCACTGCGTTGGTCCGACACGTCCCTCCCCAACCCCAATGGTGAGGATACCCAGCCTCCTCCAATGGGCGAGATCTCCCCATATCGACAAAGGAACCGTCAACCGTTTCCATTTGCCCCTCACCGGATCTATTCCCATAGAGAAGAACCACCTCTGTATCCTCCTCATGAAGAGGAGGCCAAGAGGAACCACCGTGTGAGCAGATGCCATCATACCGAGCAGGCACATCACTTGCAGCGCCGTGACCGTCCCTCCCAGACGGAAACCCCAGAGCGCGTGTAGGATAGACACCCTCCGCTGCTCCGAGAGGGTTACAATCATGGGCCTTGACCTCAACGTCAAGCCCAAGTACTCCACCTGTTGACTGGGAAGAGGTGTACTCTTCTTCCAGTTCACAGCAAAACCCAGCCTGGTGAGGAATTCCACCACCAGCCTGGTATGAGACCTGGCAACCTCCTCCGACCGGCTGAGGAGTAGAATGTCGTCGAGATAGAATAGAACCCGTATTCCCCGACGACGTAGAGGCTCCAGCGCAGTCGCTACGCACTTGGTGAATGTGCGGGAGCCAGAGAATAACCGAACGGCAACCTCTGGTACTCGTACGCTACGCCCTGAAACAGGAACCGCAGGAACTTCCTGTGAGGAGGGAAAATCGGGATGTGAAAATACGCATCCTTCAGGTCTATGGAGGTGAACCAGTCTCCCCTTCTGACAGCAAGCAGCAGGAGTTTGACGGTCAACATTCTGAATGGTCTCGCTACAATCATACGATTGAACGCGGACAGATCCAGTATAGGTCTGACCCCTCCCGTTTTTTTGGGCACCAGAAAATAACGCGAGTAGACGCCTGACATCGCGTCCTCTCTCGGGACCACGACTACGGCCTGCTTCGCCAACAGAGATTGGATCTCGTCGGCCAGGGCTGTCACTGCTTCTGACCCTGACAATAGGGTCGGCACCAAACCTGAGAACGGAGAGTGGGGTTGTGCGAACTGCAAAACAAGCCCTTCCCTCAACGTTCTCACTATCCACACCTCCAAACGGCATTCTTGTCGCCATATGTGAAAATAATCCCACAGCGCACCCGCCGTCAACTGACGCTGGGCCGCAAGGAACAGTAGATAGTTGGCCCGGTCCCTCCCGCTGTGCGACGCACCCAAGGGGGGACCCCGACAGAAAGGGCCGGTTTTGGCAGTTTTGATAAGACAGATTTCAAGTGTGTAGGATTGTTCATGTCTTGCAGAATTTCATTATTGCTCATAGCATTGCAGCATGTTGTCAAGAAGAGTGAGTATTTGTGTAAGGCTTTACCATCTTCTGATCGGATTGCATCCCAATTCAGAATTTGTTCCTGATAGGCAGCAGCAATGAGAACCTCATTTCCAAAATGTTTGCGTAGCAGCCGTTTTGCTTTCACATAGCCTTTTTAGGAATCCATGTGAAGGCAGCTTCTCACAATTGCCTTTGGTTCTCCATCTGTAAACTGTTCAAAAAAGAGCAGTCGATCTCTGTTGTTACTTGTCTTGCTTTCTACACAATGTTCAAATGTACTAATGAAAGAGACATAACTTAATGGATCACCTTTAAAAACAGGAATCTCTCTAGAAGGCAAGAGTGAGAACCTCTGTTCTTGAATTAACATTTCTGTGATTTCATTTTGTTTTCTCAAAATGTCCATCATGGCTCCGCCTGGTTGAACATTAACCTGAGCACCATCTTGCAAGCCAATGTTTGGGTTAGGCTGTTGGGGTTGTTGGTGAGCAACAGGCATTCGTGACCTTGTAGGCTGCTGAGCCATTTGTTTCTGTGGCTGCCGTAATTGGCCACTAGGGGCATGTTGAGACCTTCGTCTCAGTGGTGGATGGGAAGCTGCTCCTTCAAATTCATAATTTTCATCATCATCATCATCATCATCATCATCATCATCATCATCATCATCATCATCATCATCATCATCATCATCATCATCATCATCATCATCATCACCATCATCATTATTCTCTTCAGCCTCATCATCCTCTTCATAGTCATCATATTCCTCTTCATCATCCAATCTATAATTAACCTTCTGGCTGTCCACTGGTAAGGATTGCATTGAGTCAAAATATTCATTGATGTGGATTAAGGGGTTAACATCAATCCTGGTGTCTACATGTTTAGTAACATCCAGTACTTTTAACCTGGCATCAGCAGCTGAAATTTCCACTTCCAATTCAAATGCTTCCTTTCTTGCTTTGAGCTGTGCCTCCTGCAATTCAAATGCTTGTCTTTGCTTGAGATAAACAGAACGTGTGGCTAGATTGGCTCTTTCGGCCTCTACCTGTCTTAATGCTGCGGTGCTTGAAGTGGATTTCATGCCAACTGAAATATTGCCAAATAATTTCACACTATGTGCTGGTGTGACTGCTGGTGTCACTTCTGGTGGCTTTTGTGCCATAGCTGCAGGGGCATTATTTATCCATTCTAAAACCTTATCATGAAATTCACATAAGATTTTGAACTTCGGCATGTACCACTGATCTTGTTCTTCTGAAGCTTCCTCTTCTGGTAATAGCTGCTGTACTGATTTGTGAAGTGATTTGAAGTCATTTGTTTTAGAATTAAATTCATTGTATTCTTGTTTAACCAATTCCACATTACTGTAATCAACCATAAGTGCTTGTAACACATTTCTTTTGCTTGTGAGTTGTCCAAGTTTAGCTTTTCTTCTATTATATTGCTTTGCATAATTAGCCTCAAGTGTCCGTTGTGTGGGTTTCACTTGTCTCTTTCCCTCAACCACAGGCAAATTAAAACTTTTATCAGAAGTGTGAATGGCTGTAACTTCAGTCACAATCACAGCTTCAGAATGGCCCAATTCCTCTTTATCCTGTCCAGACATCGTTAAGCAGCATTTATCCAAATCCAAATTTATAACGGTGCACAGGGTTTATTTGATGATGACATAATATTCCTTCAAATCCACTTTAAATGCGCGATTTTCGCGTTCATTTATCCACATGATATCGCACATTGCATTATCTTCAATAGCATCACACATCCATTAGATACTTTGATCCTCCAATTCCATTTTGAAATGCGCGTCTTTCGCGTTCATTTATCCAATCATATTGCACAGTCCATTGTTCTCAATAGCGTGACACATCCATTAGATCCTTTTGATCCATCAAATTCCATTGATTGTCCATATCGGAGAGATTTTCAACTTGACTGTAGGCTCAATTTGCCTATCTAAGCCAGGATATGTCTTTAACGCGCTCACACCACATTGACTTGGGCTGTCTTGTTACTCACTGTTTTGATGTTGTTGATGGTTGCATCTGATGGGTTCGAACCGGTTGAGTTTTATGGAAGGAGTTGTGTAAAAGTTTCAAATAATAACGGGGCAAACAGCGAAACAAAACAGGCTCCAGACTTGAACTAAAAAGGTTTCAAAACAAACAGGCGCAGCAAGAGGGTTTCAAATAAACTCAACACGATTCTAAACAAAGTCTTTCTTTCAGTCTTTCAGTCTTTCATTCAATCTGCGCTGCGTGTGTGTAGCGAGCCAGCGGTTGAAAATCTGTTTCTCGTCTGGCGTCTCTCTACACACAGCTGGGCCATAATTAATAGAGGACCATGGTGCGATGTTTCAAGGCGACCAGTGGCGGCGCTATTTAGTCAAAAACTATTAAATCAAATGAAATGGCTCCTACACACCGGCCCCTATTGTTATATATACAAACCAAGACCGATGACTGAGGACGTGGTTTTAGTGGGGTGTGGAGGAAAACTCACTAAACCGAAGTGTGTGTATGAAGTTGAACTGAAAGTATATGGGGTGAGCTGCATCGTACCAGTTCTTGTGGTGCCGGGCCAGCGGGATGATCTCATCATCGGCACGAATGTGATCAAGTTCCTCATGCACAAGTTGAAGAACAGTGACGATTACTGGCGGCTCATCTCCGTCTGCAGTCCATCCTCATCCCCAGGGTGTGAACAGTTTTTGGACCTCATGGTGAATACATCCCGTTGGAGGGGTGAAGAGCTACCAGATAAGATCGGCACGGTCAAGCTCAAGCAGTCGATCACTCTTCTGGCGATGCAAGAACACCTCGTCTGGGGTAAGCTACCCAAAAATACCATCATGTCGCCGGGAAGCACTGTGATAGTGGAACCGACTTCATCAAGATCCATGCCACGGAATATTATGGTTGGTCGGATCGTGACACCTCTGTGGGGTGATGGGTGGGTCCCCATGAAGGTCACCAACCTGTCTGATAGACCAGTTACGCTGAAGAGGAACTGTAAGCTGGCAGATGTGTCTCCCTGCTTAGCTGTGGAAGATTTGGAGCTCCTCCAAGGCTGTAGTCGGATTGACAGGGCTCATCCGACTGAGCACCATACGGCAACCAGTCCTTCGGACTTCGAACAGAGGCTACGTGATGTTGGTCTTGACAAACTCGATATCCAACCCTGTCATACCAGCAACACAGGAAAGGAGAAGTTAGTCCAGCTGCTCGAGTCTTACAACGACATCTTCTCCAAGCATGAGATGGACTGTGGTGAGGCAAAGGGCTTCGTCCACCGCATTCGACTAATCGATGATCATCCATTCCGCCTTCCTTACCGGAGAGTACCCCCTGCTCACTACCAGAAACTATGACAGGTCTTGACAGACATGGAGCAACAAGGGATAATCCGGAAATCAGTGAGTGATTATGCTTCACCGCTGGTGATGGTATGGAAGGAGGACGGTAATTTGAGGATCTGCACCGATTTCCGATGGTTGAATGCGAGGACACTCAAGGACGCCCATCCTCTTCCACATCAGTCGGACTGTCTCCCCGCCTTGGGAGGGAACACCTTCTTCAGCACGATGGACTTGACGTCCGGCTTCTACAACGTTCCCATGGCTGAAGAGGATAAGAGATATACAGCGTTCACTACACCGATAGGCCTACATGAGTATAATAGAATGCCGCAGGGACTGTGCAATAGTCCCGCCTCATTTATGCGCATGATGCTGAGTATATTCGGGGACATGAACTTCAGCAGCCTGTTATGCTATCTGGACGACCTGCTGGTCTTCGGATCAACGGAAGAGGAGGCGTTACAAAGACTGGAGGTCGTCTTCCAGCGACCGCGAGACCACAGTCTCAAGTTGAGTCCAAAGAAATGTCATCTGATGAGGTTGTCTGTCAAGTTTCTGGGCCATATCATAGACGGTAGCGGAGTGGCTGTGGATCCCGCAAAGGTGGAAGTCATATCCAGCATGTCCAAGACAGATCTCATGGAGGAGGGTGGATGTACACCCTCAGTACGCAGGATCAAATCCTACCTGGGAATGGTTTTCTTCTATCAGCACTTCCTCCCTAATTGCTCTTCCATCGCCAAACCGCTATTCGCTCTGACTGGGGGACAGAAGAGGAGAGGAAGAATGAAGGTGAAGGCGGGAACATTCAGGAGACTGGGACCCGATGACTGGACTTCAGAGTGTGACGTCGCCTTCGTCAGTCTAAGAGAGAGTCTGCTGGACTGTGTGGTTCTGGCGCATCCTGATTTCTCACGTCCCTTGATTCTGTCAACCGATGCTTCTTTGGACGGGCTCGGAGTGGTGTTGTCACAAGTACCAGCTGGTGAAAGTAAAGCGCGCCCCATAGCTTTCGCAAGCAAGAGCCTGAGCAGTTCTCAGAAGAATTACCCAGCCCACCGGCTCGAGTTTTTGGCACTGAAGTGGAGTGTGTGCGACAAGTTCAGCCATTGGCTGAAGGGCAACTCCTTCACTGTATGGACGGACAACAATCCACTCACTTATATAATGACCAAGCCCAAACTCGACGCTTGCGAACAACGTTGGGTCACAAAGCTCGCTCCTTATACGTTTAGCCTGAAGCACATCGCAGGAATCAAGAACGTAGTGGCTGATGCTCTCAGTCGGGATCCGTTTGCCAAGACGGTTGGGCGAAGGCTGGTCACGGAGTCCTACGGCAATCTGCTCGCCGAAGCGGGTGAGGTTGGAGTGAACGGAGTTCAAGATGCTTTCCGTTTGAAGGTCCAGTGTCAACGGACAGAGAGGTCAGAGTGCGTTGCTGTGATGCAGTCCCAGTGTTCTCCACCCTTGTGTAACAATGCTGTGAAGGCGGTCCTTGATTCCCATGACCATTGGGGTGCAGCTGCGGAGTCCAGGGCAACAGAGTTGATCCAAACCGTTCAACATATTGCTCCACCAGGACAGGATTTCCTACCTGCCTTTTCTCTGGCAGAACTTCAGAGAAGCCAAGAGAGTGACCCTGACATCTTTAAGGTCACATCTTTTCTGATTCGACAGAGGAGACCATCGAGGCGAGAGAGAGACGGTCTGGGCGCAAGTGCTCTGGTACTGATCAGACAATGGGAGAGACTGAAGGTCACTGATGGAGTGCTCTATAGAGTCACTAAGGATCCGTTGAGCAAGCAGAAGAGGCTTCAGTTTGTCTTGCCCCGGAGTCTAGTGGACAAGGCCTTGCGGGGCGTACATGACTTAGCCGGACATCAAGGGCAGGCAAGAACAATCTACCTGACAAGACAACGCTTCTTTTGGCCGAGGATGGAGCGTCAAATTAAAGACTATGTGAAGTGCTGCCAGAGGTGCATTTTGGCCAAGACTCCAGATCCGTCTGCCAGGGCTCCACTTGAGTGTATAAGGACCTCCACTCCCATGGAACTAGTGTGTTTGGACTTCTGGAGTGCAGAAGATAACAAACAGCGTTCAGTGGATGTCCTTGTCCTGACAGATCATTTCACAAAGTAGGCACATGCCTTTCCCTGCTCAAATCAACAAGCGAAGCAAGTTGCGAAGAAGTTGTGGGATAACGTATTCTGTGTATATGGATTTGCGAAGCGCATACATACGGATCAAGGAGCCAACTTCGAGAGTGAGCTCATTGCGGAACTGCTTAGATTGTCGGGAGTCTCCAAGTCACACACTACCACCTACCATCCCATGGGGAACGGAGGGACTGAGAGGTTTAACAGAACCCTGGGAGGTATGATCCGTTCACTGCCGCTGAGAGAGAAGGCCAGTTGGCCTCAGCAAATACAGACTCTGACATTTGCATACAATGCGACGGTGCATGAGACAACTGGGTATGCACCCTTCCACCTTATGTTTGGGCGGGTTCCGAGGCTCCCTGTTGATGTGATGTTCAGACAGGTTCTACATGACCCAATGGTTGTTGACTACAGCAGCTATGTGACGACGCTTATGTCCCACCTCCATGAAGCAGCAGACGTTGATCGGAAACATGCCGTCAAGGAGCAAGACAAGCAAGCCAAAGGGTACAACCGTAAAGTCAAGGGGATCTGCTTGAACGTGGGAGACAGGGTGCTCCTTGCAAACAAGGGCGAGAGGGGGAAGAAGAAACTTGCGGACAAGTGGGAACCAACAGTCTATACTGTCATGGACAGCAACCCACAGACTCATGTCTACAAGCTGGAAGATGACAAGGGGAAGACGAGAGTGGTGCATCGCAACCTTATCTTGGATATCAGCTTCCTACCCATAGAGACTGCTGATGGGGACGCGCCGGAGACTGAGGACAGTCTTGGAGGATCAGAGGACGGGTCTCAGATGGGTTTCGTCAACTCTCTGGAGGAAGAGGGAGGTTCGGAGGATAGGACGGGCGCATGGGTGTTGAGTGGGGCTGAAGAAGCTACCAGTCATGGCTCCCGTGACGTAGCTGATGTGGGCGAAGATCAGTCTGATATGGACCAGAGTCTGCAAACTGTATCAGGGACAGTGTCGGTGGTTGATGCAAGTAGTGCCCAGTCCTCCAGTCCAGTGTCTACAGTTGACACATCAGACACAGTGCCAAGGGCCCCGACCATTATTCCTGTAGTCATTCCGGCTATTATAGAACGGGACAGAGACTGGCGTACACCTACACTAAAGGGCACAGAGGGTGTAGTCAGGACACAGGCTGGCAGGGTGGTTAGGGGAGTCAACCGGTTGATAGAGACAATGGTTCAGAGGCCGTTCGGTTGGTAGGAGTCCCCAGGGCCGCCTCTGGGGGTGTGCGAGCAGTGCGGTCGCACAGGGCCTCGCAGCTGTTTCCAATATAACAATCAAAGCAATTCAGCACGGCTGCAGTGTTTAGACACTGTGTTGGCAGGAGCTGTCCACTCTTGCGTGGTGCTGAAAGACAAATGTGTTAATTTTGTTGGCGAACAAGCATTGCACTTTCATTGTCATTAAAGTAAATAAAACAAATAAAACAAAACGTTATCACCAATTAACTATGTGTGTGTTAATTAAAAAAAAAAAAAAATTGCGAGGCCCCTTCCTGCGAGGCCCTTTTTCATCACAGACCTAAAATCTCGTTTTTCTTACATGCTTATATATTTCACATTATACGTTTGTAGAATAGTGTTCCGGTTTCTGCGGCTCTGCTGCTCTGCAGATAGACACGTTTTTAGAATAGTGTTCCGGGCTCTTCCCGGACCCACGAGGTACAGGATCTATTCAGCGCTATTCAGAGGAGGGAGTGGATGTCTTTTGAAAAGCAGCATGGAGCAGACGAAATTACACCGTGTGCCATGGCCCATAAGCTTGTTATCAATACCAAGTATGATGGTTATGCCAACTTTGCCAAGACGAAGAGGATGTTCGGCAGATGGACTGAAGATTAAAGTTGTTGCATGTTAGAAGAACCTTCAGTCAGGCTATAGCTATGTCGGCTAGTACTAGTAGCAATTTGCTAAAGGCAGGGACGCGTAACTAGCGTTAGCTAATGCTAGGTAGCATTAGCTAACGCTAGTTAGCTAGCGTAACGCTAGTTAGCTAGTGTTGCTAACGCTAGTTACGCGTCCCTGCTTTTAGCTAATTGCTAAGTTATCGAGTGCTAACGTGTGGCAGATAAACTAGGACTCCCAAGGGACTGGTACTTTTCATCTCCACGGAAGGTCTCCTTCCAACTTTGCCATTGATACTGCGTTATGGTGAGTTTTTTCAACCTATTCTATTCCCGCCGTTGAGCTCTCTCTCTCTCTCTCTCTCTCTCTCTCTCTCTCTCTCTTTCTCTCTCTCTCTTTCTCTCTCTCTCTCTCTCTCTCTCTCTCTCTCTCTCTCTCTCTCTCTTTCTCTCTTTCTCTCTCTCTTTCTCTCTCTCTCTCTCTCTCTCTCTCTCTCTCTCTCTCTCTCTCTCTCTCTCTCTCTCTCTCTCTCTCTCTCTCTCTCTCTCTCTCTCTCTAAAACACAGTGCTTCCCAATCCTCTCCTCGAAGCACCCCAGCCGTTCCATGTATTTGTTAAATTCCACCACCAGCACACCTGATTCAACTTAACAAGCCCTTTATTAGTTGAATCAGGTGTGCTGGTGGTGGAATTTAACAAATACATGGAACAACTGGGGTGCTTCGAGGAGAGGATTGGGAACCACTGCTCTAACACACACACACAGACATGCTCTCTCTCTCTAACACACACACAAACACACATGCTCTCTCTCTCTCTCTCTCTCTCTCTCTCTTTCTAACACACACAGACATGCTCTATATCTCTCTCTAACACACAAAATGACATGCTCTCTCTCTCTATCTTTCCCTCTCTTTCTAACACACACATATACATGCTCTCTCTCTAACACACACACACAAACAGACATGCTCTCTCTCTATCTCTCTCTTTCTAACACACACAGACATGCTCTATCTCTCTCTCTCTCTTCAATTCAAATGGGCTTTATTTCACATTCTTGTATTTCTCCCAGTAGGTATGGGAGTTTTGAGTTATTGTCCATGTTTTCAAAGTCTCTTTGGGTGTTTGCAATTTGTGGGAAGTATATGTCTTGGTATAGTGGGCAGGTTGTTAAGAAGTGGAACTCGGTTTCCACCTCATCTTGTGTGCAGTGGGTGCATAGTCTGTCTTCGCTTGGGAGCCAGGTCTGCCTATGGCGGCCTTTCTCGATGGCTAGGCTGTGCTCACTGAGTCTGTACCTAGTCAAGGATCTTCTTAGTATTGGGTCAGTCACAGTGCTCAGGTATTCTGCCACTGTGTACTCTCTGTTTAGGGCCAAATAGCATTTCAATTTGCTCTGGTTTTGGGTTGTTTCTTTCCAATGTGTCTCTCTTTCTCTCTCTCTCTCTCTCTCTCTCTCTCTCTCTCTCTCTCTCTCTCTCTCTCTCTCTCTCTCTCTCTCTCTCTCTCTCTCTCTCTGGCCTTGCTCTGGTGGAGGGTCAGGGGCATTGCCGGGTCTGTGCAGCGATAACACTGTATATTGACTGTAGAACGGGAGCTCTCTCTCGCTCTCTCGCTCTCTTTCTTGCTATATGTTGACTGTATCATGCCCAGCCTCGGGCAGCGCTATTAGAGAGAGAATAGGGATGCGGTAGCTGTCTCATTATGCAAAACACGCCCCTTTTAGTTTGATTGATTGTAGCCACGCCCATTCTGATTGTTCGAGAGGTTTAATGGGGCGGGACTTAGGGGTATGTCATACCTTATAAGGGCATATATCAAAGTTTGATGGATTGCAGCCACGCCCCCTTTTTGAGATGATTTATGACCCCCTAGGGCAGGGGTCGGGAACCTATGGCTCGCGAGCCATATATGGCTCTTCTGGTGACAGCATATGGCTCCCAGAAATTTGAGTAAAAAAAAAAAAAAAAAAAATTTAATTTTTTTACTACTTGTGATATTTCTTAATAATACTGTGTCATTTTAAAGTAAACAGAAATTAGTTTTGAAGATACAGATAATAGTATCTGTAGCTGAAGATATAGCAGAGCAGAGCTGGCGAGGGAACACAAGTGGACAGAAATTAAAAATCTTCAACCTGAAGACCAGCTGATTCTTAAAACTTGGAACGAGCTTCCTGTGACATACCACACAATGCAGCGTGAGTATTGCCGTATTGACCATGTTTGGCTCTACATATGCATGTGGGCAGTCATTCTCGCATATGAGGAACATTAAGACCAACCTACGCTCACGTTTAACTGATGGAAGCCTCAACGCCTGCATGAAGCTCAACCTCACCACGTATGAACCAGATTACAAGGCCATCAGCAAAACCATGCAGCACCAGAAGTCGCATTAAAAGTAAGACATATTTAATTTATTATACGTTAAAAATACTATATGGCTCTCAATGAAATATATTTAGAAATATTTGGCTTTTATGGCTCTCCCAGTCAAAAAGGTTCCTGACCCCTGCCCTAGGGCTTCTCTGATTGGTCGAGGATGCAAGGAGGCGGGACTGTTACAATTAGTACGCTTCTTAGTCATGTTGGACCCAGATGGCAGAGTATAGAATGATGAGACCGGAGACAGAACGTAACGATTAACAGTTTACTTCACAACACATACACGTACACACACAGGTAACGTTTAACAATGATCGCGCCCAGCAGGGCAGGACAGACAGGACTATATACACACAGACTAATTGACAAGACACAGAGGGTAATTTACAAACAAGACACAGGTGTGGTTGGAGCAGGGAAGGATGGGAGGAAGAGACGACGGCTCCGGAGCGCGACCTGGGGCTGGGGTCTCCACGGTGGCGAGACCCCCCGCCGAACCCCAAACCGGAGGCTCCCTGGCGACAGGACGCGGTGCAGGACCCCCAACCGGGGTCCCTCCGGCAGCGGAATCCGACGTCGTCCTCCAGGTCTGCCATGGTGGTGGCTCGTTTTCTGGAACCTCCCAGGGCGGAGGAGACCTCGACCAGACCGGCGAGGAAGACCTGCGGTCCTGGGAACCCCTTCCCCTGGGGCTGTGGCGTCGGGATCCGCGCCCTGTCCCCGACGCTCCCCTGCGGACCAGGCGACCCACCCAGGGATCCAGCACCGGGGTGGCCGCGGCGCAAGCACCCGATATCATCGGTGCCGCTGGCCCAGCCACTGCGTCCCATGGTGCCAGACCCAGAGCGGTCGCCTGGTCGGCACGCAGGACGGAAGCGCCCAGGATCCCGAGCGTGAAGCTGGCTCCGTCTCTCCTCTCTGCCGGGTCCAAGTTCGGCGCGATCATTCTGTGTCTTGTTTGTAAATTACCCTCTGTGTCTTGTCAATTAGTCTGTGTGTATATAGTCCTGTCTGTCCTGCCCTGCTGGGCGCGATCATTCTGTTACGATTAGTACGCTTCTTAGTCATGTTGGACCCAGATGGCAGAGTATAGAATGATGAGACCGGAGACAGAACGTAACGATTAACAGTTTACTTCACAACACATACACGTACACACACAGGTAACGTTTAACAATGATCGCGCCCAGCAGGGCAGGACAGACAGGACTATATACACACAGACTAATTGACAAGACACAGAGGGTAATTTACAAACAAGACACAGGTGTGGTAGACAGAAACAATAGAACACAGAGTACACTGGAAAACAATAACAAATAACCAACCAGACTAAACATAATTACAAACCACAGACAGGGGAACACAGACTAACACAGTGGAGACAACAACAACAACAACAACAACAACAACAACAACAACAACAACAACAACAACAACACAGATAGTACACATAACAGACACAACTGACAATAAACAATAATGAGTTGGTGTGTGAGCTGATGCCAGATCGGCATCAGCCCACCGGTTGGAAATGATGACTGAAAGTTATTGTTATTGATGGGAGGTTGTGAATATAAATGTCTGGATCCTGATCCCATAGGACCAGGACCGGAGGAAGTGTTACACGGGACATCCGGTTTTGAGGGAGGGACATCCGGTTTCGGAAGGGGAGGGTCATCTGGTTACGGAAGGGGAGGAGTTTTCAGATTTTTTTCAAAATAAAAGTTTTATTTTTTTCAAAAAGAAAAAAAGTTTTTCAAAATAAAAGATTCACATTTTTTTTAGATTCAAATTTTTATTTTATTTTCAGATTATGTGTATTCCAAGGTTTTCACAATATGTATTTCTGTATTCCAAGGTTTTCAGATTAAACATTTCACAATATGTATTAGTGTTTCTTCACAATATGTTTTATGTGTATCTTCACAATATGTATTCCAAGGTTTTTCAGAAAAATACAATATATTTAGAAGGTATTTTGTGTATCTTCAGAATATAGTTTCACAACAATCTTAAGAATAAATGTGTCTGGTTTAAGTTACACAATTAAGAATATATGTATATCTTCAGAATAAAATACATTTTGTGTATTCCAAATGCTAAATGTAAAATACAATGTGTGTTTTCTTCAGAAAGTGCATTTATTTCAAATGTGTGTGTGTTTTGTTAATGCCAAAAGCCAAATGTAAAATACATTTTGTGTATTTCTTAAGAATCTATTATTCTTCAGAAAGTGCATTTATTCCAAGTGGTGTTTCTCTGTTTGCTGTTGGTGTGTAGAAAGAATACTCCCCAAGGTCTGTTTGACTCCACTCTGTAGGCTGTGTGTTCTCTCAAATGTCTCTCAGCAGATTGAAATGAAACGCTGCAGCTTCTCTGAAAATTCTGATAGTGACAACCCCCGTAGATGTCATAGGAGGCGGGAGAATGACTAGGGCCAATAAGATGGCTCAAAACCATCTGCCAAAAGCAGATTTACGACCCTGCGACTTCTCCTTTCTGTAGACCTCACAGTCCCCCCAAGATGGGTGTATGTGTCTGTGTGTGTATTCCAAGGTTTACAGATTAAACATTTAAACTGTGTGAGAATTAAGTTACATAATATATGTATATCTTCAGAATAAATGTCAAATACATTTTCTGTATTCCAAATTACAAATGTAATGTGTAATGTGTCTAATGTGTTTAAGCAAAAGTCTAAATAAAAGAAAATACTTTTGAATCTAAAAAAAAAAGTGATAACTTGTAACCACAATAAGTATGTATGTATGTATGTATGTATGTATGTATGTATGTATGTATGTATGTATGTATGTATGTATGTATGTATGTATGTATGTATGTATGTATGTATGTATGTATGTATGTATGTATGTATGTATTTTAGTTTCTTGGATAAAGACATAATCTTTATACACTTGTGTTTAAGCAAAAAGAAAATTACAAATGTATCCCCTTAATGCTCTTTGGGTGCCAAAGTGCACCATTTCATTACCCTGCAAGGGTGTAGGGTTTGAATATATCGTTAATACGGTCCTGCGAAGTGTTTTTATTTAAAATAGATTCTTTAAAAAGGTTGCATTACAGTGTTTTATATTATTCACTTTAATTATTACACATATATTACACTATATATGATAGCTTAAAGAGTTGGGCTGAAAATATAAAGTACAGAAAAGATCGGTGTGACAGTGAGGGTGTGTGTCTCTGTTCGGGGGTGTGAACAGGGCCCCTCTTAGGTGCTAAAACACAGCATGGGGGGCGTGAAGATTAGGGGACATGCAAACTCAACACACATTTACAGTCATCATTCAAATGGTTTATATCTTTGTAACATGTACAAGTATTGTATTGTACAACATTTTACTCATAGCATATTTTTAGTTCACACAATGTTCACTTGTTTTCACACATATTTTAAGAGATTTCCCCATAAACAAAATGTGTCCTAATAAACTAACCTACACAATAACATACAACACTTTGATGAATATTGTTACACCGCTGACAGAGATGTATTATAATTATAATTTGGATAAAAACGTCAACTAATTGACTAAATGTAAATGTTGTAATACCAACTATTTGACAGTTTGGGACACGGTGGTGATTCTTATTTTCTTATTTCGTAAAACTAAGACTAAAACTAAAATTAAGAGGTAACAGATCATAGAAAGACTCTAGTCTTGTTTACATCAGAGTCCCCCATTTTCAATACATCCAGACATTTAGGACATACCAGATTACAAATACAGCACTGTTTGTGAAAACAGTCCAGAAAATATATGTCTGTCCATGCTGTTTTAACTGTTTCAATAGGGTACTTCAACCATCTTTAATTAAGACTTATTTTTGGATATGGATCACCTCAAGGCATGAATGTCCATACACTGTAGCAATGCTAAACCTACATTTTCAGGTCAACTTCCCCTTTTTAGCACGGTTCAAACCTTACCAACCACATTTAATGTCACAGTACCCCTGAAATAGCACAGAGTGTGGGGAAAAGGCCTTTTTCAAAATAAAAAACTTTGAAACTGTACATCATTCACCACCCTAGCTGATTTTAAAGTTCCAAATTAAGGACATTTAAAGAATGAGAGGGGCTAATGTCCCTGCATCATTGCATAACGTGGTGTTATATTTTATATTTATGGCCTGACCATCTCCCCCATACCAACATCCTGCAGTTCATTAACTTCCTTCCTCTTTTTTTACCCCCAATGTTTTTTGTATTATTCACATTAATTATTACACTTAAAGATATGATTAGGTATAAAAGTTAAAGATAGGATAGCTTAGAGTTTGGGTGAAAATATAAAGTGCTGAAAATATCTGTCTTTTTGAGGATCAGGGTGTGAACAGGGGGCCTGTTATAGGTGTCAAAACGCTGCAAGGGGGTGTGAAAGTTTAGGGAACAAACAACCTCTGTATATTTGCTTGTAATACTCTGCATTTTACTCTAAACAAAACTAATAAAGTCTGTATTACAGCTAACTCTTTAAGTTTCAATAGTTTGGATTTAATAAATAATTCGTTGGTATGTTCTCTTGAATCTACATTGTGAACTATTCTTACTGCTCTCTTCTGTAATATAAATAAGGGCTTTATGTTGCTTTCATACGGGTTACCCCACACTTCCACACAGTAACTCAAATATGCTAGGATGAGTGAACAATATTATATTCGCATAGAATTATAATCAAGCACATTCTTTGCCTTGTTCAAAACAAAAACACTCTTGGATACCTAATTTTTTATGTACATTATATGAGGTTTCCATGTCAATTTCACATCCAACATAACACCCAGCATTTTTTAACTCAGATACTCTTTCAATATTAACTTCGTCAATACATAATGCAACATTGTCCTTCTTTCGATTAGTAAATATCATACATTTAGTTTTTTCCAAATTTAGGGATAGCTTATTGTTATTAAGCCATATCGAAAATTTACACATTTCATTTACAATGTAATCTGCAATTTTTTTAAGGTATTTTCCTGAACTGAAGAAATTTGTATCGACAGCAAATAAAACAAATTGCAATATGTTTGACACTTCACATATATCATTAATATATAAAATAAAAAGTATGGGCCCCAGGATCGAACCTCGAGGGTCACCACATTCAATATTCATACATTCAGATGTGTAACCAGAGAGTTGTACATATTGTTGTCTATTTTCAAGATAGCTACTTAACCAGTTCATCGCCACCCCGCTCACACCACATGTTTGTAATTTAAAAATAAAAATGTGATGATCAATCGTATCAAATGCTTTTTTAAGTCAATAAACACCCCTATTGTGTAATTCCTCTCATCTACGGTTGTGGTTATTTCTTCATATATATTCATTATCACAGCGTGGCCGGGGGTGGATGTTCCGGGACCTTTGGTCTCCGCTGTTTTCTCGATTGAGCAGAGGGGCTGTTGATTGATACGGCTAGTGGCGGTATGTGAATATATCCGCATGCTGTCGCTGGCCGTGTCGATTGGTGGTTTTGCTGTTTGGTTGGGAGAGGGGTGGGGGCCGGGGATCTTGGGATGTCTATCCCCGGTTGTGTATTTTTTGGAGGTGGGTTTCCCTAGTGGAAGACAACAGACGCGTAAGAGGCCTGTCTGTTGTATAACAATGATGTTGTTGTTGTCATTGTTGTTATTATTTATTATTGTTTATTTAAAAATACGTATGAGAAAAAACGAACAGTGTAAACAATATCATTAACTCTGAATATAAAAATATGAGAAAAGCAAACAAGACGCGGTCTCGGACTGGTGGGGGCCCCTGATTCGAGGTCTTGGTGAGTCGGAGTGTTAAAAGAGGCATGATGCTCTGGCTCGCTGGGGCGCCGGATTTTGGGATCCTCACGGGGTGGGGACCTTGGTTGTCGATACTGGAGATGATGGGTGCTCAAGTAATCTCGCCTTACGGTACATACATGTGGGAATATGCATGTATGCATGTATATATGTATATATATGTATGTGTGTATATGTATATATGTATATATATATATATATATATATATATTCTTATTAATTTATATATTTAATTTATACATGACTATTTTATTTTTCATTATACTGATTTAACTGATGGTCTTGTCATTGTCGTTATTATTATTATTATTATTATTATTATTATTATTATTATTATTATTATTATTATTATTATTATTATTATTATTATTATTATTATTATTATTATTATTATTATTATTATAATTATAATTATAATTATAATTATTATTATTATTATTATTATTATTATTATTATTATTATTATTATTATTATTATTATTATTATTATTACTGTTATTGTCCTGTGATGTCTTGTTTATTGTTATTGTATTGTATTGTCTTGTTTCATGTTGAAAAGGAAAAATAAAGAAAAACTGTGAAAAAAAAAAAAAAAAAAATATATATATATATATATATATATATATATATATTCATTAAGGCTAAGGCTGTTGATCGATATGCCCTGAATCCATACTGACTATCACTCAGTAGGTTATTCTTTTCAATAAAACTATCTAAGAATCTTGGAAAATTGTGAAAGCAAAGACACTGGTCTGTAGTTGGTAAAGCTGTCTTTGTCCCCAGATTTAAATAGAGGATTAATGTAGTGAATTAATAGAATTTTCCCACAGGGATGAGGTTTATCTTATCTAAGTGTGCTAGTGTTTAATAGTGTATAGGGACATAGTGTGTAATAGTGTAATATTGTCATAGGGTATACATATAATAGTATGTAATAGTGTTATAGTGTAATATTGTGCAAATGTGTAATAATGCAATAGTGTAATAGTGTGTAATACTGCAATAGTTTAATACATTATTTAGTTTTATTTCCTCAAACAGACATGTTCATGTAACTTGCATCAATCCGATCATACTTATTATAATCTATACCCTTAATTTCAGTCACCTTTCAGCCAACTGTGTTGAAGATTTGTAGCATGGTCCTAGGATAAACATAAATTATAGACATCTAAAATCATGAAACAGGTCGATTTTTAGTAGATTTAATCAATAGTCAGAAGGATAATGCTATTTTAGTCAAGGGTTGAGATATATCACCCCCATGACACATCCCTATTTTGTAAGACAAGCAGTTTGATGTTGTAATTACAGTGATTAGGCTCGTTTGCCTGTATACATTTTTATCAATCTGCTTTTGGTGTATTTTTTAGGTGTTTGGTTATGTTTTTTCTGTCATTTTGAACAGGTCTAGCTAAAAGAGGGGATTTATGATCTCAAATGACTAAGGTTTACCAATTGTCATGCATGAATTTCAACTCTAACGTGTTACATAAGTAAAACAGACTATTTGCAAACAACATTGTTCTAAACAACAAAATCTACCAGTGGAGGTTTCTCTATGACAACACGTGAAACACAAATTCACTCATAATTCATAATTATTATTAATTTACATATACCTATATATATATATATATATATATATATATATATAAATAAATTAAAAAAAAAAAACTATATGTATATATTTTTTTAAATTATTATTATTATTATTATTATTTTATTATAAATGTTTTCCTCTGTAAAAAAAATGCCAGTGATATTTTTTTTTTTTTTTAAATGGCCAAAATTGACAGCTCTGAGCAGGCATGCACTGCAGTATTGCCTGCAGTAATTATTCGTGAAGAAAACATCACAGGTGTGACCCATTGTTAAATAAATAATAAATAACAGCGAATCAAAATAGGCTATTAACTTCATCTAAGCACGGTCTGTGCAGTTAAACTATTGCCATTGAATGGAGGGTTGATTGATTGACAGCCCTTGACATCCAATACACGGAGGTTGAATATGATTGGCAGCCTTGCAAATCCAATCAGAGATTGCTGCATTGCAAAGTCAAAACGGGTCCAGCTGCATGTCCGGAGGATAGGTTTAGCTCGGGCCAATCTCAAGTTTCTCAAGTTTCTTTATTAGTTGTCATACAGAAGTACAGAATACTTTTATACAAAATGTAACATAAAGAAGCATTTTGTATAAAAGTATTCTGTACTTTTGTATGACAACTAATAAAGAAACTTGAGAAACTTGAGATTGGCCCGAGCTAAACCTATCCTCCGGACATGCAGCTGGACCCGTTTTGACTATGTGAAAGTTGAGACTATGAGAAAGTTGTTTAGTAGTTAGTAAGATGCACAGCTATAACAAGTCAAGTCAGGCTAAATTAAACTTTGCGCCAACATTAGGACCGAAGTATAAACCAGCAACTGAGCAACATGAAGAAGTGGACTTATGCATCTGGATCAGAAAAAACGTTGTGGATGAAAAAGTAAGTAGGCTACAGTGCTTGTATGCTAACAGTAGCTAGCCAGCTTAGCCTACATCACAATGATAATCACCAAGCTAACTTACTGTACACTCTGTAGGGCTGGGCAATTAATCGAAACAGAATCGCGATATCGATTCATAGACCTATGCAATCTCATTTCTAAGTTATGACTATTTTCTTTTATTAAATTTTTTTTTTTTTTTTTTTTCTTTTTTACTTTTTAAATTATTTTATCTGGGTTGAACATGATTTGTGGAACTCCCTCTGGTGTAGTGGTCGTGGTATTCACTGACCTTTGGGAAGTATTTCGACATGCACATGGGTATCTTAGTGGTGTAGTGTATCTTGTAGACCAGGCCCATTGCAAGTTGCTGTACTCTGTCGTCTACTCTAAGCCATCCTAGGTTGTCAAAGTGGACAGGGGTGAGGTGGGTTTTAGGAGTAAGGTCAAGCAGTAGTCTGACCAGTTTGTTTTGTGATGTTTGTAATCTTGTTTTTAGTGCCTTTGAGGTGCCTTGGTACCATGAGGTGCAAGCATAGTCGTAGTACCCTTGAATGAGTGCTCCTGTTAGAGTCTTCAAGGTATTCTTGTTTACCAGAGAGGAGATCCGGTACAGGAATCTAGTTCGTTGGTTGACTTAGTTTTATTACATTGGATCCCATTTTGTCACAGGAAAGATTTGCCTCTATAGGATGGAACCCAGGTAGGTAATTTCATCTTTCCTTTTAAGATAAGATAAGATATTCCTTTATTGATCCCCTTGGGGAAATTCAGGCATCATAGCAGCATGGGGGAAGGGGGGGGGTACAGGTAGTGAAAACAACACAAGCAGTGTAAACAAATAGGTCAATATAATTTACTATCTAACTAACTGAAATATACATTATTCATTATTCACAGTATCACAGTATCCACATAAGGTGCAGTATGCATAAGGTCGTGTTATTGTCCTACTTGGGTTCCTATTAGTTCTAGGTCGATGTCTGGCAGCAGTCGCTGCCCACTGTTGTGGAGCCTGATGGCCACTGGTATGAAGGACTGTCCGAGGCGGTTAGTTGAGTGTCGGGGGGGTATGAGTCTGTGGCTTCCTTGTCACCTTCACCTAATATGTTTTGATCTGGTCAGGTGCGCTGTCACCTAAATATTTTTGATCTGATCAGGTGCGCTGTCAACTAATATGTTTTGATCTGGTCAGGTGCGCTGTCACCTAATATGATTTCATCTGGTCAGGTGCGCTGTCACCTAATATGATTTCATCTGGTCAGGTGCGCTGTCACCTAATATGTTTTCATCTGGTCAGGTCCGCTGTCACCTAATGTTAATATGTTTTCATCTGTGTCCACTGACCACTGACACACAGTGGGGGATGTTTTAAAAATATTATTTAATATATAATATAATATAATAATTTGTGCTTCACCTAAAAATTTGGTCAGCAGCCTCCACTGGTATCTACTATAGACAGTGTGTATTTATATTATAGCTAAATGTAAAAAACATGAGAACATAATCCTAGTGAATTCTGAATTTGATGTTTATTGGTTGAATGTCAAGGATAAACATAAATTATTAACATCTAAAACCATGAAACTGACCGATACACTTAAAACAGACATGTCAACATTTTACCTGTTTGCATAATGATAAGGTAAAAAAAAACAAAGTGCTTCAATACAAATATATTTTTTAGAAGTTTAGTAATATCAACCCCCAAATGTATTTTCTTTAACCTGATCTAAGCTACATTATACAACTCATTGCTGAATTACTTTGCAGTGTCTAGTTTTTTAGCCCCCCAGAGTTTTATGCTCACAATATTATGGATATGCATTAAATCCTACACACGATAGGAAATATTCAATCAACTCAAAGATGATAATTCTAAGGCAAATACATTTTAACTCACTCACCATAGTTAGTGTATAGTATGGCTAACATGTATGAAACCCTTACAATATTATAATTCATAATAATTTTGCAGAAAAAAGCGAAATACAGAGTATTACCGGCGAGGTTGTTTGATTTTTGTCCCGATGATTGAAGGAAATTCATTTTAAGAACTATTTAGCATGAAATATCTTAATACAAAGATGTATTTTAACCATGAAAATAATGCAATGTTAGGTTTTACCGTGATTATAGTGTTCACAGATAGGATTGTATTATTCACATTCAATTTTCCAAATGTACTCTGTTTGAGTCAAATTTACTCTGTGAAATGTACTCTGCGAAATGTAAGGTGTAGCAAAAACAATTCATATTGTTTCAGTGATGGCCTGGTTGATAGCTACATGGTCGACATGTCTTATTTTTTATTCTTATTTCATTGTATAGTGAATCCAGGGGTATAGTGGATCGATTATATTATGTTTTTATAATATTTTATAATATCAAAACATGTCTTATGTTCTATAAAATGTTCTTATATATCTACAAGTCAGAATGATGTAAAAAGAGTTCTACTAATATATTTCACTTAAAAAACGTGTACAGAAAGATAAATATCCGACCCCCGGAGCCCTGTCAGAGTGTATACAGGTTCTGTACAGTATACCACATGCAAATCCCATATGGTCTAGCGGTAAGGATGCCCTGGTTTCAACAGGGAGGCGCAGGTTCGACTCCTGCTATGGGAATAACACCTTTTTCTATACATAGCAAATGTGTTGGTATGCTTTATTGTAACTGTTTGACTGTTTTTAGTGCAACACTACTGTCACCAACATCTAAGAAGGATCTGAGATGCATTTAAGTCCTATCGATAGGTTTTTCCATACCTTTGCAAGGATATGTTTGACTGTGCTACATTCATTTATTTTAAATTTGGTGGACTTTATGGTATTTTATGGTTTATTTATGATTGTGATACTTCTTATTGAATTGTTTAAAGAATATGTGTTTAACCCAAGGGGTGATTAATGTATTGTTGGACCTTACAAATATGATTTGATCCCAACAAGTGGTGACATTTCGAAGTCTTAAAGGGATCACATTCACATAGCTGAATATAGTTGCACAACTGGATAATATTTGTATTATTACTAGGATGAACTTAAAATCATTCAAAACAATTATTACATAACAATTATTACAATGAAGCGCAGTTGTGTATATTATAAATGTTTTTTATTAAAGAATATTACAAATCATGCTGCAACCTTTTTTATCAATAATATAAGCGTGCATAACATCAATAATGTGATTAATATCTAAAGTTTCTAAACACTTATGATGTTTCAGTTTAAAAGCGGTAACATCCACTATTACGGTGTATAAACATAACGGGTGTGCTCTGTTAAAATGACCATTCATATTGTTACAAAGGGTCAGATTAAACCAAATATATATATGTATTGCTTGATACCCCTTGTATAATATTTGTATATCGTCTGATATCCCTTGTATATTCTTTGTATATATACACGGAATATCCCTTTACCTAGGTACAAACCAGACCATAATATTCGTTCTCCTATTGGACAGCGACCCCTAGGCGCCAACTACCATACCCCCAATGGCGAGTTCAAAGCCACCGCCAAGACATGTCTCAACATGTCCGTGAAATAACGTCAAGTTCGACCTAGTTAATGTGAAGTACCGTGCACAGGAGAATCTACACCGGCGAATGCAGAGCCTTTTCCGGCTGGATTATACTGCTGTTATGGTTTGTAACCGACCCCAATCGCACAACACAAGACAGGTATGAGAGTTAGCCAAGAACTGGGCATTTAATGAAACACACAGAAAACGGCACTGTCCCTTTAAGGGAGAACACAAATTACTGGAAAACAAGAATGGGAAAAGGGCACAGTGCCTTTAGGAGGCGAGCTGGCTAAGGGGAAGGCTAAGGGAACAGGACCAGGGCAAGGGGAAGGGGCAGGAACAGGGAGGACTAGGAGGACCGGACGGGATGACTAGGAGGACTAGGAGGACTGGACAGGGAGGGCTAGGAGGACTAGAGAGGGGAAACAGGGACAGAGGCTCGCGGAGGCGGGCTGGGGAGAGGGAGGACTGGAAGGACTAGACAGGGAGGACTAGGATGACTAGGATGACTGGGAGGACTGGACAGGGAGGACTAGGAGGACTAGACGGACTGGACGGACTGGACAGGGAGGACTAGAGAGGGGAAACAGGGAAAGACTGGGATACAAGCATTAGAAGAATGTTGCTGCTCTGCAGCTTCTCCCGGGATGGTTCGTCTGGGGAAGCAGATGGTGACGTCAGAGCCGCTCTGCAGATTACTCTCGGCAGCTCTCTGAGGTGGTAAACGGGACCGAGAGGGAGAGTGGAGCGGATTAGCTCAGAGTACAGTTGGGGACAGAGCAGGTGACAGGAGAAGTGACTTGTCCCAAAACAGAGTAATCCAAGTGACTGAATCTTCGGTGTAAATACACACTGTGAGTAACGTCCCAAACACAAATCCACGTGATAGAATCTTCGGTGCAAATAAACACTGTGAGCGAAGTCCCAATAATAATCCAAGTGACAGTATCTTCGGTGTGAATACACACTGTGAGTGAAGTCCCAATAATAATCCAAGTGATAATATCTTCGGTGTGAATACACACAGTGAGCGATGTTCAAGCAAATATTATCCCAATGAAACAATCCAAAAAAGCTGACACTGGGTGAGTGACAGTCTGACAAAAAAGCAGGATATCTTCAGTGTCTTAAACACACGAAAAACGAATAGGGTCAATGACAGTCTAGAAAAACTCACCCAGGCGCTGTGCGTAAAGAGAGCAGGTTCAAACAGGGCGAGCGCGTCGCCACGGGGAACGGGTTGTCCAAGCGGAGGTCTGAGTGGTGCGCGACTGCTTGGAGTACGCGCCGGTACGAAGGGCGCATCTGGCGCGGAGGTCTGAGTGGTGCGCGACTGCTTGGAGTACGCGCCGGTACGGAGGACGCATCTGGAGTGCGTCTGAATGCGCGTCTGGAGTGAAGAGCGCGTCTGCGCGGAAGAGCGCGCCGGCTCGGAGAGACGCATCCTCCCGTAGAGTATTAGGAAGCGATGCGCGTCTGGAGTGAAGAGCGCGTCTGCTGCGCGGAGGTCTGGATGCGCGTCTGGGCATCTGCTGCGCGGAGGTCTGAGTGGTGCGCGACTGCTTGGAGTACGCGCCGGTACGGAGGACGCATCTGGAGTGCGTCTGAATGCGCGTCTGGAGTGAAGGGCGCGTCTGCGCGGAAGAGCGCGCCGGCTCGGAGAGACGCATCCTCCCGTAGAGTATTAGGAAGCGATGCGCGTCTGGAGTGAAGAGCGCGTCTGCTGCGCGGAGGTCTGGATGCGCGTCTGGGCGTCTGCTGCGCGGAGGTCTGGATGCGCGTCTGGACGTCTGCTGCGCGGAGGTCTGAAGTGGAACACTGGAATACCTCCCGTGGAAGTTTAGAGAGCGCAGTCCAGTGTCTCCTTCCAGGCAAACGGAGACAGGAGGCGAAGGCTTGAGCGCATCTCACGCCGGAGATGAAAACAGCATAACAGACGGAAACCGAAACTCCGTAGGAGCCTTTAGACAGAGAACCTCCCGAAGGAGTCTTGGTGATAGGGATATGATACGGAACGACCCGACCCGGCTCGAGGGGAAGAGCGAGGTACTTAAAGCCCACAGGGGTGCTAATTAGAATACACAACAGGTGCGGGAGGTAATTGATAATCGAACTAGAAGTGTGTGTTCGGCACCAGACCAATCAAACACATAATGACAGGTAGTCCAAGGGTGTGGCTGCTGAAGAGCAAACGAACGCGAGGGTGGGGGCTAGTGAGGTGAGGAGAATGCAATTGATTAACAGAAAACTAAAGGAACAGAGCGAGTAGGCTTAAAGGAACAGAGCGAGAAGGTGAGCAACGGACAAAACCTCACAGTACCCCCCCCTCCACGGGAGCCACCCGGTGACCCAAAAATACAGACAGAGCGGCAGGGGACAAAACAAGGCAACAAACAAAAAGTACCGGGCCATGCTAGCAGGGGAAGCTACAACAAAAGTGGGGCTAGCAAGGAACAAGGTAGCCGAGGGGTAACCAAGGTAGCTGAGGGGTAACTAGAGGAGCTGAGGGGCAACCAGAGGAGCTGAGGGGTAACTGTCAGGGCACTGATAGCTACAGGGCCTATGCTAGCTGTAATGCAACATCAGCCTATGCTAGCTGTAATGCAACATCAACATAGAGGCTGCGCTAGCTGCCGGAGCTAGGCTGGCAGACAGGGCTGGAACAGGGGCACTGGAGAGGGGAACAGGGAAGGGGCTAGCAGAGGGAAAGGGTAGCTGCCAAGGCACTGATAGCTACAGGGCCTATGCTAGCTGTACTGCTACATCAACATAGAGGCTGCGCTAGCTGCCGGAACTAGGCTGGCAGACAGGGCTGGACCAGCATGAGAGAACAAGCTAGCTGGAAGGACAGTCCTAGCTGTGGGGAACTGACCTTGCTAGCTGAAGGGGCAGTCCTAGCAGTGGGGAAAACTGACCTAGCTAGCTGAAGGGGCAGTCCTAGCAGTGGGGAAAACTGACCCTGCTAGCTGAAGGGGCAGTCCTAGCAGTGGGAGCAACCTGACCTTGCTAGCTGAAGGGGCAGTCCTAGCAGTGGGAGCAAACTGACCTTGCTAGCTGAAGGGGCAGTCCTAGCAGTGGGAGAAAAACTGACCTTGCTAGCTGAAGGGGCAGTCCTAGCAGTGGGAGAAAACTGACCTTGCTAGCTGAAAGGGCAGTCCTAGCAGTGGGAAAACTGACCTTGCTAGCTGAAAGGGCAGTCCTAGCAGAGGGAGAAAACCGACCTTGCTAGCTGAAAGGGCAGTCCTAGCAGTGGGAAAACTGACCTTGCTAGCTGAAAGGGCAGTCCTAGCAGTGGGAAAACTGACCTTGCTAGCTGAAAGGGCAGTCCTAGCAGTGGGAGAAAACTGACCTTGCTAGCTGAAAGGGCAGTCCTAGCAGTGGGAAAAACTGACCTTGCTAGCTGAAAGGGCAGTCCTATATGGAAGCAAATGAGTGCCATAATTATTTGAATTTAATCAGACACCGCATTTATAGCATTGAAAATAATTACTTTGAAAACATGTATAATAACTTTGAAAACATGTATCTGAATTTTTTCAGACACCGCATTTATAGTTAGTTATAGTAAAATATAGTATTTTTTTTTTACTAGACTTCACTCAGGTGTATTATTGATGCTCTCATTGATACTATGTTTGTTTCTGAAGTGTGTGTGTGTGTGTGTGTGTGTGTGTGTGTGTGTGTGTGTGTGTGTGTGTGTGTGTGTGTGTGTGTGTGTGTGTGTGTGTGTGTGTGTGTGTGTGTGTGTGTGTGAGATATAGAGAGAGAGGGGGGTGAGAGAGATGAGGAAGGGGCAAAAGAGAAAAAGATCTGGGAGAGTGTGTGTGTGAGGGAGAGAGGGGGGTGTGTGATTAATCAGCCCTTGTGTGTGTGAATGTAACAAGTTCCTAACGTTTTCTTTCCCCTATTATTTCATGCACACTTTATTCATTGTTTTAAATTATTATTTTCTTTTAAGTTATTTTGTGCATCACTCTGTTTTGAATTTGATGCAAATTTGCAATGCATGAGGGTCATCCTTTTGTGTTAAATGGCTGCACAAAGCAAGCATTTGTTGACTCGCATGTTGATAAGATTATTAAAACTTGGAACTTGAAAAAGATCTGTTTAAGGTAAAAAAAAAAAATAAAAAAAAAAATGCGATTAATTTGCGATTAATCGCGAGTTAACTATGGACAATCATGCGATTAATCGAGTTAAATATTTTAATCGTTTGACAGCACTAATCTGTACATATCCCTTACCTACTCGTACTAGTTACGCTGCTGGCCAGTATGACTACCATAGTGTCTTTATACCTGCTGTATCAATGTACATAATAATACTACAACTCTGTACATACATATGATCTGATTAGCATTATTACTCAGTAGTACTGATTTATATATTTTAAACAATATAATGAATTAAGGTTTTGTTTTATTTGTCACATAAGGTACATGTACATTACAGTGAAACACTTGGTTATGTATGAGCCTCCTGAGATTGTGCTTCATAGAAGTTTTTCTAGAAGTTAGACATCTCTTTGATCCAATGACCTTGTAGTAGACAGAAATCTATTTGTTTGTTACTTCATATCACAGTTTACAATTTATTTTCTTTTTGCAGGCATGACTTCACCCCAACATCCCCTGAGTGGAACATGGAAAGAGTGTTGACCTTGATGTTTATCGTTGTCTTTCAACCATATTGTTTGTTACTGTTTAATAAATTGTTTGTTACTGTTGATGTTTAATAAATGTTTATCGTCATCTTTCAACACCCTGCCTCAGACTCCTATCCATGGTAACTCCCAGCTATTACTAAAGTTGATTTCAAGACGTGACTCGGGGGCGTTCCAAGGGTGCGTTCCAGCAGAGGTGTTCATTGACTCCAGTGTTGAGTGTTTTTCTGCTGTGAAAATACATAATAAAGTTATTCCTTTCTTCCGTTCAGAATCAGCCAGCCTGTTGTATATTGAACAGCCCAGTATATGTATTAGGGATGCACAGTATGGACGTTTTTTCAGCCGATAACGGATCACTACCTGCTGCTCATGGCGAATACTGATAACTTCATAACCTGTAGTTTATACACAACTGAGGGTCTACAGATCTAAAGGACAACAACCAATCAGAGCACTTGTCTGCCATAAAAACATAATACATCTGTAAAATAACAAGGGAACAAAGGTGAATTGTGCCACATTTATTTTAAACGTGTTTTATGTTTACTCTGGTGTTTAAATTTCTGTGACTATAGTTTGTATTATGTACTGTTTACATTTTGTACAATCGTCGTTTCTGTAAATGAGGGAAACCTCAGAGGCTTACGATTTTAAATAAAGGTTGAAATGAAAAAATTTGGTTACAGAAAAAGACCTAACCTCTCTTTCTCAGTCATCAAATAGAACATGCTCACAACATTGAACAGCAGCAATGTAGATCTCACAGACTGGGATGCAGCTCGTAGGTCAACAGCTTCTCTTAAAGCAGCCATTAGTCCATCAGTCAGTGGGCTCTCTGTGTTTGGGACAATGACACTAGAGTGGCCATCAGGAGCAAATCCACTGTTCTCCCACTCAATCTGAAGAATATCCACACCCTAAAAACAACAGAAATAGAAAGCCTTATTTGTGGTATTAATTATCTTGATAGACAGCAGCAGTAAGGTGGGCACTTATGGCTTTTGAAATCTGTATGCTCCTACTCATTTATCTTTCTGTTTTCACATACTGTAACTCATTTTCTAGGACTATAAGCCCTAAACCACTGCCCATGTTGTTTAGCCGAAAGACGAAAGTCTTTCTCTGGTCTGCATCCCCTTAACAATTGTATGTATTGAACTGTACTGTACCCATTCTGCAATCTGTTAATAAACTTTTCAATCAATCAATCAATCAATCAATAGCAAATGTTCATGGCTCTTATTCTGACCTACACTTTTGTAATTCACTCAGCATATGAATTGTTCCCACATGTAAGAGAAATTACATTTTCTCATCAGGAAACCTTTCTTATGCATTTGACACATCCCAACTTTTGCCATACAGTATAACTATGCTATAGTTCAAATATTTTCACCTATTTACCTTGCTGTCAGATAGCCCTTTCTGGTGGGGAACAGGCTTTCGTCCCAGCTTCGTCCCAGCTCCCACAGCTGATTTGGGGTCATATGGCCTTCTGTTCTTATAGGATGATTTGCCCAGCCACTGCGGAATGTGTCCAGGTCATCGTGAAGCCGTGGCAGGAACACATAATGGCAACAGAAGAGGTGTGTAGCATTGCCAATGTTGAGGAACCCCTCTTCTTCAAGGTAGTGTACTGTAGAGCATCATAGTAGATGACTGTAACAGCTGTCCACATGTCTCGCCATAGCCTCTCTATCCTGGAAAATTGCGAGTTTACCAGAACATTTTAAAGTTAAAGGACAGGGAATGGCAATATTTGCATTTGTGGCAGATTTGACATGGAATTATTATAATAAACAACTGATCATGTAAGATCTCAGCAGTTTCTTTTGTTGAGAAAAGGTTTCCATCAACAACACATGCACAGATGGATTTTATTTTAAATGCAATCCAATGATCTGATGTTCAATGTGTGTATTTCTTTATCTACCCTTTCATGAGTCATTATTGTCAGTCCAAAACAAGAGATTATGTTTTTGTAACATGTTTCTAAAACATTATCTCGTGTTATTTACATACTAAGACAATAGGTGTGACATACAAATGTAATTCGACACACACTGCCCAGCAAAAAATGTACATTTTTATTTTTGCAGCAAGGAAGAGATTGTTTAATTTGCATGATGAAGAGGTCACAGTTAAGTACCCTTTGACTGACATCAACTCCCACCGTAGAGAGGAATTTTACCTCACACTATTGCAAATAACAGTACTGCTTCTAGAAGGTATATGTGTAGCAAACAGTACAGTTCTGGCATGGCAGCAGTAAGATGGTGTCTTTCAACTAGCTTATATACAATATAATATATACAATAATACAATAAATTCACCAAACACTACACAATACCAATGCTGTAGACTGATGAAAATATAATTTATTTATCTGGCCTTCTTCCAAGAATCTGTCAAGAAGTTTGGTTTCCCTCTTAGGTAAATATTTCCTGAGGCAGTGGGGGGCCATTGAAACCAACACTTAATGTGGTCTTTGTTGTAATTGTTGGTATATTTTAGGGTACGAGCTGATCAGGGGGTGGAAAATGTGGACGTTCCACGTCTCATGTTTACAGTCCGTGGCACTGGAAGGGGCAGCTTTATATCTGGCAAGAGTGTTCACAATCAACGGTAAGCCCAAAAGATCAGAGATTGCTAGTTGAAAGACACCATCTCACTGCTGCCATGCCAGAACTGTACTGTTTGCTACACATATACCTACTAGAAGCAGTACTGTTATTTGCAATAGTGTGAGGTAAAATTCCTCTATGGTGGGAGTTGATGTCAGTCAAAGGGTACTTAACTGTGACCTCTTCATCATGCAAATTAAACAATCTCTTCCTTGCTGCAAAAATAAAAATGTACAGTTTTTGCTGGGCAGTGTGTGTCGAATTACATTTGTATGTCACACCTATTGTCTTAGTATGTAAATAACACGAGATAATGTTTTAGAAACATGTTACAAAAACATAATCTCTTGTTTTGGACTGACAATAATGACTCATGAAAGGGTAGATAAAGAAATACACACAATGAACATCAGATCATTGGATTGCATTTAAAATAAAATCCATCTGTGCATTTGTTGTTGCTGGAAACCTTTTCTCAACAAAAGAAACTGCTGAGATCTTACATGATCAGTTGTTTATTATACATACATAATAATTCCATGTCAAATCTGCCACAAATGCAAATATTGCCATTCCCTGTCCTTTAACTTTAAAATGTTCTGGTAAACTCGCAATTTTCCAGGATAGAGAGGCTATGGCGAGACATGTGGACAGCTGTTACAGTCATCTACTATGATGCTCTACACTACCTTGAAGAAGAGGGGTTCCTCAACATTGGCAATGCTACACACCTCTTCTGTTGCCATTATGTGTTCCTGCCAGTGCCACGGTGACGATGACCTGGACACATTCCGCAGTGGCTGGGCAAATCATCCTATAAGAACAGAAGGCCATATGACCCTAAATCAGCTGTGGGAGCTGGGACGAATCCATCACCCAATTCCAGTTTCTGATAACATGGAGGTAACTTTGTCCAATTTTTACAACTTCAATGCTTTCAATAGTATTGATCCCTCAGCCACTCAAAAACTGAAACCGCTATCCATGCTCTTGCAAACACCTACCAGACTCCATTGAACTTCCCCTGTATTTTCATCCCAGAGCACCCTTTTAAGAGAGCATACTGTAGGTGGCTATAAAGCCTGTTCCCCACCAGAAAGGGCTATCTGACAGCAAGGTAAATAGGTGAAAATATTTGAACTATAGCATAGTTATACTGTATGGCAAAAGTTGGGATGTGTCAAATGCATAAGAAAGGTTTCCTGATGAGAAAATGTAATTTCTCTTACATGTGGGAACAATTCATATGCTGAGTGAATTACAAAAGTGTAGGTCAGAATAAGAGCCATGAACATTTGCTAAACAACATGGGCAGTGGTTTAGGGCTTATAGTCCTAGAAAATGAGTTACCGTATGTGAAAACAGAAAGATAAATGAGTAGGAGCATACAGATTTCAAAAGCCATAAGTGCCCACCTTACTGCTGCTGTCTATCAAGATAATTAATACCACAAATAAGGCTTTCTATTTCTGTTGTTTTTAGGGTGTGGATATTCCTCAGATTGAGTGGGAGAACAGTGGATTTGCTCCTGATGGCCACTCTAGTGTCATTGTCCCAAACACAGAGAGCCCACTGACTGATGGACTAATGGCTGCTTTAAGAGAAGCTGTTGACCTACGAGCTGCATCCCAGTCTGTGAGATCTACATTGCTGCTGTTCAATGTTGTGAGCATGTTCTATCTGATGACTGAGAAAGAGAGGTTAGGTCTTTTTCTGTAACCAAATTTTTTCATTTCAACCTTTATTTAAAATCGTAAGCCTCTGAGGTTTCCCTCATTTACAGAAACGACGATTGTACAAAATGTAAACAGTACATAATACAAACTATATTCACAGAAATTTAAACACCAGAGTAAACATAAAACACGTTTAAAATAAATGTGGCACAATTCACCTTTGTTCCCTTGTTATTTTACAGATGTATTATGTTTTTATGGCAGACAAGTGCTCTGATTGGTTGTTGTCCTTTAGATCTGTAGACCCTCAGTTGTGTATAAACTACAGGTTATGAAGTTATCAGTATTCTCCATGAGCAGCAGGTAGTGATCCGTTATCGGCTGAAAAAAAGTCCATACTGTGCATCCCTAATACATATACTGGGCTGTTCAATATACAACAGGCTGGCTGATTCTGAACGGAAGAAAGGAATAACTTTATTATGTATTTTCACAGCAGAAAAACACTCAACACTGGAGTCAATGAACACCTCTGCTGGAACGCACCATTGGAACGCCCCCGAGTCACGTCTTGAAATCAACTTTAGTAATAGCTGGGAGTTACCATGGATAGGAGTCTGAGGCAGGGTGTTGAAAGATGACGATAAACATTTATTAAACATCAACAGTAACAAACAATTTATTAAACAGTAACAAACAATATGGTTGAAAGACAACGATAAACATCAAGGTCAACACTCTTTCCATGTTCCACTCAGGGGATGTTGGGGTGAAGTCATGCCTGCAAAAAGAAAATAAATTGTAAACTGTGATATGAAGAAACAAACAAATAGATTTCTGTCTACTACAAGGTCATTGGATCAAAGAGATGTCTAACTTCTATAAAAACTTCTATGAAGCACAATCTCAGGAGGCTCATACAGAACCAAGTGTTTCACTGTAATGTACATGTACCTTATGTGACAAATAAAACAAAACCTTAATTCATTATATTGTTTAAAATATATAAATCAGTACTACTGAGTAATAATGCTAATCAGATCATATGTATGTACAGAGTTGTAGTATTATTATGTACATTGATACAGCAGGTATAAAGACACTATGGTAGTCATACTGGCCAGCAGCGTAACTAGTACGAGTAGGTAAGGGATATGTACAGATATAGATATAGTAGTATCTACAGATATGTAAAAGGTTTATATGCAGTTATATGTACAAACACATGTGGATATATATACAGTACATTAAAGGTGCTATGCATTATAAATGTCATTTTTCAGTCTCTAGCATTGTATTATAGTAATAGGAGTTCGTATCAATGTGTTTTTGGGCCTAAATACTATATTGGCGAATTCCTCAGCTACAGCCCATCCCCTCTTTGCCTCTAGTAAATCAGGTCATGTTGATTTGACGACCTGGTGCACGTCACAGGGCGCTGTTTATAGCGCACGGTGATGTGATTGGCTCTGTGGTTTTAGTAATGCCCGCCTCCATTCTTGCTACCTGCAGGGTGGAAGGCTTGTCCAGAAGATCACTAATCAGCTGAAGCCTGATGCGGTTCCCTCGGTCTTCGACAGACAGACCGGCGTTAGCTCTCGGGACTCGGGAGCGATCGCTAGCTACTTAGCACCAGCCGGGGCCGGCGTTAGCAACCGGGAGCGTCGTTGAGCATTCAGCCTGCTGGCTACCTAGATCCACTTCAACCAGCGTCGCGGAGCATTCAGCCTGCTGGCTACACAGCTTGTCGGTGTGCTAATAGCCTCTGCAAGCTAACGGTAGCTGGCTCCAGGCTATTAGCACATCGACAAGCTGCTGGAGCTCCCGACGCTCGGCTGGTTGAAGTGGATCTAGGTAGCCAGCAGGCTGAATGCTCCGCGACGCTCCCGGTTGCTATCATGTGCAGGTCCTCTTCTCAGACCTGTGTGGCAAAGCACTGCACACGCATCATGCAAGCTACACATCGCTGCATGTTGATCAATGGTGGCCCACTCGGTGCATCACAGTGGGCTACTATTGTGCTAACAACAACCGCGGTGTCCGGCTTGTCGGCCGGCATGAGTGCTCGATTTGGGGTGGTTCTCTCCTCCTTGTGTGCCCCCGTTCTCGCGGGTGTCCTGCCGGGGAGCTTGTGGACGCGACAACAGCGGCGGCCGTAGCGTTAGTTAGCTCATAGCTATTGTGTACCACTAGCGTTACGGCGGGCTCGAGCACCCTACGGCTGCCGCCGTTGTCGCGTCCATGGGCTCCCCGGCAGGGTACCCGTGGGGACGGGGGTGTACAGAGAGGAGAGAACCATTTTGTGTCGGGCGTGCATGCCGGCCAGCGAGCCGGACGTCGGGATATGTTGTTAGCACAATAGCTACCAAGCTAAGCTATGTTAGCTTCTAACGGTGTATACACAATATGTACAACGACACAATGATTTACATTATTACAAATATGGTAACGTGGTTGTGGCTTTTACAAATAGTGGTAACATATATATAGATAGACAGTACTGCTACATCTCTATATTTATGACATACCATATTTGTATGTAACATGAAACCTAATCTCTGACGGGGAGATGGGCGGAGCTATTTGGTGGGTGGCTGTCACTCAAAGCATTCTGCTAGTATGGTTGGAGCCAAGCCAATAATAGCCTGCTTTCATGAGGCTGAAAAATGCTGGTTTTGAGTACAAGATTAGAAATATAAAACAATGATTATTTTTGGAATAAAAATTACAGATGTGTTACATAGACTCACAGGAAGTGTGTAAAGTTGCCCAAATAGTGCTAGGAATAGCAGTGCATAACCCCTTTAAGCATAAATATAAACACAGCATTATTGTACATGCATGCCATCATACACTTGCCATCCTTCTTATTACTGTGTTGTGTCATCCAAAAATACTTTAATTTAGAGCCCGGTAATTCACACCACGACCATGTTACTATCACAAGATAGCGACTTAACAATAACAACAGGTAATGTTTTGTATTCTGGTCGTCACGAGACCGCCGGCCATCTTCGTATAACAGTTAGGGGACAACAAACGGGGTTCTAGATCAAATGTATGCGTTGAGCTGCGTTTTTATTACATATTACATACATATTCATTTCATAACCTACATAACATACATGTTCATCTCATAACCTTATATAAGACTTTTGATTTGGATTCTTGATTTTCGATTTGGATTCTAGCTAACTAGTAGTAGTACCTAATTGATTGATTGATTGAAAAGTTTATTAACAGATTGCAGAATGGGTACAGTGCAGTACGGCTCAATACACACAATTGTTAAGGGGATGCAGACCAGAGAAAGACTTTCGTCTTGTTTACATCAGGGTCCCCCATTTTCAATTCGTAGTGGTGCCTGCCGTTAGCCTACCTGTTAATTATTGTTTATCATTGAGATCAAACTTACTGTATCAACTTCAGGCTTCAGCCACCTTCTCTTCTCTTTGTCGTCGGGAGGAAAGCGGTAATAAGATACCGTTTTGTTGACATCGCTGAACTTTTATTGCAACACGGAACACAGAACTAACTGACTATTACCGAGCCCGGCTTCCTGGGTTGTTGTGATCATAGATATATATAGATATCTATGGTTGTGATCACATGACTGACAAAGCCGTGCAGTGATAGGCCAGAAGTCAGTTCGATCACATCCAGCTCGATTGCTTTATCCTGTCTGGGTAACCCGGATGTTGGTTTTTTTACGTCGAAATCCACACACCGCAATTTTTGACATCGAATTATATACACCGCAATTATGCATCGAATTTTTTAATGAACACTGCATTTTTACATTGAATTTTATTATGCATTCGAATTTTTTTATTAACACTGCATTTTTGGTAAACTCTGAGCAAAAAATTTCAGATACATGATTTTCAAAGTATTTATTTGCAATGCTATAAATTCGGTGTCTGAAACTATAAATGCGGTGTCTGGAACTATAAATGCGGTGTCTGAAAAAATTCAGATACATGTTTTCAAAGTTATTATACATGTTTTCAAAGTAATTATTTTCAATGCTATAAATGCGGTGTCTGATTAAATTCAAATACTTATGGCACTCATTTGCTTCCATAGTCCTAGCAGTGGGAAAAAACTGACCTTGCTAGCTGAAAGGGCAGTCCTAGCAGCGGGAAAACTGACCTTGCTAGCTGAAGGAGCAGTCCTAGCAGTGGGAAGGCCACACAAAAAGTGGAGGCCATGCAGAGGGACCGGGTTAGCTGCCTGGGCATGGCTAGCTACAGGGCCTATGCCAGCTGCAAGGGCTGCATTAACATAGAGGCTGTGCTAGCAGCCGGGGCTAAGCTAGCAGACAGGGGCCATGCTGAGGGACTGGGTTAGCTGCCTGGGCATGGCTAGCTACAGGGCCTAAGCCAGCAGCAAGGGCTGCATTAACATAGAGGCTGTGCTAGCAGCCGGGGCTAAGCTAGCAGACAGGGGCCATGCTGAGGGACTGGGTTAGCTGCCTGGGCATGGCTAGCTACAGGGCCTATGCCAGCAGCAAGGGCTGCATTAACATAGAGGCTGTGCTAGCAGCCGGGGCTAAGCTGGTAGTAGAGGCCTAACAAGCTGCAGGGGAGCTAACGAGGCTAACAGGGAAGCAAACAGGAGAGTCACAGGCTAACAGGGGAGCTAACAGGGGAGACTAACAAGCTAACAGGGGAGCCAACAGGGCTAAAAAAAAAAAAAAAGGCAAACTCAACATACACCGTCTGTGCAGGCTGGGGTCGTCGATTGGTCGGGTCGTACTGTTATGGTTTGTAACCGACCCCAATCGCACAACACAAGACAGGTATGAGAGTTAGCCAAGAACTGGGCATTTAATGAAACACACAGAAAACGGCACTGTCCCTTTAAGGGAGAACACAAATTACTGGAAAACAAGAATGGGAAAAGGGCACAGTGCCTTTAGGAGGCGAGCTGGCTAAGGGGAAGGCTAAGGGAACAGGACCAGGGCAAGGGGAAGGGGCAGGAACAGGGAGGACTAGGAGGACCGGACGGGATGACTAGGAGGACTAGGAGGACTGGACAGGGAGGGCTAGGAGGACTAGAGAGGGGAAACAGGGACAGAGGCTCGCGGAGGCGGGCTGGGGAGAGGGAGGACTGGAAGGACTAGACAGGGAGGACTAGGATGACTAGGAGGACTGGGAGGACTGGACAGGGAGGACTAGGAGGACTAGACGGACTGGACGGACTGGACAGGGAGGACTAGAGAGGGGAAACAGGGAAAGACTGGGATACAAGCATTAGAAGAATGTTGCTGCTCTGCAGCTTCTCCCGGGATGGTTCATCTGGGGAAGCAGATGGTGACGTCAGAGCCGCTCTGCAGATTACTCTCGGCAGCTCTCCGAGGTGGTAAACGGGACCGAGAGGGAGAGAGGGAGCGGGTTAGCTCAGAGTACAGTTGGGGACAGAGCAGGTGACAGGAGAAGTGACTTGTCCCAAAACAGAGTAATCCAAGTGACTGAATCTTTGGTGTAAATACACACTGTGAGTAACGTCCCAAACACAAATCCACGTGATAGAATCTTCGGTGCAAATAAACACTGTGAGCGAAGTCCCAATAATAATCCAAGTGACAGTATCTTCGGTGTGAATACACACTGTGAGTGAAGTCCCAATAATAATCCAAGTGATAATATCTTCGGTGTGAATACACACAGTGAGCGATGTTCAAGCAAATATTATCCCAATGAAACAATCCAAAAAAGCTGACACTGGGTGAGTGACAGTCTGACAAAAAAGCAGGATATCTTCAGTGTCTTAAACACACGAAAAACGAATAGGATCAATGACAGTCTAGAAAAACTCACCCAGGCGCTGTGCGTAAAGAGAGCAGGTTCAAACAGGGCGAGCGTGTCGCCACGGGGAACGGGTTGTCCAAGCGGAGGTCTGAGTGGTGCGCGACTGCTTGGAGTACGCGCCGGTACGAAGGGCGCATCTGGCGCGGAGGTCTGAGTGGTGCGCGACTGCTTGGAGTACGCGCCGGTACGGAGGACGCATCTGGAGTGCGTCTGAATGCGCGTCTGGAGTGAAGAGCGCGTCTGCGCGGAAGAGCGCGCCGGCTCGGAGAGACGCATCCTCCCGTAGAGTATTAGGAAGCGATGCGCGTCTGGAGTGAAGAGCGCGTCTGCTGCGCGGAGGTCTGGATGCGCGTCTGGGCGTCTGCTGCGCGGAGGTCTGAGTGGTGCGCGACTGCTTGGAGTACGCGCCGGTACGGAGGACGCATCTGGAGTGCGTCTGAATGCGCGTCTGGAGTGAAGGGCGCGTCTGCGCGGAAGAGCGCGCCGGCTCGGAGAGACGCATCCTCCCGTAGAGTATTAGGAAGCGATGCGCGTCTGGAGTGAAGAGCGCGTCTGCTGCGCGGAGTCTGGATGCGCGTCTGGGCGTCTGCTGCGCGGAGGTCTGGATGCGCGTCTGGACGTCTGCTGCGCGGAGGTCTGAAGTGGAACACTGGAATACCTCCCGTGGAAGTTTAGAGAGCGCAGTCCAGTGTCTCCTTCCAGGCAAACGGAGACAGGAGGCGAAGGCTTGAGCGCATCTCACGCCGGAGATGAAAACAGCATAACAGACGGAAACCGAAACTCCGTAGGAGCCTTTAGACAGAGAACCTCCCAAAGGAGTCTTGGTGATAGGGATATGATACGGAACGACCCGACCCGGCTAGAGGGGAAGAGCGAGGTACTTAAAGCCCACAGGGGTGCTAATTAGAATACACAACAGGTGCGGGAGGTAATTGATAATCGAACTAGAAGTGTGTGTTCGGCACCAGACCAATCAAACACATAATGACAGGTAGTCCAAGGGTGTGGCTGCTGAAGAGCAAACGAACGCGAGGGTGGGGGCTAGTGAGGTGAGGAGAATGCAATTGATTAACAGAAAACTAAAGGAACAGAGCGAGTAGGCTTAAAGGAACAGAGCGAGATAGTGAGCAACGGACAAAACCTCACAACTGCTTTGGTACTGTGGCTGCTGGAGCAGAGAACCGTCTACCCCACTGCTGTGTGGGATCTACCCGTGAGGAGCATCACTCGAGCCCGTCTCTAGGAAGAGGCTGGTTGGCTTTCATCCATGCTGTCGTGCATACTGGATTATAGCTGCTGCTTTTGTCTGCCGATCAAGGGAGTAATGTACCGCCTCCCGTAGCTGGAGCTTCTTTATTCTTCGTTGACCCAGACTTTGCATCCGAACATTCCTCTGCCCTGCCGGCTTACAACCGGAGGGAACCCCCTAGTGTCTCCAGCTGACTACGAGTGTGCCTTATGTAATTATTATGCTACAGGTGGCGTCAGTTATACCCATCTTATTATGCTCATGGACTTACGCTCTTGACCTACTTAAGTGTTCTTCGCCATATAAGCGCAATTCATAATTCTCAATATTGTAACCTATTGTTGCTGCTCTGATAATAAATACTTCTAAATATAACTTTCTTTGTTAAGCCGTATTCTTGTGTGGGTGTTCACCAGATATACCGTGTACTGTATGGCCAGTAATTAAAGTACATAACTAAGTAGTGGTTTAATAATACCATACTCTCAATACAGTCAGGGAATTGTACCCCTCAGTTACACATATGATCTAAAATAGTAACTAAGCCGTTTTCAGATAGAAGACTTTCATCCTCTGAGAGTGTCTCTATCATATATTGCCAATTATTTAACAAGCCTTTCTCTCTCACCAGCTTCAACATATTTTCAAAAAGCCTTAAGCGCAGGCTATTGACATTCCCGGTTACCCATCGATGTACAATTGTCCCGACAGCTCCGCGGCTGTCACTAAGGCTTTAAGAGTAGATACTTTGATTGGGAAGTGGAAGGTTTTTCTTCTAGTAGGACACAGTCTCTTAACCGTACCTGTGGTTGGCTGTGATGATGCTCTGTTAGTTACATCAACGATAGGTATTTCTTCGGGGTCGGGGTGGAATACATTAGATTCTGATGTAGGAGGGGTGTAGCAGGGGCTATTAGGAGGGACATCCATACGCCTGAAGGGGTATGGCTGTGATGAATCCTGCGACGAAGTATCCCAAGGACCCGTGTACCAGGGGCTATTACGAGGAGGGGAATCCATCCACCTGACGGGGTTTGACGGTGGTGAATCTGGCGATGAAGTCTCCCAAATCGTTGAAAGAGGGCTGTAACTAGTCCTATAGGTGTCTAGGAGGCTTAGCAATGAAGGAGTTTTAGTTGAACCATACATAGTTACGGGTAATGTCTCAACTTCCTCGTCTGGAGCGTATAGTGGAAACAGTGTATCCGAGGCACGCTTAGAAGGATCAGCCTCATACCAAGCAAAGTTTGGTTGCTGTGAAGGAGGGTCCATGAATCTATAACCGCCAGCGGGTATTGTCTCAACATCGTCAGGCGTGTATAGTGGAGACAGGCTATCTAGTGTATATAATGCAGAGTTAGCAGGATCAGTCTCATGTGTCACATACAAAGCCATGATTGCTATCTAAAAGTACAAAATGCACTGTAAGTCTTTTTAAAGGTGGATTTAGGGTTGACACGCCCCATCCTCCGCCCCCTCGCTGGGGTCAATCGCACTCTAGGTCCCCTGATTCGCTCTGTAAGAGCCTTCTTGCCTCGAACACCTCTTGAAGGACCTCCCCGCATGTCTGGATACATTGCAGCCATTTGGTTACCGGAAGTGAGAAGATGAAATGCTCAAGAGTTGAATTATACCGCCTGGAGATGGCTAGATCAGGCTCTACATCAAGTGTCGGAGTACTTTTTATAGATATCCTAGCCACGTAATGCACATACCCGTACCCTAGCTGGCTATGGCCTATTAACAGTGTGATTACCTGTCCATCCTTAAGCGTTTTACCCACTAATCCATCCATAGACTTAAAAGAAGCCTTTTTCATTTTCCAAAATTCCGTCTCCTTTAGATACATCTCAGGCCTGCTTGCAACGCCCTGGAAATCCTCCACGGTCATCTTGTAGAACAGTATTCTCTCAGCTCTAGCATCGTATTCAAATCCTAGGATACCACCGACGACCGGGCATAGTTCGTTATAGATCTCTCTACCATATCTGCAAGGTGCAAGTAACATGGTTTTAATCCTGGTAGCTCTGTCCGTAACATGGCTAACCGTTGTAGCTAGACTGCTCGCCATTTTATTTTTTAGGGTCTCTCTAAGAGGTAACTCTCTAAATATATAGGTTTCTATCCTACACATCTATAGCGTCATATAGACCCGTCCGCAGCTACACCCCCACCCCCATACAGAAATACATCCACCTAGACATACACAACCACACAATCTTTTTGACAGTCGCAGTCTTTGACAGAAACTTTGAAGTATCAGCTGTTGTTTAAAGTACCAGGATCGTAGCATAGGAAATGGGGAATTTCTTCAGTAGGACTACCAGCTGTATTACGACCTCTATAAACTATGATATCGCATTGCTTTTAAAGCATGCTATAGCTAATAAAGTCAACGATGCCCACTTGTACACTGTAACCGGGAATGTCAATAGCCTGCGCTTAAGGCTTTTTGAAAATATGTTTAAGCTGGTGAGAGAGAAAGGCTTGTTAAATAATTGGCAATATATGATAGAGACACTCTCAGAGGATGAAAGTCTTCTATCTGAAAACGGCTTAGTTACTATTTTAGATCATATGAATGGTCATTTTAACAGAGCACACCTGTTATTTTTATACACCGTAATAGTGGATGTTACGGCTTTTAAACTGAAAAATCATAAGTGTTTAGAAACTTTAGATATTAATCACATTATTGATGTTATGCACGCTTATATTATTGATAAAAAAGGTTGCAGCATGATTTGTAATATTCTTTAATAAATATTTTATAATATACCCATCTGCGTTTCATTGTAATAATTGTTATGTAATAATTGTTTTGAATGATTTTAAGTTCATCCTAGTAATAATACAAATATCATCCAGTTGTGCAACTATATTCAGCTATGTGAATGTGATCCCTTTAAGACCTCGAAATGTCACCAGTTGTTGGGATCAAATCATATTTGTAAGGTCCAACAATACATTAATCACCCCTCTGGTTAAACACATATTCTTTAAACAATTCAATAAGAAGTATCACAATCATAAATAAACCATAAAATACCATAAAGTCTGCCAAATTTAAAATAAATGAATGCAACACAGTCATACATATCTCTGCAAAGGTATCGAAAAACCTATCAATAGGACTTAAATGCACCTCAGATCCTTCTTAAATGCCGGTGACAGTAGTGTTGCACTAAAAACAGTCAAATAGTTACAATAAAGCATACCAACACATTTGCTATGTATAGAAAACGGTGTTATTCCCATAGCAGGAGTCGAACCCGCGCCTCCCTGATGAAAGCAGGGCATCCTTACCGCTAGACCATATAGGATTTGCATGTGGTATAGTGTACAGAACCTGTATACACTCTGACAGGGCTCCGGGGGTCGTATATTTATCTTTCTGTACAAGTTTTTTTAAGTGAAATATATTAGTAGGACTCTTTTTACATCATTCTGACATGTAGATATATAAGAACATCTTATAGAACATAAGACATGTTTTGATATTATAAAATATTATAAAAACATAATATAATCGCTCGACTATACCTCTGGATTCACTATACAGTGAAATAAGAATAAAAAATAAGACATGTCGACAATGTAGCTATCAACCAGGCCATCACTGAAACAATATGAATTGTGTTTGCTAGTAACCTATGTAAAACCCTGCATAGGGCAGGTAACTTTCACAGAGTACATTTCACAGAGTAAATTTGACTCAAACAGAGTACATTTGGATAATTGAATGTGAATAATACATTCCTATCTCTAACTTCACAAGTCTGTTCAGGGTTACTGATGTTACTGAATGTATCCTGGATATATTCCTATCTGTGAACACTATAATCACGGTAAAACCTAACATTGCATTATTTTCATGGTTATAATGAATAAAATACATCTTTGTATTAAGATGTTTCATGCTAAATAGTTCTTAAAATGAATTTCCTTCAATCATCGGGACAAAAATCAAACAACCTCGCCGGTAATACAGTGCATTTAGCTTTTTTCTGCAAAATTATTATGAATTATAATATTGTATCAACAACTCTAATAACGGCTTTATGTTACTTTCATACATGTTAGCTTTACTATACACTAACTATGTTGACTGAATTACATTTTATTTGTCTTAGAATTATCATCTTTGAGCTGTTTGAATATTTCATGCTGTGTGTAGGATTTAATGCATATCCATAATATTGAGAGCATAAATATTTAGTGTGGCTAAAAAACTAGACACTGCAAAGTAATTCAGAAATGAGTTGTATAATGTACCTTAGAACAGGTTAAAGAAAATACATTTGGGGAATGATATTACTAAACTTCAAAAAAATACATTTGTATTGAAACACTTTGTTTTTATACCTTATCATTATGCAAACAGGTAAAAAACTAGGTTGACATGTCTGTTTTAAGTGTATCGGTCAGTTTCATGGTTTTAGATGTTTATAATTTATGTTTATCCTTGACATTCAACCAATAAACATCAAATTCAGAATTCACTAGGATTATGTTCTCATGTTTTTTACATTTAGCTAAAATATAAATACACGCTGTCTATAGTAGATACTCTGTTTATAACAATGTTGTTTGCAAATAGTCTGTTTTACTTATGTAACACGTTAGAGTTGAAATTCATGCATGACAATTGGTAAACCTTAGTCATTTGAGATCATAAATCCCCTCTTTTAGCTACACCTGTTCGAAATGACAGATAAAACATAACCAAACACCTAAAAAATACACCAAAAGCAGATTGATAAAAAATGTATACAGGCAAACAAGCCTAATCACTGTAATTACAACATCAAACTGCTTGTCTTACAAAATAGGGATGTGTCATGGGGGTGATATATCTCAACCCTTGACTAAAATAGCATTATCCTTCTGACTATTGATTAAATCTACTAAAAATCGACCTGTTTCATGATTTTAGATGTCTATAATTTATGTTTATCCTAGGACCATGCTACAAATCTTCAACACAGTTGGCTGAAAGGTGACTGAAATTAAGGGTATAGATTATAATAAGTATGATCGGATTGATGCAAGTTACATGAACATGTCTGTTTGAGGAAATACAACTAAATTATGTATTAAACTATTGCAGTATTACACACTATTACACTATTGCATTATTACATACTATTATATGATTACCCTATGACAATATTACACTATTACACACTATGTCCCTATACATTATTAAACACTAGCACACTTAGATAAGATAAACCTCATCCCTGTGGGAAAATTCTATTAATTCACTACCTTATTTCTCTATTTAAATCTGGGGACAAAAACATCTTTATCAACTACAGACCATTGTCTTTGTTTTCACAATTTTCCAAGATTCTTGATTCAAGATTCTTAGATAGTTTTATTGAAAAGAATAACCTACTGAGTGAGAGTCAGTATGGATTCAGGGCAAATCGATCTACAGCCTTAGCCTTAATGAATATATATGAAGAAATGACCACAACCGTAGATGAGAGGAATTACACAATATGGGTGTTTATTGACTTAAAAAAAAAGCATTTGATACGATTGATCATCACATTTTAATTTCTAAATTACAAACATACGGTGTGAGAGGGGTGGCGATGAACTGGTTAAGTGGCTATCTTGAAAATAGACAACAATATGTACAACTCTCTGGTTACACATCTGAATGTATGAATATTGAATGTGTTGTCCCTCAAGGTTCGGTCCTGGGGCCCAAACTTTTTATTTTATATATTAATGATATATGTGTAGTGTCAAACATATTGCATTTTGTTTTATTTGCTGTCGATACAAATTTCTTCAGTTCAGGAAAATACCTTAAAAAATTAGCAGATGATATTGTAAATGAAATGTGTAAACTTAAGATATGGTTTAATAACAATAAGCTATCCCTAAATTTGGAAAAACGAAATGTATGATATTTACTAATCGAAAGAAGTACAATGTGGCATTATGTATTGACGGAGTTAATATTGCAAAAGAGTATCTGAGTTAAACATTTTGGGTGTTATGTTGGATGAGAAAATGACATGGAAGCCACATATAATGTACATAAAAAATAAGGTATCCGAGAGTGTTTTTGTTTTGAACAAGGCATAGAATGTGCTTGATTATAATTCTATGCTAATATTATATTGTTCACTCATCCTACCATATTTGAGTTACTGTGTGGACGTGTGGGGTAACATGTATGAAAGCAACATAAAGCCATTATTTATATTACAGAAGAGAGCAGTAAGAATAGTTCACAATGTAGATTCAAGAGAACATACCAACGAATTATGTATTAAATCCAGACTATTGAAACTTAAAGAGTTAGGTGAAATACAGACTTTATTAGTTTTGTTTAGAGTAAAATGCAGAGTATTACCACCAAATATACAGAGGTTGTTCGTTCCCTAAACTTTCACACCTCCATGCAGTGTTTTGACACCTATAACAGGCCCCCTGTTCACACCCAGATCCTCAAAAAGACAGATATTTTCAGCACTTTATATTTTCAGCCCAAGTCTAAGCTATCATATATAGTGTAATATATGTGTAATAATTAATGTGAATAATACAAAAAACATTGGGGGTAAAAAAGAGGAAGGAAGTTAATGAACTGCAGGATGTTGGTATGGGGGAGATGGTCAGGCCATAAATATAAAATATAACACCACGTTATGCAATGATGCAGGGACATTAGCCCCTCTCATTCTTTAAATGTCCTTAATTTGGAACTTTAAAATCAGCTAGGGTGGTGAATGGTGTACAGTTTCAAAGTTTTTTATTTTGAAAAAAGGCCTTTTCCCCACACTCTGTGCTATTTCAGGGTACTGTGACATTAAATGGGGGTTAGATGTGCATGTTGGTAAGGGGAAGTTGACCTAAAGATGTAGGCCTAGCATTGCTACAGTGTATGGACATTCAGGCCTTGAGGTGATCTATATCCAGAAATAAGTCTTAATTAAAGATGGTTGAAATACCCTATTGAAACAGTTAAAACAGCTTGGACAGGTAGACCCTTACAAGTTATCACAAACAGTGCTGTATTTGTAATCTGGTATGTCTTAAATGTCTGGATGTAACATTAAGAATTAGAATTAGAGAATGGGGGACTCTGATGTAAACAAGACTAGAGTCTTTCTATGGCATGTAACCTCTTAATTTTAGTTTTAGTCTTACGAAATAAGAAAATAAGAATCACCACCGTGTCCCAAACTGTCAAATAGTTGGTATTACACCATTTACATTTAGTCAATTAGTTGACGTTTTTATCCAAATTATAATTATAATACATCTCTGTCAGCGGTGTAACAATATTCATCAAAGTGTAGGTTAGTTTATTAGGACATATGCATGTTTATGGGGAAATCTTTTAAAATATGTGTGAAAACATGTGAACATTGTGTGAACTAAAAATATGCTATGAGTATAATGTTGTACAATACATTACTTGTACATGTTACAAAGATATAAACCATTTGAATGATGACTGTAAATGTGTGTTGAGTTTGCATGTGCCCTTAAACACAAGTGTATAAAGATTATGTCTTTATCCAAGAAACTAATATATAGACATACATACATACATACATACATACATACATACATACATACATACATACATACATACATACATACATACATACATACATACATACATACATACATACATACATACATACATACATACATACTTATTGTGGTTACAAGTTATCACTCTTTCTTTTTTAGATTCAAAAGTATTTTCTTTTATTTAGACTTTTGCTTAAACACATTAGACACATACATTTGTAATTTTGGAATACAGAAATTGTATTTTACATTTAGCATTTGGAAGACACAAAATGTATTCAACCTTGTAACTTCTGTAACTTAATTCTCACACAGTTTAAATGTTTAATCTGTAAACCTTGGAATACACACACAGACACATACACCCACCTTGGGGGCCGTTTTTTCTACAGAAACGGAAAGTCGCAGAGTCATAAATCTGCTTTTGGCAGATGGTTTTGAGCCATCTTATTGGCCCTAGTCATTCACCCGCCTCCTATGACTGCTACGGGGGTTGTCACTATCAGAATTTTCAGAGAACCTGCAGCGTTTCATTTCAGTCTACTGAGAGACATTTGAGAGAGGAGACAGCCTACAGTGTGGAGACACACAGAGCAGGGGAGAATTCTTTCTACACACCAACAGCAAACAGACAGAGAGAGGGTATTCTTAAGATACAAACATCACTTGGAAGAAAATGCACTTTCTTAAGAAATACACACTCACCAATTGAAATAAATGCACTTTCTGAAGAATAATAGATTCATACACAAAATGTATTTTACATTTGGCTTTTGGCATTAAGAAAACACACACACATTTGAAATAAATGCACTTTCTGAAGAAAACACACATTGTATTTTACATTTAGCATTTGGAATACACAAAATGTATTTTATTCTGAAGATATACATATATTCTTAATTGTGTAACTTAAACCACACACATTTATTCTTAAGATTGTTGTGAAACTATATTCTGAAGATACACATAAAACATATTGTGAAGATATTGTATTTTTCTGAAAAACCTTGGAAATACATATTGTGAAGATACACATAAAACATATTGTGAAGATATATTCTTAAGACTTTTGGAATACAGAAATACATATTCTGAAAACCTTGGAATACATACAATCTGAAAATAAAAAAAACGTTTGAATCTAAAAAAAAAAATTGAATCTTTTGTTTTGAAGGACTTTTTTTTTTTGAAAAAAAATAAAACCTTTATTTTGAAAAAAATCTGAAAACTCCTCCCCTTCCGTAACCAGATGGCCCTCCCCTTCCGAAACCGGATGTCCCTCCCTCAAAACCGGATGTCCCGCCTCCTTAAACCTCTCGACCAATCAGAGAAGCCCTAGGGGGTCATAAATCATCTCAAAAAGGGGGCGTGGCTACAATCCATCAAACTTTGATATATGCCATTATAAGGTATGACATACCCCTAAGCCCCGCCCCATTAAACATATCGACCAACCAGAAGTTCCAAAAAGGGGCGTTGCTACAATCAATCAAACTAAAATGGGCGTGTTTTGCATAATGAGACAGCTGCCGCATCCCTATTCTCTCTCTAAATGTAAGAAAATAAGAATCACCACCGTGTCCCAAACTGTCAAATAGTTGGTATTACACCATTTACATTTAGTCAATTAGTTGACGTTTTTATCCAAATTATAATTATAATACATCTCTGTCAGCGGTGTAACAATATTCATCAAAGTGTAGGTTAGTTTATTAGGACATATGCATGTTTATGGGGAAATCTTTTAAAATATGTGTGAAAACAGGTGAACATTGTGTGAACTAAAAATATGCTATGAGTATAATGTTGTACAATACATTACTTGTACATGTTACAAAGATATAAACCATTTGAATGATGACTGTAAATGTGTGTTGAGTTTGCATGTGCCCTTAAACACAAGTGTATAAACATTATGTCTTTATCCAAGAAACTAATATATAGACATACATACATACATACATACATACATACATACATACATACATACATACATACATACATACATACATACATACATACATACATACATACATACATACATACATACATACATACATACTTATTGTGGTTACAAGTTATCACTCTTTCTTTTTTAGATTCAAAAGTATTTTCTTTTATTTAGACTTTTGCTTAAACACATTAGACACATACATTTGTAATTTTGGAATACAGAAATTGTATTTTACATTTAGCATTTGGAAGACACAAAATGTATTCAACCTTGTAACTTCTGTAACTTAATTCTCACACAGTTTAAATGTTTAATCTGTAAACCTTGGAATACACACACAGACACATACACCCACCTTGGGGGCCGTTTTTTCTACAGAAACGGAAAGTCGCAGAGTCATAAATCTGCTTTTGGCAGATGGTTTTGAGCCATCTTATTGGCCCTAGTCATTCACCCGCCTCCTATGACTGCTATGGGGGTTGTCACTATCAGAATTTTCAGAGAACCTGCAGCGTTTCATTTCAGTCTACTGAGAGACATTTGAGAGAGGAGACAGCCTACAGTGTGGAGACACACAGAGCAGGGGAGAATTATTTCTACACACCAACAGCAAACAGACAGAGAGAGGGTATTCTTAAGATACAAACATCACTTGGAAGAAAATGCACTTTCTTAAGAAATACACACTCACCAATTGAAATAAATGCACTTTCTGAAGAATAATAGATTCATACACAAAATGTATTTTACATTTGGCTTTTGGCATTAAGAAAACACACACAGATTTGAAATAAATGCACTTTCTGAAGAAAACACACATTGTATTTTACATTTAGCATTTGGAATACACAAAATGTATTTTATTCTGAAGATATACATATATTCTTAATTGTGTAACTTAAACCACACACATTTATTCTTAAGATTGTTGTGAAACTATATTCTGAAGATACACATAAAACATATTGTGAAGATATTGTATTTTTCTGAAAAACCTTGGAAATACATATTGTGAAGATACACATAAAACATATTGTGAAGATATATTCTTAAGACTTTTGGAATACAGAAATACATATTCTGAAAACCTTGGAATACATACAATCTGAAAATAAAAAAAACGTTTGAATCTAAAAAAAAAAATTTAATCTTTTGTTTTGAAGGACTTTTTTTTTTTGAAAAAAAAATAAAACCTTTATTTTGAAAAAAATCTGAAAACTCCTCCCCTTCCGTAACCAGATGGCCCTCCCCTTCCGAAACCGGATGTCCCTCCCTCAAAACCGGATGTCCCGCCTCCTTAAACCTCTCAACCAATCAGAGAAGCCCTAGGGGGTCATAAATCATCTCAAAAAGGGGGCGTGGCTACAATCCATCAAACTTTGATATATGCCATTATAAGGTATGACATACCCCTAAGCCCCGCCCCATTAAACCTATCGACCAATCAGAAGTTCCAAAAAGGGGCGTGGCTACAATCAATCAAACTAAAAGGGGCGTGTTTTGCATAATGAGACAGCTGCCGCATCCCTATTCTCTCTCTCTGCTATTATTTAAGGATATGTTGACTGTATAAAAAAAAAATATATATATATAGTCCCCAGTATCTTCTCGCTCTGTCCTAGGCGCTCTGTACTATCTCTTTCAGTTTTTTTTTTTTTTTTTTTTTATCTTGCAATGTGTCACTGTAAGTAGCGTACTTACTGCATGTGCTCACAAATAAGATATGGGACTCAAGTAGGCCGGGTAGTTTGGTGTACGAGGCACCGAGTGATTCTAGGAGGAACATAGGACCGTACACCCTTTGTTTTCTCTGAACCTGCTTGGCAGGTAGCTTCTAGCTGATTTTAAAGATGCGTATCTTTAGGTAAACCCGTGCCGGTTCTGACGTAGTGTTGGAGGTCCCTGTTAGTGTGTCCTGTCGGTTCAGGATTTTAGTGGAATTCAGGGGGGGTGTATGTAGCAGGTATATATAATATACTGTTATGTATTCCACAAATAATCCCTCCCTCACGTTTTATTTTAATTCGATTATTATTATTTTATTCTCAAAGTATTTTATTTTGAAATCGTCACTTCCTCCCGAAGTGACGTATTTCCTCTTGTGCGTCCATCTTCACGTCAGTCTGAACTGGATGAGTGAAGAGGTAAGATGGTCGCTCAGTATCTGTAAATATATTTCTGGTCTAAAAGAACGTAATGATGGTTTGAATGTGTAAATAAGTTGCCGGGCAATGAACCAGTTGTATATAATAGTATCTACATTGATGATGCGCAGTTGTGCATTTGTTGTAATGATATTTAACCGTGGTGACGATCTTTTGAATGAACACATGGTAAATGGTTTTGTAGCATGGACGAGGGGGAGGGGTGTACAGAGCTGGCGCCGATAGATTGTGACTGGTATTCTCCTCTCTGCAGCCTGTGAGCTGAGGGCGCCATCTTGTGGCCAAGACATAACAAGACATAACACTGTCTTGTATATCTGTTTAACAGGTAAATGAATGACCCATATTGTTTATTTTGTATTGGTTTATTGTATTGTTTTATAAATGTTTTATTTTCAATGCTTGATTAAAAACGTCAGTCTGAACTGGATGAGTGAAGAGCCTGTGAGCTGAGGGCGCCATCTTGTGGCCAAGACATAACAAGACATAACACTGTCTTGTATATCTGTTTAACAGGTGAAATAAATATGCTGAAATGGATCACGAGCCTGTTAACTTCACATGCACGTTCGACAGAGGAGTAGGCCTGAAACCGGCTACATATGTTAGCCTTCTTGGATGTTGAATAAACGCCTATCATTGTCTTTAAACACCCGCCTCTCAGACTCTCATTTCCTCCTCTGCTAGCTAGTAGCTACGGTAACATTTCGTTGACTGTATTAGCTGGGGCTAGTGCTACCATAGTTAAAACGTGCGTTGTGTTGTACAAACTGCTAACGCTATGGCAAGATGTGTGTAGGCCTATGTAATGTTAATGGCTATGTTTTTAAAGTCGTAATGAAGATTGATTTATAGTGTGCTTGCCATTTTTACACAAACTGACTAGCACCTGGCTGCAGTGCTGCTGCTGCTGCCTGCAGCCAGTGCTCACCTCTCCCGGCTCCGCCAAATGATTTTTTTTATTTGCTGGTCATCTGAACCGTACGATACACAGACGCCCCGAACCGTGGGGGTTGTACCGTACGGTACACGGTTCGAATGTATACCGTCCCACCCCTAGTCTGTACACAGTAGGCTATGTGTGCTAGCATAGCTAGTCTCCAGTCACGAGTCATGGTGCACATGTGCGGTGGTTTGTCCACCAAAAAAGCGCCAAAAGATAGAAAAGAAACTAGCAGAGCCAGAACTGTTCAACTCCCCTGGTGCCACAGCCACCAGAGAAGCCTGTTTACTTTAGCTTTCAAACCAGCTGCAGCCTGTGAACTGGAGTGTGAGGGGCTGTAACACTAAAGATGGCGGCAACGACAAAGAATTGCTGCAAAATAAACATACATCTGTTGTTTAAAAAAAAAAATTATATACTTATAACAATATCGATAATTATGGATATTGCGTGATATGATATTGTTATCGATATCGTTATCGCGATATCATTTTTGGCCATATCGCCCATGCCCAGCCCTACAAGTGGTTATAGTGTAACAGAGTATTTTCTGTTTCCCAAATAATAGATTCTTGTCAAACTGGTGAACTACATGCCTGTAGCCCCTAAAGCTGCTAAAATACACATTTTGTTCACTGTTTTGTTTCTAGAAGTAGAGCAGGTTGGAAACCTTAAGTATTACTCTCCCCAAAACCAAGACTTCTCCCCAAGCAGAAACAATTTATGAGTAACGCATACCTACTCCCATTATGGGCGGTAAGTGTGTACACAACGTTAAAACACAGATATACACATTCTCTCCTCAAGTAGATACTGTTTTTTTTGGGTTATCAATGAATAACATTTTTTACATGTATTACCTCTAGAATTGCCACAGTTATCTACAATAGCAACGATAAGGAAGTGCCAACCACATATTATTATAATAATTCATCCAGTTTTCTTTTAAGTGTTTTGGTTAATCAGTGTTTACCAATCGTATATTATCGTTCTTTTTTTGTTCGAAGTGTTATTTTTTATTACATCACTAACATAATAATAAAAGAAAAAAGACTAATTTAATCAGATTAATCACTTTATTCAAATTGGGGATTTAGTTTGAGGATATAAAAAAAATAATAATAAAGAATTTATAAAAAGAAATGAGAATTTTTTTATTTATTAAATTTTTTTAATTAAAAACTAAGGTTCGAACGTCTGTTCGAAAAACCCTGACCAAGTTTGAATCACTTTATTCAAATTGAGGATTTAGTTTGAGGATATATAAAAAAATAATAATAATAATACTTTTATTTATTTTTATTTTACTCTTTTAATTAAAAACGAAGGTTCGAACGTCCGTTCGAAGAACCCTGACAAAGTTTGAATCCAAAAAACAGGCTTCGGGGACAGCCTTACCAAACATTATTTATATTATTCAAATGTCTCTCAAACATGTTCCGTTGTAATAGTATGATGTCATAAACAAACATTCTAGAACATTTGTGATGTCACAGTATGATGTCATAATAGCACATTCTAGAACATTTGTGATGTCACAGTATGATGTCATAATAGAGCATTCTAGAACATTTGTGATGTCACAGTATGATGTCATAATCAAACATTCTAGAACATTTGTGATGTCACAGTATGATGTCATAATCAAACATTCTAGAACATTTGTGTTCTATATATATTCAACAATTCTCTCAGGAAGAGATAGGCATTTCAATGGGAAGAGTAGAACTCAGAGAGAAGATAAAGAAAGGAGTTGAGGCTGAGTGGCAGGCTGAGTGGGAAAAGGGGACCAAGGGAAGGCACTATTTCTCTCTGCAGCCTCGGGTCAAAATCAAGGTGGATGGATATGGGTCTAGGAGCGATAGGGTGAAGATGTGTAGATTGAGGCTGGGACACTGTGGGTTGAACAGTACCTTGTGCATTGTGGGAAAACATCCAGATGGGCGGTGTGAATGTGGAGAGACTGAAACTGTCAGGCATGTTTTCCTAGAATGTGAAAGGTATAGGAAAGAGAGGGAAATCTTTTATAAAAGTTTGGTAGAGTTGGGAGTCTCTTCCTTCTCTCTTAAATCTTTCTTTGGCATGGATAATGAGAACCACCAGCTATCACAGGGTCAGTGCTGACATTTCTGCACGCGTCAGAGTTGTATCAGAGGATATAGCGTTATTGTATTTTTTAGTATTGGACAGGCAAGAGGAGCAGAGAGGAATGAGATAGAGACGATAGTAATGTGTTTTGAAGATGAGAAGAAGAAGAGTGTAAACAATCAAAAGTTGATTTACCAGAGGCCTAACTATGGAAACCAAACCACTAGCGTAGTATAAGAACTGAGGAGGGCAGTAATACGCCATGTTGCATCTACACTGCGGGAAATTCAAAAGAAGAAAGAAGAAGAAGAAGAAGAAGAAGAAGAAGAAGAAGAAGAAGAAGAAGAAGAAGAAGAAGAAGAAGAAGAAGAAGAAGAAGAAGAAGAAGAAGAAGAAGAAGAAGAAGAAGAAGAAGAAGAAGAAGAAGAAGAAGAAGAAGAAGAAGAAGAAGAAGAAGAAGAACTCATCAAAAGAACTGCAGAGGGCAGTAATACGCCACGATGCGTCTACACTGCCGGAAATTCTAAAGAAGAAGAAGAAGAAGAAGATCTCATTGTGCATCTTTGAACAGTACGGAACAGATAGACTAAACAACATAGATTGAAGCCTGCATTTCTCAACCAAGGGGCCTTGCCTACCGTTTTGCTGTGGAAAGGTGAGTGTCCACAACGGCTAGCTAGCTGTTCTACTTGAATACTGAATGTTAATATTGAATCAGACAATATTGAAAACTGAATGTTAATTCAGGTTGACAGTTGACATCTATTGACAGTTGACAGGGGGCTGGTAAGTTGATTTAATAAAAAAAAAATACTAATTTAATCAGATTAATCACTTTATTCAAATTGAGGATTTAGTTTGAGAAAAAAAATTTGAATATTTTTTTTAATTTAACTTTTTTAATTAAAAACAAAGGTTCGAACGTCCGGCGAAAAACCCTGACGAAATGTGAGTGTAATTTCATAAGTTCTCTTAATTTCTCCTATCCATGAAATCATGCTTATGCTTGCTACAAGACTTGCTACAAAACACTGCAGCCATTCAGTAGAACTCAGAAAATCATGCGCCAGCTTGATAAGGTTGCAACATCCAAGGTCAGCATGTTCCTGGGAGAGGGGCCCCGGTTCATGTCACTTCAGAAACCTGTCTTCCGGATGCCCATATAAAACTTGACCCAATCAGAACGATCCTCCCAAAACTAAACAAACCAATGATACATCTCTATTCTGTGTGTTTAGAAACTAATACACTATGCTAATGCTTACTTTTGCTCTGACAAACCTGTGATATACACTCTGGCAGACTAAAAGTCCCTCCATGGATGTACATTTGTTCAAATAAACCTACTAATGTGAGTTTTCATAGCCTTATCTCCTTGCTTCATTTTATTACTTGACTCTTGTCTGACCTTGCTACTGTTTGCTTTAATGCCGGGCGAGACATGTGGTCTGTACATTTAGATGCGCTCATCAGGCCTATCCTGTGTCTATTCTGTATGCCTTAAGCATGCTAGGACCAGTCGAAATCCACGACAACACCAAAAAACAAAACACATTTTTGATGAGCAAAACTGCTATTTTGAACATTTAGGTAAAAATTCCACAAAATATATATCAAACACGAAACAAACTTTGTTCATCTGTTTAATGTTTACTACCTCATCCGATTCAGAATGTGAACTGAGTTCATCATGCTGCTTCCTACTTTTACGTTTAGCTTTCCTACTCTGACTTTTAAATTCCCCGCGACCTACTTCTATTCCTGCCTCATCCTCACTTCCTGGTTTGTTCCTACCACCTGTCATCTCACGTCCACTCACAGTCCGGTATGCAGCCATCCTGCCGACCGAGTCCGGGATATGAAAATAAATCCTGATTTCATCTGTGATTGATTGATTTATTGAAAATTGTATTAACAGATTGCAGAATGGGTACAATACAGTACAGCTCAAGAACGCTGCAAGCAGCCATACTGTGGTTCTCTAGATTGAAACAAACAAGCGACATCTATGAAATTGATTCAAGTGCCATTATTATCTTCCAGAAGACAAAACCACGAGAAGACCATATGAAAGGCGGACTCGACTTCAGCCACTACAGCACACATTTCAGCGCGACCGGTTCCCGTTCCAGATGGTGAAGAGACCGCTAGCAACAGCATTAGCTGCTCTGGACTGAAACCGCTAGTTACCGTTAGTTTGAGGTATTTCTGAAGTTATCTAAAGTTGTTAGGCTGATAGGAAAGCCACTGTCATCATCGCCATGACTAAGAGATCCTGTGCCATTTACGCCACCGCGATTGTGTGCACTCACCTCCTGATCGTGGGCATCGCCTTGGCCATAGCTCAAGTCTTCCAAACAATGATTAACAGCCGGTTAAAAAAGGAAATTACTTTGACGGAGAAGAGCCAAGTGTTTGAGGGGTGGAAGAATCCGCTGATTTACATGGAGTATTATTTCTTCAACGTGACGAACCCAGAGGTGTTTTTGGCTGGCGGCAAGGCCAAGGTCAAACAGATCGGGCCCTATACTTACAGGAAATACAGACCCAGGGAAAATGTGACTTTCCTAGAAAACGGGACCAAGGTATTCGCCCTGAACCCCAAGAGCTTCGTCTTTGTCCCTGGGAAGTCGGCAGGCAACCCAGAAGTGGACGTCGTCAGGACAGTCAACATCCCAGTTGTGGCGGTAATGAATGAGTTGAACATGTACTCGATTTTCCTGCGTCCCTTTATCTCCATTTGGATGAACAGACTGGGTCTGAACATCTTCATGGAGCGCACCGTCCACGAAGTGCTGTGGGGCTTCAAGGACCCCCTCCTCTCTCTCATCCACACCTGGAGGCCTGAGGTAGATGACCACTTTGGCCTAATGTGGAAGAAAAACGGAACACACAATGGAGAGTTTGTGTTTCACACGGGAGAGCAGAATTACATGGACTTGGGCAAGATTGACACGTGGAACGGCCTGAGTAAGATGACATGTTGGTCATCCAATCAGAGCAACATGATCAACGGAACAGACGGGGCGGTCTTCCATCCTCTGCTGTCCAGGAATGACCTGCTCTACATCTTCGCCGCTGAACTCTGCAGGTCTATCCATCTAGCCTACGTGGAGGATGTGGAAGTCAAGGGCATCCAGGCCTACAGCTTCGGCCCCCCGTGGACATGCTGATGAGTCCCACAGAGAATCCCACCAACGAGGGCTTCTGCGTGCCGGCCGGAGACTGCCTTGGCACTGGCATGCTAAAAGTCAGCGTTTGTCGTGAAGGAGCTCCCATCGTGGTGTCCTTCCCCCATTTCTACCAGGCGGACCCCAAATACATAAATGCCGTGGAGGGCCTCAGCCCCAACAAGGAGGATCACAAGACCTACCTCGACCTGCAGCCGACAACGGGGTTTCCCATCCGTGTCTGTAACAGAGCCCAGCTCAATATCATTCTGCAAAGAGTCCATGGCTTCCCCAATACCAAATTTATCAATGAGACCATTTTCCCCATCATGTATGTGAATGAGACGGCCACCATCGACGATGACTCAGCATCACAGATGAGGACTATGCTCCTGATTGTAACGCTGGTGTCTAACTTCCCGTTGCTCATTGTGGGTATGGGTGTCATCCTGCTGTTGGTGCTCGTTGTTCTGGTCTGCCAAAACCGCCAGAAGAAGTATGAAGTAAAACTAGAGATGCTCGATATTGGCTTTTTTACCGATACCAATATACCGATATTGTCCAACTCTTAATTTCCGATACCGATATCAACCGATATCAACCGATACCGATATATGCAGGGTTTCCCCCCCCAAAAAATGGAATCATTTCAGGTAATTAACATTACATATCTCTTGTTGTGGAATTAACACAACATTATGCATACTTTTGACAATAAATAAAATCAGAATTTGTTCTTACTTGCTTGCCTGGGTAAATAAAGGTTATAGAAATATGAAAAAAAAAGAAAAAGAAAATTTAACTGATACCGATATTTTCTGATATCACATTTTAATGCCGATATCGGCCGATAATATCGGACATCCCTAAGTAAAACGTATTGATTCTACTGAAGCTTTTCTTTTACTACGGCGAACGACGAGACGGCTTACACTCAGGTCAGCGACAAGCCGGAGGAGCCTTCGGACTCACACCATCAAGCCCATGAAGAACAGCTCCTACATCGCCATGTCTCCAGTGGAGGCGCAGGAGTGTTGATAGGCGGGGGGGCTGCCTGGAGGACTTGGGGCTCAAAAAGGGGGCTGAGGGAGCAACGCAGGAGGGGTTTCCACTCGCTCTACTGAAAGAGTTTTGTCAAAATGTGTTTGTTTTTTAATAAGTTTGTATAAGGACATGATTTTTCTGCAAGATACTGTTTTTTTTGTTTTGTGATTCTATCTTTCCAGCATGGTGAAGAGCTTGGAGAAATATGTTTTCCACCTGGACACTGTGCATGAATCCACCTTTGACCACCCAAACCTGGACACTGTATTCTGAATCCATCGACCACCAGAGACAGTCACCTGTCAACTGGGGCACCTGTCATCTGGTTGTATAGAATCCATGGTCTGATTCTGAGGATTGTGTGTAAGTATTCTCACCACACATAAGATACATTGACCATTTGCAAAGAGACACGAACGTCATAATGACGCATCACTCATCAAGATGAGATGAGGGTGAGATTAGCGCTTCTCTCCGACAAGTGGCATGCCGACGCCCCCCCTCATCTAAGGGATGATCGACTGTCCGGAGGATAACAACGCTAACAGTACCACATTTTTTCCTTTTCTGTTTTTATTTTTATTATGATTGTTCCTTTTATTCTACTGTAGTAGAAAATGGAACTGTGGCTCATTTGGTATGCGGTAAAGGTCGGGGGGACTGGTCTGTCAGGATAGGATTATAATTTGGGGTTTTATTATTATTATTATTATTACTTATTACTCTTGTTTTGAAACGGCTTGTGTTTTGGTAAAGACGGTAATCAGCCTTTGTTGGTCCGTTAGGGGTCCAATGAATGAAGTTATAGGTTTCTCGTTTGGTTAAGCATTTAAATATTTTTTATTTTTTTGGATTATATGGTTATGGAGGTTTCTCGTTTAGTTAGACATTTACATTTTCTTGGTTATATGGTTTGGGTGGGACTAGGAATAGCCCCAAATGGGGGAATGTAGTGGAAAATGTGCATGGCTGGGGAGAGGTAGTAACGGGTTAAACATCGGGTGAGGGAGGAATGTGTGTTTTGGGGATAGCTCAACTTCCAAGGCCTATTGGTTTGCCCGGGAAAGATAAATAACGTAAAGGAGTACAGCATGGTCAGTCAATATGGCGATAAGAGGTCGGCAAGACCTCGGTGAAGTGAGGTGAAATTCCGGGAAGTGGAATGATTGGAAATCATGAATATCTATCATTGTGGGGCGGGGGCAGGGGAGGATATTATCAGAATGCGGGGAGTTGGAAGAGCAGAGTGAATATTCCCCTGTGGCGTGCCGTTTGGTAATCCATAGATCTATCTTCTTTCAAACCTTCTGTAACTACCTTTTCCTAAATAAATTACCAGTCTGTTAAATTGGAACAGCGTCTCCTGGTGTCAATCTACACAGCCCATTCCACTACAAGTGGAATCATCAATACATCATAATCACACACCTTGGTAATTTCAAACATCAACATCACCAAACTACAGTCTCAAGTACTAGGTAGAACAATAAATCAATCATCAATACATCATAATTTCATACTTGGCAGAAAGTAGCATGATAATTCTAAGCATTAATATCACTAAACCACAGTCTTAAGACACTATGCACATATGCAGGTAATTGTAAAATGTCGTATTCTTAGGTAGTGAAGGAGAATGGAGCTTCTTAAGGAAAGCAGACGAGCCTGGTCTTAATTATTATTGACAGTAGTTTATTCAACTTAAAGCATTTATTTAAGACAGAGCAGAATTGATACAGAACAGAATTGATACAGAATCGGCGCCGGCAGAGAAGGAGGAAAAGAGAGCGCGGTCCCTCCCCTTGCATTGGTATTTATACATTCCAGAACAGCTGGTCACATGACAAAATGACAGGTTTAAACAGATGTGTCCTCCCCCAAATCATACGACCCTATGATCATGACCTGGCTTCAATGTTTCTGGGCTATGTCATCATGTCCTCCGTTGATTGTTTGGTGAGGATCCACACATCCCCACAGAGGTCTGTTAAACAGTGGTGCCGTGCTGGGCAACCACGGTCAAACGGCGTTTGGGCTTCGAAGTGCGCGCATCCTATTATTATGCAAAGTCTAGGTGATAAGTGCCTAGACTTTGCATAATAATAGGATACCGTTTGGCCTCCGCCCATATTACGACTGCACCCCTGCTGTTAAAGTTAATATATTACAGAGTTCTGTGGGAGACTGAGATCAATAGTAATGATGTAATTATGATCTAAGATAAGATAAGATAAGATATTCCTTTATTGATCCCCTTGGGGAAATTCAGGCATCATAGCAGCATGGGGGAAGGGGGGGGGGGTGGTACAGGTAGTAAAAACCATACAGGCAGTGTAAACAATTAGGTCAATTTGGTCAGTATAATTTACTATCTAACTATTCACATTATTCACAGTGTCACATAAGGTGCAGTATGCATAAGGTAGTGTTATAATTTACAATTTACTATCTACTGAGTATACATTATTCACAGTGTGACGGTGCGGCTCCGTCACTGACTTTGCGGGCAGTGCGCATACTGTACATACACACACACTCATTGTCTGTCTTTCCATATACCATAACCGTATAATACAGCGCACATGGGAACGCACACACGCCATATGCCGCGGAGCAACACACACACACTCATTGTCTGTCTTTCCATATACCATAACCGTATAATACAGCGCACATGGGAACGCACACACGCCATATGCCGCGGAGCAACACACACACACACACACACACACCAAACATTCCCTCTTGTCAGCTTTCGTAGGATGTCCGAATGCGCACAATCATTTCATTCCGTTTCCGTTGTTATAGCAGAATGACGTTCATACAGCAAGACATTCATCACATCACATTTATTTACTCACAGTCATGATGCATTCGCTTCGCTCTGCACTCCTAGGTTGACGTGTTGGCCAAGCAGAAGCACACATATCCGCCAGGTTAAATGGGAGGGGTTGACGCAAGGTAATCGTCACGTGAGCGATATGATTGTATTGTACTGTTTACTTGGTTATCTGTAATTTAAAACAGTTGGAAGTTATGTGATATAGTGGAGGATATATATTTTGTGTGTAGGAATTGGTTTAATGTGTATAAGTATATTTTGTTTTGTTTATTTGTTTTATCTTTTTCCACTTTTGTTAGATATAGTAAGTATAGGGTATTTTGGTTTACGTTACTTTCACTTTTCACATTTTTTGTAAAACTATATCACCTCTGCACTTTTGGGAGGCGGGAAATAAACACCCACCAACGAGATCTTTCGACTACGCCTGTTTATGAGAGAATCAAAAGAGTTCGGGAGAGGACCCCGTCACATAAGGTGTCAGAAGTGGGATGGCTAGCCGAAAGAAGATAACCCGCCTGCCCAGGCAGCGCGCCGGACTGCGCTCCCAGAGACAAGAGCGAGATGAGGAGTTGGCAGCCAGTGATACCGACCGGGCTTGGGAGACAGACCCGGAGGACGAGAAGGGCGCTGCAGCCCCAGCGCCGAACGGTGGACCAGGGGGAGAACTGCTGGTAATAATGAGAGACTTCCTAGCAGGACAGCAAAGGAGAGAGGAGGGCCTGCTGGCAGAGATTCGAGGCCTGCGGACCTCTCTTCCACTGGTTCAACCAGCTCCCCAGCAACGTCAAAATATTTCACTGCCTGCCCCAAATTTGCATGACCCTATTGCAACTCCAGGGACAGCAAGCAACCCCAGACTTGACCCGCCAACACCTGCACCCCGGCGTGGGTACCAGGATGCACCATCAGTGGAACCCTCTCTGCAGTTTTCTGACTCAGTCAGTAGGCCGGAGCAGTCAAGGCCAGATTGGAGGCACTATAGTGAGCCTAAAATTCCCCAATTTTTGATGGGTGAGGACATTGAGAACTACCTGTTACGTTTTGAGCGCATGGCTAGAACATGGAACTGGGCGGAAAGTGAGTGGGCATGCCGACTCGTGCCACTGCTGTCCGGGAAGGCATTGGAGGCCTACACGGCGATGGATGAGGAAAGAGCCCACTGCTATGCAGACCTGAAGACGGCACTGCTGATGAAGTTTGACATCTCTCCAGAGACGTACCGGCAGAAGTTCCGGTCCACTGCGGTACCACCGGGAGAGAACCCCACCGAGACCTATCACCGCCTGAAGGGGCTCTACCGTCGTTGGATTCGGCCCGAGCAGCACAGCAAGGAGGAGGTTGGAGAGGCGATCATCTTGGAGCAGTTACTCCTGCTACTTCCCTTTGAGGTGAGGACATGGGTGAAGGAGCATGAGCCAGGGGAGGGACTGGCAGCTGCTAAACTGGCTCTACAGTTCGTCAACGCTCGAAGAGGAGGACCAGCTGTACGCTCCACCAGTGCAGAACCCCGGCAGTTGCTCCAGCCACCCTATCTAAAGCCTGCACCGCGAAGGTATAACCAGGAACCTCCAGGTAACCCCAGCTCTGCCCCAAACCAACGATCAGCCGGTAAGGACTTTGACTTTGTGTGTTACTATTGCCAGCAGTCAGGCCACAAAGCTTCTGAGTGTCCCATACGCAAGGCTAAGGCCACAGGCGCTTGCTATGCACCCCGGCCTGAGGTGGAGACTACCGGGGATAAGGAAGTGCAAGCTCAGCACTATAGGACTGTGACTGTTAATGGCCACCAGGTTACTGCTCTGTTGGACACTAGTAGCTTTATGTCATTTGTGAAACGCAGTATAGTACCAGTAGGCAGTGTGGACTATAGCCGCCAAGCAGATGTGTTGTGTGTGCATGGGGATAAGCATCTGTACCCCAAAACAGAGATAACTGTTACCCTTGAGAACCAGCCTTACCTATTAACTGTTGGGGTGGTAGACAATTTGCCGGTAGATCTCATATTAGGGAGAGATTTACCGATACTGGTGGATTTACTGCAGGAGACAGAATTGCCAGTCCAAACTGTCTCGGGGAAGAGGGGAGATGTTGTGTGTCCTGTGATAACTCGAGCCCAGGCAAAGGCTGGAGTCCAACCACTCCCAGATTTTGACAGTAGTCTGTGTGAGGGTGGCACTAAGGGGCCAAAAAAATCTCGGCGCCAACGCCGCTTTGAGAAGCAGCTAAAATCTACCGAACCTGAACCAACAGACAAAATGTGGGAAGTGCCTGAAAATATTTCTGTGATACAGAGGGAAGATGTAACTTTGAAACCGTTGTTTATGCAAGTGGTAGAAGAGACCAAAACAAATTGTGTGGGAAAGGAAATGTTCATTGTTGATAATAACGTGTTATACAAAGTTACAGACCACAGACGTCTTGTGGTGCCTGCTAGCTGTAGAGGACTGGTCATGCACCTAGCACACACCCTCCCATGGGCTGGCCATCTTGGCCGCCATAAAACATTTTTACGGGTTAGTGCGCGCTTTTATTGGCCCTGCATGTACACTGACATTGATCAATATTGCGCCACATGCCCCACATGTCAGAAAACATGCCCTGCCCGCAAATCTGACCGAGCTTTCCTCCAGCCACTCCCTGTCATCTCTACTCCATTCCGCAGGATTGCTATGGACATCGTGGGCCCTCTGGTGAAAAGCAGCGGTGGACACCAGTACATCCTGGTTGTGAGTGACTACGCCACCCGTTTCCCAGAGGCCTTTCCCCTGCGCACCATCACCGCTCCCGTGGTTCTGCGGGCTTTGGTACAGCTGTTCTCCAGAGTGGGGATACCAGATGAGATCTTGACGGACCAGGGGACCAACTTCACCTCTAGGCTGATGCATCTCTTCCACAAACAATTGGGCATCTCAGCGATCAGGACCACCCCTTACCACCCGCAAACTGATGGTTTGGTCGAAAGGTTCAACCAGACGCTGAAGAGGATGTTGCGGAAGTTTGTGGATGACACTGGCAAGGACTGGGATCGCTGGCTCCCATTTCTGCTCTTCGCCTACCGAGAAGTTCCCCAGGCCTCAACAGGTTTCTCACCATTTGAACTGTTGTATGGCTGGGAGGTACAGGGACCGTTGGATCTGCTCCGAAAGGGCTGGGAGGGTCCTTCCACCCATTCGAGTGACAGAGGGGTGGTGCAGTTTGTGCTGGAGATGAGGGATCGGCTGGCCGGATACCAGGAGGAGGCAGAGGTCAACCTGCGTGAGGCCCAGAAAGGTCAGAAGGCCTGGTATGACCAACAGGCCAGGCACCATGAGCTACAGGCTGGCCAAAAAGTCCTGTTGCTCCTCCCTTCGTCCAACAGCAAGCTCTTGGCGAAATGGCAAGGGCCATACCTCATCACCCGCAAGATGGGTCCTGTCACATATGAGGTCCATCACCCGGACAAGAAGAAACAGAAACAGACTTATCACGTGAACCTCCTGAAACAATGGAAGGAACGTCCAATCCAGGCGCCAGGAACAGCTCTGCTGGTGAGGGAGGTGGATGTGGAAGAGGAAGTGGAGACAGGACTGAGAGCTCTAACTACAACTGCTACCCCTGTCTTAGTACATCTAACTCTAGAGCAAGCTGCACAGCTCCTCCAGGTCTTCCAGGAGTCTCCATCCCTCTTTGAATGAATGAATGAATGAAAACTTTATTTAACAGATTGCAGAATGGGTACAATACAGTACGGCTCAATACATACAATTGTTAAGGGGATGCAGACCTGAGAAAGACGTTTGTCTTGTTTCCATCAGGGTCCCCCATTTTCAATTCATATAGACATATATGACATACATGACATACAGATAGTCAGTACTGCTACATCTATACATTTATGACATACCAGATTTGCAAATACAGTACTGTTTGTGATACAGAAGGAGTCAAGAAAAGGGAGTATATACATTTGACGTAGAAACTGTACATTGGAGGAGGTTGGGTGGGGGGGGTTGGGTACATTGGGATATTGACAACCATACTGGGTAATTTACATTGGAGGTGGTTGGGGGGGGGGGGGGGGGGGCGGGGGGCACACTGTATAAACAAGTAACACTGTACATTGAGGGGGGGGGGGAGGAGACACTGTACAAACAAACACAATTGTACATTGAACTATTGACAAAACCATACTAGGTAAATGACTGTACATTGGAGGGGGTTGGGTTAGGATATTTACAGGGGCCAGTGTTGAATTGCAGTCTCCCGTAGGTGTCCCTTGAGAGAGGTTTTGAAAGTGGGTAGTGATCCATATTCCTTTACAGCTTTGGGTAGGGCGTTCCACATTGATGTGGCATAATTGCGAAACGTGTTTAGTCCCTTATTTGAGCCGAATCTGGGTTTAACATGATTTGTGGAGCTCCCTCTGGTGTTGTGATCGTGGTATTCACTGACCTTTGGGAAGTATTTTGACATGTACATGGGTACCTTGGTCGTGTAGTGTATCTTGTAGACCAGGCCCATTGCAAGTTGTTGTACTCTGTCGTCTACTCTAAGCCATCCTAGGTTGTCAAAGTGGGCAGGGGTGAGGTGGGTTCTAGGAGTAAGGTCAAGCAGTAGTCTGACCAGTTTGTTTTGAGATGTTTGTAATTTTGTTTTTAGCGCCTTTGAGGTGCTTTGGTACCATGAGGTGCAAGCATAGTCGTAGTACCCCTGAATGAGTGCTCCTGCCAGAGTCTTCAGGGTGTTCTTGTTTACCAGAGAGGAGATCCGGTACAAGAATCGAGTTCGTTGGTTGACTTTTTTTATTACATTGGATGCCATTTTGTCACAGGAGAGATTAGCCTCTAGGATGGAACCCAGGTAGGTAATTTCATCTTTCCTTGTGACAATATTGTCACCCACTGTAACTGAGAAGCCGTCGGTCTTGCTGAGTTTGTTATTTGAACCGAAGAGAATGGACTCTGTTTTGCCCATGTGTAATGATAGTTTGTTATCAGCGAGCCATATGCAGATTCTGCCTAGTTCCGAGCTGAGGGTTTTTTCAACCTGTAACTTGTTCTTGTCAGAGACCAGCAGGGCTGAGTCGTCCGCAAACAGGAACAAGTTGCAGTCACAAGCTGACGACATGTCATTTGCATAAATTAGGAACAGTAGCGGTCCTAGTATGCTTCCTTGTGGAACACCACAGCTCACTGTGAGGGGGGGGGATAGGGTACCGTTTACCTCCACCATCTGTTCCCTCCCCTCAAGGTAGGATTGCATCCAGCTCACTGATAGACTATCAAAACCAATTGCTTTTAGCTTGTCAATCAGAATGGAGTGATTGACCGTGTCAAAGGCCTTTTGTAGGTCCAGCATGACCATGCCGCAGTATTTTCCTGCGTCCACCTCTTGTTTGATGTGGTCATTCAAATAGAGAAGGCATGTGTCAGTGGAGTGGGATGTTCTGAAGCCGGATTGGAATTCGTAGATTAGATTTTTTTCCGCTAGGTACTTTTCGACCTGTTCGTAGACTATTTTTTCCATGACTTTCGAGATGGAGGTGAGAATAGAAACAGGGCGGTAGTTGCCTGGGTCTAATTTGCTGCCCTTTTTGTGCAGAGGGGTCACCCTCGCAATTTTGAAGTCCTTGGGGACGTGTCCCTGTTTTATGGAGAGGTTTATTATGTGTGTGATGATTGGTGTGATGGCGGCTGCTGAGTCTCTGAGGAATTTGGAGGGGATGTTGTCATGGCCAGTGGCCTTGTTAGGTTGGAGGGTGCTCAGTTTATTGAGTACCTCATCTGTTGTTACCATTTCCAGCTTGAAGTCGTCCTTGCGGACCCCTAGGTTTTTGTAGTAAGCTACTATGTGTTCTACCCCATAAAGCCCTGAGTGGGAGGGTAGTTTATTTACCAGTGTTGTGGCTATGTTTGTGAAGAAAATGTTTAAGTAATTGGCTACATCCAGCTTGTCTGTGATGAGCGTGTTGTCCGTTTTTATGTTTATGTTTGAGAATCTGGTTTTAAGTTTTTTACTGCATCCTAGTTGATTATTGAGTAATTTCCAAAGTTCACGTGGTTTGTTTTTGTTTTCCTCAGTTTTGTCATTGATGAAATTCTTTTTTGCAGTTTTGATCATGGAGTTTACGTCGTTTCTTAGTCTGTTTCTTTCTAGTTTGAGTTCAGTCACGCGGGCTTGGAGTTCACTGCTCGTGCTTTTAGTAAGCTTTGACTGACTTTTACGAAACTCAGAGCATTTTTTGTATCTGGTTTTCATAGCGGCCAGTATTTCGGAGTGCATCCACGGCTCAGCGCGATTTTTTACCCTGGTGGTTCTTAGGGGGGCCATGTCGTTTAGTATTGCTGAGAATTTGGTTTTGAAACCAAGCCATGTTTCGTCAACCAGTGTACCATTGAGTTCCTCTGACCAGGCCAGACTCTCCAGTTCAAGGTTGAAGGCCTCGCTAGAGTAGGTTTTGAGGTCTCTAGATGTGACTGTTTTGTGGCAGCCAGCCTTTTGTTTTAGTTTTTTTCGGGTACAGAATATCATATAATGATCACTTAACCCACATGCTATAACCCCTTTATTTGAGATCTTGGACTTGTCGGAGGTCAGAATGAGGTCAATGGTAGTCTGAGTTGATTCACATACACGTGTGGGTTGGGTGATTAGCTGGCTGAGGCCATGCAGATCACAAAACCTACTGAAGGCCTTGAAGACGGGTGCATCTTTTCGTTGCATATCCGTGTTCCAGTCTCCAATAAGAATTTTGTCTACATCCTCAACTCCAGCTAAACACCCATCCAGTGTATCATAAAAGCCACTATGATCTGGCGGCCTGTAGACTGTGCCAACCAGTAGGGATTTCGCCCTTTCGAATAGGATTTCCACCCATACAGTTTCAATTGATTTATGATTCAGGTCATTTCTGTTGATGAATTTGGTGTCCTTGTGTATGTACATACAGACACCACCTCCATGTTTGTTCCTATCATTCCTGATTATTGAGTAGTTCTCAATCTCTATCTCTGGATCTTTTACAGAATCGTCGAGCTTAGTTTCTGAGAAGCACAGTATGTTTGCCTTACCATTTATGAATATTTGTTTGATTTCATCCAATTTGTTTTTTAAGCTGTTAATGTTAATGTGAAAAATGTTCAGTCCATTGGCGTTGGTTATTTCATTGATGTTGGCAGGTTCGAAGTATTGTTCGTTTGTGATCTGTTCCTCTGTGTTGTTGTGGGTGGGAAGGGGGGAGGGGGGGGTCGGGTCCCACGCCGTGCTGGAACAACAAAGAAGGGGGGAGGGGGGGGTCGGGTCCCGCGCCGTGCTGGAACAACAAAGGACTCGTTCCTGGTTGTTTTCGTTGTTAGCTCTGCTAGCTAGCCGGCTATCGGGCGTCGAGATGTTTACATCCCGCGTCGAGATGGTCGTCATGGTTTCGACCCTCGGTTCACCTCCTCTCGTCACTGCCTCACGTGTGCTCGTCTGCTGTGGCATCATTGGGGGAGCTTCGCCGCCCGCGCTGTGGATGTAGCCACAGGTTGCGTTGTTGATGCTGTTGGTCGCGATGGGAACCTCCATCGCTTCTTGCTGTAGTCTCTGGTTCCGTGTCATTACGGGACCAGGGTTCTGATGTATGTCACCCGACATGAGCAGATATAATAAAAACATTGATCTCTTATTACACTTGCCTGCCGGGGGTAATTTCTTTCGTTCCGGATTTGCAGTAAGTACTGCGTGGATCGCCGTGGCTCCGAAGGCTGGATGTTTCCTCTCCGTGCCCGTTAACAAGTAGAAGTCGCAATGGGACTGTTGATTTACGTTTTCGCTACCCTCCACTTCTGTCTGGAGTTGCTGCTTGAGTTGTGAATTCAGGTACAAATCCATAATCCACAGGAGGGAAAGTAGAAAATGCGCAAAGTACTTTTTTGTTGTTGCTCTGTTGCGTTGATTACGGGAGCTACGTAAAATGCGACCGTCCATGTTGAAGCCGGATGTTGCTTTGCCGCCAGGCCAGGGAAAACCACCCTCATTGAGCATGTAGTTCGCCTAAAAGATGGACGGCCAATCCGCCAACGTCCCTACCGTGTCCCCCAACAGCTGGTGGAAAAGCTGCGACTGGAGATAGAGGAGATGTTGAAGCTCGGAGTGATTGAACCTTCTAACTCAGAATGGTGCAGTCCGGTAGTCATTGTCTTTAAAAAAGATGGTTCACTCAGGATATGCATTGACTTCAGGAAGCTCAATGCCATCTCTGAGTTTGATGCCTACCCCATGCCAAGGATCGACGACTTACTGGAGAAGATCGGAGCTGCCAGATACATCACAACCCTGGATCTCTGTAAAGGATACTGGCAGGTCCCGCTGGAGAAGTCGTGTGTCGGCCATATACAGCATTCAGAACACCAGCTGGCTTGTACCAGTTCACAGTGATGCCCTTTGGACTTTATGGAGCACCAGCCACCTTCCAAAGACTGATGGACAGAGTCCTCCAGGGGTGTGACCACTGCAGTGCAGCATACCTGGATGATGTGGTCATCTTCAGTGCGACTTGGGAGGAGCATGTCCAAGATGTGTCACTGGTGCTGGGAAGAATCCGAAAGGCGGGATTGACACTCAACCTTGCCAAGTGTGAGTGGGCACAGCAGGAGACACGGTACCTGGGCTACCTGCTAGGACGGGGTGAGGTGCGTCCGCAAGTGGATAAGGTGGAAGCTATCCAAAACTCCCCTCGACCTCGGACCAAGAAGGAAGTACGGTCCTTCCTGGGATTGGCTGGCTGGTACCGACGTTTTGTGCCCCAGTTTGCAACCATTGCAACCCCACTTACAGCACTGACCAATAAGGACCAGAAGAATCCAGTAAACTGGTCAGAGGAGTGTGAAACGGCTTTCAAAGCATTGAAATCCCACCTATGTTCTTCCCCTGTCCTCAAGAGCCCGGATTTCTGGTACAGGTGGATGCATCCGAAGTTGGCCTTGGAGCGGTTTTGGCCCAAGGAGACCCTAGGGAAGAACATCCAATCCTATACCTGAGCCGCAAGCTGAAGCCACCGGAGACCAGGTATTCCACAGTGGAAAAGGAGGGCTTGGCCATTAAGTGGGCGCTGGAGAGTCTGCAGTACTACCTGCTTGGACGGGAATTTGACCTGGAAACGGACCACCGAGCTCTTACCTGGATCAACTCCATGAGGGACCACAACAGCCGCCTTACCCGATGGTACCTCTCACTCCAGCCATTTAAGTTTAACATCCGACACCGATCGGGCAAGACCAATGTGGTGGCAGATTACCTATCCAGGTTGCCGCACATCGCCAACCTCGAGGAGGAGAGGGATGATGTGACGGTGCGGCTCCGTCACGGACTTTGCGGGCAGTGCGCATACTGTACATACACACACACTCATTGTCTGTCTTTCCATATACCATAACCGTATAATACAGCGCACATGGGAACGCACACACGCCATATGCCGCGGAGCAACACACACACACTCATTGTCTGTCTTTCCATATACCATAACCGTATAATACAGCGCACATGGGAACGCACACACGCCATATGCCGCGGAGCAACACACACACACACACACACACACCAAACATTCCCTCTTGTCAGCTTTCGTAGGATGTCCGAATGCGCACAATCATTTCATTCCGTTTCCGTTGTTATAGCAGAATGACGTTCATACAGCAAGACATTCATCACATCACATTTATTTACTCACAGTCATGATGCATTCGCTTCGCTCTGCACTCCTAGGTTGACGTGTTGGCCAAGCAGAAGCACACATATCCGCCAGGTTAAATGGGAGGGGTTAACGCAAGGTAATCGTCACGTGAGCGATATGATTGTATTGTACTGTTTACTTGGTTATCTGTAATTTAAAACAGTTGGAAGTTATGTGATATAGTGGAGGATATATATTTTGTGTGTAGGCATTGGTTTAATGTGTTAAAAAGAAGAATAATATGTACATCCTGTTTAAAGCCTAGTGGGAGGGGCTATTGGATACAACAGAGCTGCTTTGGCCCAGGGACGTCAGTCTTGAATGGACTGAGTTACAGTGAAGGTAACCAGGATCCCTAGTACAACGTGTTGGTATTGCTTGTAGTAGAAGTAGTAGTGTATATTGTGTATTTAGACTTTGTGTAGTGTTAAGTATCAAGTATATTTTGTTTTGTTTATTTGTTTTCTCTTTTTCCACTTTTGTTAGATATAGTAAGTATAGGGTATTTTGGTTTACGTTACTTTCACTTTTCACATTTTTTGTAAAACTATATCACCTCTGCACTTTTGGGAGGCGGGAAATAAACACCCACCAACGAGATCTTTCGACTACGCCTGTTTATGAGAGAATCAAAGGAGTTCGGGAGAGGACCCCGTCACACACAGTATCACAGTATCCACTGAAATATACATTATCAGTGATGGGCAGTAGCTAGCTACAAGTAGCGACGCTACATAGCTTAACTACAATTCTCAGTAGCGTGATGGTAGCGTCGCTACTTTTTAACCAGGGTAGCGGTCTCTGTAGCGGAGCTATTTATAGAACGAAGTAGTGACGTAGCAACGAGGAAACGCTACACGCTACTGTCGGGAGAAACAGTCTAGACTAGTATAAAGATTTGTGAGGAGAAAAAAAAACTCCCCGTAAAAAACCCACTATGATTGGTTGGTTGGTTTAGATATGAGTATGACGACTCACGATTGGGTATGGTAGGCCAAAACATTACGGGTAGGCCAATCAGAGGCAGGATAGGGCGGGACTCCAACCCGCAAATCAGGAAGTGAAAATCAAAACTTTACTGAATGAATGAATGCAATTTAACGGATTACATGAACCAGTCCGCGCGAAATGGCAGAGGGGTTCGATGGCATTGATGAAGATGATGATGTCAATAACAACAATGCCTCTCCATGGCCCTATCTGGGACACATTTATGAGTTTGACTGAAAAAACGGCTAAAACATATGCTGCTCTCAACTTCCCACACGACCAGCACTAACTTGAGAACACATTCAGGTGAGCTGATGAAAATCAACTGTTCCCAAACAGCACACAAGTCAGTACACTTTTTGTCAACAGCTTTAACTAACAGATAGCTGCTATCATGATGATGTTTCACTGTAGGCAGAAAATGAACAATATTCTGGGGGTGGAGAAAAGAAAAAACGAGGGAAAAGCAGTGGTTCTCAACCTGTGGGACAGGACCCCCAGGGGGGGTCCCCACATGATTTTGGGGCCATGGAATGTTTTGTGAGTTACATATTTAAATACATTTGGTAATTTAGCTGACACTTTCATTCAAAGCAACTTACAAATTGTGTACAACAAGTCAGCAGGAGTGGTACATATCTAGCAGCCAAGGATAAGTAGTATTGTTTGTCAGTGTCAAGCTTGAGTGTTATACTCTGAGTACATACTGTAGTAGTATAGACATATTAGCATAGTTGGTAGTAGGGGTGGGACAATACATTGATCCAGATCGATATATCGATCTATTATCAATAATCAAATAGGATCGATGCAACGTAAAAAGATCGATTCATATTGCGATACTCTTATTTTGAAAATCCGGCGACGTCATCGCCCCGCGCCCAGTGTTGTGAAACTCCGTTTAACATCAACAGCACACAGCAGTAGCGTCTAGAGCGTCACTAGAGCAAGACTAGTGTGCCTATTCTGTGACCCAAAACATGTCCCTGCTGTTTTATTCTGCAACGGGTCCAATGCATCTAACCTGCTTTGCAATCCTCGCCACTCCATTATGCCCACGTCGCGTTAAAGATCAAAGATAACGTTACGTTAGCGTAAGCTAACCCAGAGCCATAGGCAGAGAGAAGTGGGGACGCGTGAATATTAAAGGCAACCAACTTGTGTTCGGCTTTTCTCTGATTGGCCGCGCCCCCCCGCCCCCACGCGCAGGCAAGCGCAGCCGTCCCACGTCCCAAATGAAATCCAAAGAGCAAGCGCGGCAGCGCGGCAGCGCGGGAAACCAACTTGTGTAGTGTTGGGCTGCTGTTCCAACGCACTTGTGTTGGGCTGCGGTAGCAGTGGAGCGCTGCTGACTGATTATTATGTTTCGCGTTTTTAACAACCAAAGTTAGATTCACTCGTCACTGTACATGTATAAACAAAGCCCATACAGTTATGAAATAATAAACACTGACTATCTGACTCTTACTAATAAACACTGTGTTAGGACTATAAACACTGTTAGGACTATCTGACTCTTAATAATAAACACTGTTACAGACTAGTGTTAGGACTATCTCGATTCACGCGTCACTACTGTAACTAGAAACTCTGGGTGTCACTGTACATCAGTAACATTATTTCGCGTTTTTAACGTCAGCGGGGCGATGCGGTGGTTAGTCCCCGGCGTCCGTGCACCGCCGCCGGCTCTACTCGGTCCAGCTCCAGCAGCAGCGACCGTGCTCCGTTGTAGAACGAAGCCCTTCAATGACAGAGCTCTCATATTTTGCGAATGCATAAACTATATCTTAAATTGTGGCTATGTGTCTAATATGGCTGTCGCTTATCAATGACTTCGCGACAGCCATATTAGACACATAGCCATAATTATAGTTTATGCATTCGCAAATATGAGAGCTCTGTCATTGAAGTGGGTGGTGGCAGTGTAACAGCGTTCACCCTGATGTAAAGTAGCGATTTTTATTGTTTTGTCATGACAACCCAATTACATAATCCAACATATGTGTAAAGAAACAACATATTCCAGTTAACGGTATATTTTTTAATGATTCATTACGGTGATAAATTAGGTTAACTGGAGCTGTGGAGGCTGCTTGTTGAAGAGCCAGCGGGGCGACGCGGTTGTTTTTTCCCCGGCTTGCGTGCGCCTCCCGCGGCTTGACTCGGTTCAGCGTTCACCCTGATGTAAAGTAGCGATTTTTATTGTTTTGTCATGAAAACCCAATTACATAATCCAACATATGTGTAAAGAAACAACATATTCCAGTTAACGGTATATTTTTTAATGATTCATTACGGTATAAATTAGGTTAACTGGAGCTGTGGAGGCTGCTTGTTGAAGAGCCAGCGGGGCGACGCGGTTGTTTTTCCCCGGCTTCCGTGTGCCGCCCGCGGCTTGACTCGGTTCAGCTCCAGCAGCAGCAGCGGCCGTTCCTCCGTTGTAGGAAGCCCTTCAATGACAAGCGCTCTCATATTTTGCGAATGCATAAACTATATCTTAAATTATGGCTATGTGTCTAATATGGCTGTCGCTTATCAATGACTTCGCGACAGCCATATTAGACACATCGCCATAATTTAAGATATAGTTTATGCATTCGCAAATATGAGAGCTCTGTCATTGAAGTGGGTGGTGGCAGCTTACTAACAGTAGCGATTTTTATTGTTTTGTCATGACCAAACATAATCCCAACATAGATAGGAGGTGTACTGTATGTCAAATGTCGGTCATGTGGTGGAAGTGTTTAGTACAGTCACACAACAGTACACCGCTGGTTCGACCAGCGCTTTTGCCGCGTCTCTCTTTGCGCGAGGGCGTGTGCTAGTGGATTGATTGATTGGCCGTGTGGCCAATCAGAGAAACGCTGAACGAAAAGCTGAACACAAGTTGGTTGCCTTTAATATTCACGCAGTGGGGACTGAGAAGGAGGGTGCATTCTCGGGATAGCCCCACTAACAGGATCTGGCCGGTACTGCACCTTAATACAGCTCTGACAGTGAATAGGATATTAATATCAATTAAAAACGAACCAAAAACAGTGAAAAGGTTTGGCATAACTAAATGCATCTCTGTTTATTCACCTATTCATCAAAACCCTGACCTAAAAAAATATTTTCATTCAACTGATATAAACAAGTGGAGACACTTGGGGGTAACTCAACTTAAAGACCTTTTTCATAAAAACTGGAAATTAAAAGCATTTCAGGAGCTAAGAGAAGAATACAACATTCCTAACTCAGACTTCTTAAAATATATGCAAATTCAAAGCACTTTAAGTTCACTTACTAAAGAAAACAAGTTAAGCTTTGAAATGACAGAATTGGAAGAAAAACGAACTACCTCATCCACAATTAAAGGTAAAATCAGTGAACTATATGAAATTCTAACTAATGAATGCCAAACAGTCTTCCCAGCTCTATTAACTCTTTCAGTGCCACGCCTGGTTTTCCGTTTTACCGCTTGAATGCCACCATCGGCGCCAATGTTAACGTTAATATCGCCTAATCTATGTTTTAAATTATGGCTATGTGTCTAATCTGCCCATCGCATTATCAAAGACTATTTTCCAGTCAGTGCTGTGAAGGCAGATTGTTTTTTTATCGCGTCGTTTCCGTTTCAGAGCAGTTAGAAAAGCCCCCGTTTTGATATAAAAAACAGCTCATTCTGGAGCATTCTATGAAAATCGTCTTTTAGTGGAATATTCCACAACGTTGATATTCGTCTGCCTTTTTATGAATCGTTTTCAAATAAACGCTAGATGATCAATATTATACGTGCACGCAAGCACATTACGGCCGCGCACTGATAATCGCTCCGTTGATTTCCTCACAGACTTTTACAGTGAAACCGAAAGAAGACATTTCACAAAACAGCTTATTGATTGATTGATTGATTGAAAACTTTATTAACAGATTGTAGAATGGGTACAATACAGTACAGCTCAATACACACAATTGTTAAGGGGATGCAGACCAGAGAAAGACTTTCGTCTTGTTTACATCAGGGTCCCCCATTTTCAATTCATCAGGACATATATGACATACATGACATACAGATAGTCAGTACTGCTACATCTATACATTTATGACATACCAGATTTGCAAATACAGTACTGTTTGTGATACAGAAGGAGTCAAGAAAAGGGAGTATATACATTAGACGTAGAAACTGTACATTGGAGGAGGTTGTGTGGGGGGGGTTGGGTACATTGGGATATTGACAACCATACTGGGTAATTTACATTGGAGGTGGTTGGGGGGGGGGGGGGGGCCGGGGGGCACACTGTATAAACAAGTAATACTGTACATTGAGGGGGGGGGGGGAGGAGACACTGTACAAACAAACAAAATTGTACATTGAACTATTGACAAAACCATACTAGGTAAATGACTGTACATTGGAGGGGGTTGGGTTAGGATATTTACAGGGGCCAGTGTTGAATTGCAACTTCATCAAACTTACTCCGATTATCCTACCACTGATAACATAGAGTCCTTACCTGACATCAGATGGTATCCAACTGGTATATTCCAATTCCTGATCACCATTCAAAAAAATCTATACGTGTATGGATCCAACACGACACTGTAGATCTCCATGATCCGCGGGGATCTGAGGCTCCAGAATGAACTGTGGTAACCCCGGCTGGATCAGTGAACTGGAAAATGTGGAGTACCGGATTTTTTTCCCCATTCATTTTCATTGAGTCCATTCCAAAATCACTTATGTCATCTGGGAGACGACAGGGGGCGCTTTTTTCCACAGTGATCACCGGCGCAGCTCGGCTATACTCGGGTAGGCTTGGGTGATGCAATAATTTTTCAGATCGCAAAAAAGAAAAAAATAATAATAATTCCGAGAAATCTCGTGAGTGGCACGCAACCACCTATAAAAAAACCTGAGAAATCTCGTGAGTGGCACTGAAAGAGTTAAGATGCTGGGAGACGGACCTGGCAACGAAATTTGAAGAAAACAATTGGCAAGATATCTGTGATCGAACTTTCTTTCCCTTTACAAGCAATAAGATCAAAGAAAGTAATTTCAAATTTATTCATAAATTCTACCTTACTCCTGTAAAAATGCACAAAATCTCGAAAGAAAACTCACCAAATTGCCCAAGATGTAAAATTAAAGAAGGAACATTTCTGCATATGTTCTGGCAATGTAGCAAATTGAAGCATTTCTGGAACAAGATCCACGTATTTACTAAATCTGTCATGGAGTTGGAATTTGAGTTATCACCATGTGTCTATCTATTAAATAATATAACAAACTGCCACTTAGACCAAAAGAAATGCAGACTGTTGGTATACATAACATATTTTGCAAAGAAATGTATACTTCTTCTATGGAAAAATGAAATCGCACCAACATTCAATATGTTCATAGAACAAATATCTCAGTTTCTTCCCTTAGAAAAGATAACGCTTGAAAAGCACAACCAGGGTCACTTATTTCAAGAACTTTGGAATCCACTCTATACTCAACTGGAAACTCATAATGTAGTCCTATAAATGTGTCATATCTAATATAACAGACGTGGAGTTTTAGCAGATTAGATTAGCTGATCTGTTGAGGCTCTTTGTCTGCGTATAAGTGCCTGGTTGCCTGCGCATGGCTGTCAAACCCTGCCCCCACGGGGTCGGGTCTGGGAAAGGGAGCTGAACACGCAGCGGCCCGGACCCTTCTCTGTCGGAGTAGCCATCGATAAGCGGGTGTGAGCAACTGGGTGCTAAAAAAAAAATTTCACTGTTTACAATACCGACATTTGCACTTTTATTCCTTATTACTTATTTACTTATGATTTACCTACTGTCCCTTTATTTTATTTTATTTTACTTTATTTTTATTATTATTATTTTCTTTTTTTTGTTGTCTAATTGTTTATTTGTGTGTATGTGGGCAAGTGTATGTGTGTATGTGTGTGTGTGTATGCCTGTATGCCCGTGTGTGCGCGTGTACGTGTGTGTATGTCCCAGTGTGTGTGAGTGTGAGTGAGAGATAAGAGAATGGATTGAGTGGGGAGCACAAGGAAAATTGTTAAAAAATGTTCATGAGAGTGACACTGAACATTCTGTAGATCTGTCGATTGAATGTGAAACCTCATGAAAAATAAAAAGATTTAAAAACAGTGAACAGGAGGTCTATTTGTATTAAAAACAATATTGTTTTTCATTTAAATGTCTGGAAGAGCTCAAAAATAAAAATGTCAAATGATATTTCCATTGCCTTTTTTTTGTTGATTTAAATGTTACTGATTGTGTTAAATGGGCATATAATATCGTCTCATATCGATCGCAGGCACCTGAATCGAATCGTATCGTATCGTGGCAGACTTTGTGATATCGGAAAATATCGTATCGTTGTCCAAAGAATCGATATCGTATAGTATCGTGATGAAACTGGTGATTCCCACCCCTAGTTGGTAGTAGTATATACATGGTAGCATAATACTAGTAAAATGAAGTAAAACAGTTACAATTCAGATATTGAAGAAGTGTGTTTTTGGTTGATAAAGTGGGCAGGTTTCAGAAGATGCAGAGTTTAGGGATAAATAATACATAAAGATAGAACAGAAAACAAAAAGACCATTACTGCATCAAAAGTAATCAACAAACTATACCAGACCTGGGCATTGTATGATTCTGAGGATGATTCTGACCGGCCAGCGAAAGATTACATGATAATAATTTTTTTTTTTTTAAATTAAAAAAATATATTTTTTTAATATATATATTTTTTTTTACCCTTTTTTTTTTTTATGTCAACGTTCACACGCACAATATACGCTTACCTAGGATTTTACTTGATTCAACAACAAAGCAGTCGGGGCAAGCCGAAAACTGTCGAAAGTGTGGTTATTTGAAGTTTGGATTTCTTTTTTCACAACTGAGACTAAAGTACAGAAAAAAGGTACCGTTGGGTACCAGTATCGATTCACAGGTACCGGTACCGTATCGGTTCAAATGTGAACGGTACCCATCCCTACTGAACACACAACTGCAGGGCAAGGGCATTTTTGCTCATGAAATGCATAGCCATGTGAAAGCCTTCATGACAAAGTTGCAATTAATTTCAAGGCAACTAGGCAGCAACAATCTCGAACACATGAAAACCCTGAAAGAAGTCAAACCATCAGCTGATCACCGGCACAGGTACTCATCCATGTTGGGATCACTGCATGATGAATTTTCAAGGCGTTTTCAAGATTTCAAAAAGGTTGAGGATGAAATGCAGCTGGTTTCCTCTCCCTTTACCTGCAGTGTTGATAGTGCACCCACTGATGTTCAGCTTGAACTCATTGACCTGCAGTCTGATTCACTACTGAAAGAGCACTTTAAGTCAGCATCACTGCTAGAGTTCTACTCTGCTCTCAAGGAGGAGAACTTTCCAAACATGAGGAGACATGCTCAGAAGATGTTGGTTCTCTTTGGATCCACCTATATGTGAACAGACATTCTCAGTCATGACGTTTACCAAGTCCAGGTACAGATCCTCTCTCACTGATGAACATCTGGCAGCTGTGCTTCGCACCTCCACCTCAGACATGCAACCTGACTTTGATGGACTTGTTAAAGCTCAACTGAGACTGGATTTATCACACTGAATGAAAAAAAAGAGCTGAAGAACACTAAAATGTGGAAATATAACAAGTGAAATGGGACACTTGATATTTTTTTTTTCTTTTTTTTGCACAGTTCTGAAAACATTAAATGTTTAATATAGGCATGTAAAGTAAAAAAAGGCTACTGGGACACTTTTTACACAGTTCAGTGACATGTATTGTTTATTTTGGCTATAAGATGATGTGATGTATTTAGAAAGCTAAGAAAATTCTTGTTTGAATAGTATATGAAACTCAAAAGAATAACTTTATTTGTATAGCACTTTTTCATACATGCCCTTTGGTATTAATGTTTCACATTTTGTTTATCATTTTGGAAATAAATTCTATTTGAATAAATGATATTTTTGAAAGCTAACCTCACCTATAACATACACTCTTACCAGGGGACAAAACAATGCCATTTACTGCTTTTTATATAGAAATAAAATGTATATTATGCATAATTGAGTTTGGAATTTTGGCCCGACCCTCCAACATATTTTCAGTTGCTCATTCGGCCCCCCGGGAAAAATAATTCCCCACCCCTGAACTATACTATAAAAACTGATAAAACCAAATGGTCTCTTTCTTTTCTTTTGTAGAGGCTGCACCCAGCTAAACTTGCCTTCCTGGATTTTGTACATAATACAAGTTCATGTTAAAAGGATGACACAAAAAGCCAGACCGAGGGCTTGTTTTAGTTTTATAATAAACAATCAAACTGAGGATTTTTTTTGCCTGCCTATTTGTTTGGTGGAAACTTGATCACGAAGTAAAAAAACAAAAAAAAAAGTGTCGATGTAGCTAGCTATTTTTGCCATGTTCTTGTAGTGTAGCTTGCTACATTTCTCTGGGGATAGCTTCCATTGTAGTTGAGCTATATTTAATCGAGAGTAACTTGTAGTGTAGCTTGCTACATTTTCCAAGTAGCTTGCCCATCACTGTATATTATTCACAGTATCACAGTATCCACATAAGGTGCAGTATGCCTACGGTAGTATAGGTTGTCCTCCTTGGGTTCCTATAAGTCCCAGGTCAATGTCTGGTAGCAGTCGCTGCCCCCTGTTGTGGGGCCTGGAGGCTGCTAGTCGCTGCCCACTGTTGTGGAGCCTGATGGCCGCTGGTATGAAGGACTGTCCGAGGCGGTTAGTTGAGTGTCGGGGGGAATGAGTCTGTGGCTGAACGAGCTTCTCATCTTGACTAGCTCGACGTAGAGGGGGTGGTAGGGGTTCTCCATGATGATCTCTTATGATATATACATGTTCTACTACATTCCCCCTGTTGGGGCTGCCACCAGTCCCACCAAAGACAACAAAGAAAATGTAAATGTAAGTAATTTGAGTAAAAGTAAAAAAAAAATAAAAATAAAAAAAAAAAATTATTATAATAATAATAATCATAATCATAATAATAATAATAATAATAATAATAATAATAATAATAATAATAATAATAATAATAATAATAATAATAATAATAATAATAATAATAATAATAATAATAATAATAATAATAATAAAATATAGAAATAAAACAAATTTGTCCCCAACTAAGAACCTCTGGAATAGAGTATCATCCTAAGAAAAAGAAAGAAAGAAAAACAAACATAGCATAACTTCACTTCACCACCATCTTACTTCCACCGCCTTTTATGACCTATAGCCATAACCACTCTGTCCCACCAGGGGTCTGTCCCTGGTGTGTTCATAAAAACTTACTAAATCTTTCTACACTTCCAGCAGTCTGCTGAAACACTTTCCTTTACCAACTTTGCTCCTCCTCTCACTTAGCGTGCACCGAGACATACGTTGTTGATTGAGAGTGAATATCACAGATTCAGACTAATTCCCAGACCCACCAATATGTGTATGTCCGTACCAAGAACTAATGTCTCAGAGCCTACAATTGAGTCAAGAAACCTCCCGCCTCATCACAGTTATTATATAGGAGAAAAAATTAAAACTCTGTGTGAGAAGGGTTGTAACTGAGGGGTACAATTCCCTGACTGTATTGTTAAGTATGGTATTAAACCACTACCTCTTGTACTTTAACTTCTGGCCATCCAGTACATGATATAAATATGATGAACACTTTCCCACCTGATGAAACGAAGTCCACACAAATGTACAAATCGAATATTTAATATAGCAAAAGGTATATACAACGTTCACTTGTTTACACTTATGATTTGAAATGCACTTGTATGGCAAATGAGTATTCGTAGGTAAATCAACATTGAATGTCCAATCTCTGATTACGCAGGGAGTAAGTATACAACCTGGTTCTTTAGGAAACTATAGCGATGGTACTTAAATGATTATAGCTGGATACACTAAGGGGGGGGGGGGGGGTCCTGCTGGTTGTAAGACAGTAGGAGGGGGGGGTTAGAGAAGCCGCTGGCGGTATCCCATCTGGCCGACGGTTTCTTGGGAGAATTCAAAGTCTTGAACACGGTGCCCACAGAACCTCGGTCCGCAGACGAATACAGCTGGACCCTCTGGTGGACGGTAGCTGCCGGTCCACAACGGAGAGACGTGAGGCGACCTCACTGGTGTAGAGCGCCGTCTCACCTTGCTCCTCTCCGGGGGGTAGTTCCAACACTCCGCAGTGTTGGCCGTTATCCATGGAATAATCAAAGCACCCAAAGCATAATCCAAGCCGTGGAAGGCTCGCCGTCGTCCGGGTAGAGTAATCCAATATACAGGTCCAGTCGCCCTGGCCCGGAGCTCCTCGGATGCAAGCACCACTAGTGGTCTGCCCAGCCTGGTTAAGACTCCAGATAACGTCAGGAACGATGGGGGTACTGATAACTTTATAACTCTAACCGAACGATGCACCATACATAAATAGACTATTATTAGCTTAATAGAATACGTCCAACTCGACGGTATAGTGCCAAACTATGACAATTCAACTATTAATCCACACGATATCTCAATGCCTATTCTGAGGCCAAGTAGGCCTTACTGCACCACACGTGCATCGTGGGTGAGGCTTCGCGTCTGTTACTCGGTTGGAGGGTAAAGAACTGGACTAAAAGAAAGTTCTACTTTACTTGCGCCATATATATATGCGCTATGAACAAATAGTACCATTCGTATTTCGCCCCGACGTATTCCTACGCGGAACCGGGCTTGCCACGACATGTTGGGCGGCACGATTGAACTTGAACCTAGGGGTATGGCTGCTGGCGCCAGGTTCTCGTCCAATGGTAGAATGAAACTATTATGGGCTGTTTAGTAGACTAAAGGGATATTCGGTGCATATCGTACAAGGAATATACAGGGGATATCAAACGATATACAAATACTATTTAAATATATATATATAAATAAATATATATATTCGGTTTAATCTGATCCTTCACAACAGCCGCCCCCTAATTAGTCCCACCTAATTAGCTAAGCAGAGACAGATTAACCGCACTGTCTACCACTCAAGGTCCGCTGTAAGGGTCAGTCAACTCACAAAGTCATGGGGTCATGGTCATCATCGATAGTATCTGGGAGTCGGGGCAGTTCTATTAGCCTCGCCACGGGTCGTGTGTAAGTGCGCCCTTGGACGAGTACTTCAGCTGCTCGGACCTTGCCATCGGCACCGGTGATCACTTTGCTTACGCGGCCAGCCGGCCACATAGCTCTGGGTAGTGACTGGTCGATAATCATGACGACTGTTCCTTCTGTCAAATTGTCTCTCTCTTTTACCCACTTCTGGCGGGTCTGTAGAGACGGTAGGTAGTGGAGTAGGAAGCTGCTCCAAAACTTGTCAGCTAGTACTTGACTGTACCTCCACATTCTTCGGCCGTTCGCTTCTTCAGGCCTGTACATTGTCTGGGGTAGCGCGGGGTCCAGCCGCACCATTAAGAGTGTGTTGGGGGTGACTGGGTCGACATCTGCTACATCACTGGAGACGTAACCGAGGGGCTTTGAGTTCAATACTCCCTCGATCTCCGTGAGGACTGTCATTAGGACTTCCTGCGCCACAGTCTGGGCCCCAAGCACGGCGTACAGGGCTGTCTTTATAGAACGTACTTCTCGTTCCCAGGTTCCACCGAAGTGGGGTGCGTTCGGGGGATTAAACTGGAAGTCAATCTGGGATGGAGCAAGGTGGGTCTTAAGTTCTGGGCCCATAGCTTGGAAGCTCTCTCTCAGCTCTCTTTCTCCGCCTTTGAAGTTTGTCCCGTGATCAGACAACAATGTAGACGGTTTTCCTTTCCGTGATGTGAATCTTCGGAAGGCCATAAGGAATGAGTCTGTGCTCATGGTCGGAAGGAGCTCGATATGTATCGCTCTGGTGGTCATGCATTTGAATACAATACCCCACCGCTTCTCGGTTCCTCTTCCTCTCTTTATATACAACGGGCCAAAACAGTCCATGCCTGTGGAGTGGAATGGCTTGTCGCCGAGTCGGAGACGACAGGGAGGTATGTCAGCCATCCGTGGTATGCTGGGCTGCGCGCGCCACTTTCGGCAGTCTAGACAGGTTCGCTGGAAGCGTCGCACCGCTTCTCTCCCTTGAAGTATCCAATAGCGACGTCTGATCTCCGCGAAGACTCTCTCTGCTCCTGCGTGGTGTACATCCTCGTCGTATTTCTTTATGATCAGCTCTGTGACCTTGTGTCGGCTGTTCAAGACTATCGGGTACTTAATGTCATCCGGTAGATCGGGGGCTCTCCGCAGGCGACCACCCACTCTGATGAGATTATGGGCGTCACACTCGGGTGCCAGGTGGAGCAGTCTGCTGTCTGATGGGACGGGCTTTCCTCCCTGTAGACAGTCTAGCTCATTGGGGAACGAGTCTCTCTGGGCTCGTTGTAGTAGAAGAAGTTCTGCTTCTTCGTAGTCAGCTGCTGACATGTCAGTGGTGGACTGAATCTCTGGGTGGTGCCACAGGAATGTCCTCTGCTGCGCACTCTCTAGGGTAATGCAGTCATCTATGTTGGGGTCTGTGGAGGCGACTGTGCTCAGTCCACAGAACATAGGTTTCTTGTTCTCAGCCTCCTCGTTACTTGCTTCCCGTGGGGTGGGCGTAGGCCACTCTTCTTCGGGGAGCTTGAGGAATTCTGGTCCGTCACTGTAGATGTTGCGACGGGTGAGGTCATCCAGAGACATTCCCCGGGTGATGACGTCAGCTGGGTTGTGTTTGGTGTCCACATACCGCCAGCTCGCTGCTTCTGTTAACTCTTGAATCTCTGTGACTCTGACTCCCACGAAGACTTTGTATCTGCATGAATCAGACTTGATCCATGTGAGTACTGTCGTGGAATCTGACCACAAGATTGTTCTGTGCACCGGAATGGTGAGTTCACGTTGGATTAACGTGGCTAGATGCGCTCCTGCTAGGGCTGCGCAGAGCTCTAGACGCGGGATAGATTGTTGCTTTCGTGGGGTTATTCTTGAGCGGGCCAGGATGAAAGCAGTGTGTATCTTTCCTTCCTTCTCTTGGGCACGCAAGTAGGCCACCGATCCATAGGCTACTTCGGAGGCGTCGCTGAAGACGTGTAGATCAATCTCACATGTCTCTGGCCTCACTGTGGATGGGAAGTATCTGCGGCGTATATTGGCGCCTGGGAGTGAGCGGAGTTCCGTCTCCCACTCTCTCCATGTTGAGGCAAGGTGTGCGGGTATTGGGTCGTCCCAGCCCTGGTCCTTGTCCCATAGTGCTCGTACAATCATCTTTGCCCTGGTGGTGTAAGGTAGAATACATCCCAACGGGTCATATTGTCTGGCGAGTGTTCTGTACACACTCCGTCTGGTGGTCGGTGTCGCCGTCGACCTTCCCTGCTCTGGAGTCAAGGGTTTGTGTCTATAGTGGAGCGAGTCTGTTTTGAAGCGCCAGACTAGTCCTAGTGTCATTTCTTGGGCTTCTCCTGGGATGGTCGCCATCCAGGTCTCGCTGCTGGCAGCCTTGTCCGCGGGGGAGAGGCTGCGCAATACGTGCGGGTCACTGCTGGCCCACTGCCTGAGATCAAAGCCGCCTTTGATCAGGGAGGCGCGTAGCTTGATTAGGAGAGCCTCGGCTTCTTCTTGAGTCGAAACGCTTTGTAAACAGTTGTCCACGTAGAAACTGTTCTTCACACTGTGTCGGACCTCTTCATCTGCTGTTGGGTCCTCTGCGACGTGTTTCTGTAGTGCAAATGTAGCACAGCACGGGCTGCATGTGGTTCCGAAGGGGAGTACTTCCCACTGGTAGATGGCTGGGTTCTCATCTCCGATCCTCTCTCTCCATAGGAACCGCAGCAGGGGCTTGTCCTCCTCTACTAGTCTCACCTGCAGGAACATCCCTTTGATATCCCCGCTGATAGCCACCTTGTCCTGGCGGAAGCGCAGTAGCACGCCTAGTAGGGAGGGGCCGAGTGTAGGGCCGGGCAAGAGCTCTTTATTCAGATTTTGGGATCCGATCTGGTAGCTGCAGTTAAACACAATGCGATCCTTGCCGTTGTGATGGACCTTGTGATGCGGCACGTACCATGATTCGGTCGTCTGATCGGCCTCTTTAATGTCAATCTTTGTTACGTGTCCCGCTGTGATTAGCTTCTCAATCTCAGCGCGGTACACACGCTCTTGAGCGGGGTCTTTGGCTAGGCGCCGCTCTGTGTTCAATAGATAGCGCTCCGTGGCGTCTTTCTTTGCGTGAAAGGTGGGCATTCCCTCTCGCCTCAGGAGTGGAGTTGCGTATCTCATCACTCCGCCGACTGTGACTCTCTTTGTCCCTTGCTCGAGTAGGTTGATGGCGTAAATGTCTTCTTTAGAACGAATATCTTTCTTTTCGTTCTTAAAGGGCATTGTCTCTAGTGTCCATAGCCTCTCGACATGCTGCAGGAGAGTGGTGTCTTCTTCTGTCGTTCTGGAGTGGAGGCAGCTAGTGGCTGCTGTTCGGTTGAGAGATTTAGCGAGGGGGCCTTGTAGGGTCCACCCTAGGCGGGTCTCGACTGCTGCAGGACAGCCTCGGGGTCCTGTATGGACCCGGTCAATCGGGACTATGAGTTCTGCATGGTCGGAGCCTATCAGCAGGGTCGGGGTAGCGCCGTCTATGAGCGGGATAGGTAGTTGTCGCAGGTGCACATATTTATCCATCAGCTTGGCGATAGGGTAGGTGTACTGCGATAGTCCTATTTCTTGGCTGGTGAAAGCATTTGTAATCTTATACCGTCGCTCTGGCTGCCCGTTTGCTGCGATAGTGAAGGAGACATTCTCGCCCTTTATCGTCTTTAAATCTCTTCTTATTGTCCGAATCGTCATTTCTTTCTTGCTCCCCCGCAGTCCCAGCTGGGCCGCAGCGGACGCGAGCAGAAGGGTCTTCTCTGACCCGTCATCAAGGACGGCGTAAGTGTCCATGACTTTATCTTGGTAGCTCAATGTCACACGGACTACCTTTAAGAGCACTTGGGCGCCGCTGCTGCTGGCGGGGTCAATGTACATGACACTTGCCTTGGTGCCGCTCGATGGTGCAGGTGGAGGCCGTCTTCTGTTACTGTCGTGTAGTATATCTAGATGGGCTCCATCGCACCGACTGCACCTTTTCTTTAGGCGGCATTCGGCTGCCATGTGTGGTCGCGCACATCGGTAACAGCGCCTGTTGGACTTTATCCATTGACTCACTTCTTCTGCATTCATCTTTGTGAACAGGTCACATTGTGACAGCCAGTGTTCTTTCTCACAGTAGGGACACACTATCTTCCACTTCTCTTTTCTCGAGGGGGTACTGTGGCTCTTACTGCTCGGTACTGACTCTGATTGGTGCATGACAGTCATCATTTATTCTCCTGGGTCCCTCTCTGGAGCTTGGCGTGCTCCGCCCGAACGTATCCAGTCGTAAGCTGCTGACTTCTCTCGCCAGGAAGTCGGCTAGATCAAGGAGGGATGGTTCGGGGCCGTTGGGATCCCGGTAGTCTCTCTGCCGCCTAAAACGCTCTTGTCTTGCGGGTGGCAGCTTCTCCAAAATCCTCTCGACGTTACAGTTGGCGTATAGCTCATGCATGCCCTTTTCCCGTTGCGCTCCCAGCATCCCTACCAGGGACTGCACTTTGATTGACAGGTCGTCTAATGAGCGATTGTCTGTTGCTGGGGGTAGGCGATCAATATGCCTTATCTCTTGGATTACGTAATCCCATATACGTCCATATCTCTGGTCCAGCGCGGCTAGGGCCGCTGTGTATGGGGTCGAAGAGGTAGCATAGGCCAGCGCTATATTGTGCGCTCGCGGTACTTTCAGGTGCTTCAGTAATATTGCATACTTGTGGCGTTCATCAGCGACATCCACCATCATTGTCTCTAAGCACATCCGGAGCTCCGTGTACTGTGCTCGACTCTCATAGGCGAAGTCTGGAAACGACGGCGTGGCAATGTATGACGCCGTGGATGGCTGATACATCGGCGAGCGTTGGGGGAGAGACCTCCTAGGCGAGTCCCCTCTTGCGCCTCTCTGTGGGCTGGTACTGACAGGGTACCATGGCCCGCTGGTCCAGGTGCTATTCCTCGGGGCTGGTCGTGCGTCGTGCTCACCCGTGAATAGAGTCGGGGGTCTGTAGCGCAGCGCCGCGGGGGTATAGCCTGGGCTGTACTGGACCTCCTGGTCCGGTGGAGTACTGTGCTGTCGTCTGGCTTGGTTCTCCTCCTCTCCCTCTTCTTCCTCTATCAGGTCTTCCAGATCCTGTAATCGTTTATTTAGCTTCTCCGCAGTGTATGCCGCTCCTTCCTTGTAGCTGGGTCTCGCTTGGACCGGTCTGGGAAGGGGGTCTGCGGGGGGTATAGGCTCGGTCTGTTGGTCAAGTTCAGGGTCGCTTGCTCGGTTAGGAGACGCTGCCCTTGACTGTTGTCTCGACGAGTTCCTTGAACCCCTGGCGGAGGGAGAGGGTGTTGCCTTGCGGATCAGCTGCTCCATTAGCCGCGCTTGTAGCTTGTCGCGCTCGACTTCGCGCTTGGTGAGATCTGCTTCTCTTTGGGCACCGGCAGCGGCGCGCTGGGCGTCGGCCCGGTCTCTTGCCATATTCTCTTCCGTCTGAAGGCATCTCATCTCCAGGCGTGTGCGCTCTTCTTCGCTCCGTTGCTGCGCTTGGAGGCATTCTCTTTCAATAGTAAAATGTTCGCGCTCGCTAAGTGTCTGTGCTTGGAGTCGATCGCGTTCGGTAGAGGCTGTCAGGCTGACGAGGAACGCCTGTTGTAGCATCCTCTCCGCTTCGCTGGGGGAAGGCGGTTGTGGAGGTGAGCCGCTCCTGCGTGAGCCGCTCCTGGGTGTACTCGTTGGGGAGTCCTGGATCTCTATTTCCTCGGCGCTCTCCTCCTCTTCTTCCGTGCAGAGTTCTCTCTCTGTAGGGTTGTCTTCCTCCCGGGGCTGGTCGGGGACTACTTCTTCGGTAGTGGCGGCGGGTAAAGGCATGTCAGCTCCCTCCTGGTCCCCACCGTGAGCTTGGTCAGTTACATTAGAACCTACTAGGGCCTCTGTGGTCAGGGAAACCTGGTCGTTAAGGTCAGACATAATTATACTTTCTACTTTTACCGCGTTTACCGTTTGTCGAAGGCTAGGTAGTTGACTGACAGTGTAATCCTCTAAGTACTGAGGTGTCTGTCGTCTGCGCCGCGGGCGTTCTAGGTTAGGAGGACCGTTTCGTGGAGTGTTCATCATAGGCCATTTCAATATTAATAACACTATATTAATATTACACTAGTTACCCTCCGGCTCGAAGGACCAATTGTAACTGAGGGGTACAATTCCCTGACTGTATTGTTAAGTATGGTATTAAACCACTACCTCTTGTACTTTAACTTCTGGCCATCCAGTACATGATATAAATATGATGAACACTTTCCCACCTGATGAAACGAAGTCCACACAAATGTACAAATCGAATATTTAATATAGCAAAAGGTATATACAACGTTCACTTGTTTACACTTATGATTTGAAATGCACTTGTATGGCAAATGAGTATTCGTAGGTAAATCAACATTGAATGTCCAATCTCTGGTTACGCAGGGAGTAAGTATACAACCTGGTTCTTTAGGAAACTATAGCGATGGTACTTAAATGATTATAGCTGGATACACTAAGGGGGGGGGGGGGTCCCGCTGGTTGTAAGACAGTAGGAGGGGGGGGTTAGAGAAGCCGCTGGCGGTATCCCATCTGGCCGACGGTTTCTTGGGAGAATTCAAAGTCTTGAACACGGTGCCCACAGAACCTCGGTCCGCAGACGAATACAGCTGGACCCTCTGGTGGACGGTAGCTGCCGGTCCACAACGGAGAGACGTGAGGCGACCTCACTGGTGTAGAGCGCCGTCTCACCTTGCTCCTCTCCGGGGGGTAGTTCCAACACTCCGCAGTGTTGGCCGTTATCCATGGAATAATCAAAGCACCCAAAGCATAATCCAAGCCGTGGAAGGCTCGCCGTCGTCCGGGTAGAGTAATCCAATATACAGGTCCAGTCGCCCTGGCCCGGAGCTCCTCGGATGCAAGCACCACTAGTGGTCTGCCCAGCCTGGTTAAGACTCCAGATAACGTCAGGAACGATGGGGGTACTGATAACTTTATAACTCTAACCGAACGATGCACCATACATAAATAGACTATTATTAGCTTAATAGAATACGTCCAACTCGACGGTATAGTGCCAAACTATGACAATTCAACTATTAATCCACACGATATCTCAATGCCTATTCTGAGGCCAAGTAGGCCTTACTGCACCACACGTGCGTCGTGGGTGAGGCTTCGCGTCTGTTACTCGGTTGGAGGGTAAAGAACTGGACTAAAAGAAAGTTCTACTTTACTTGCGCCATATATATATGCGCTATGAACAAATAGTACCATTCGTATTTCGCCCGACGTATTCCTACGCGGAACCGGGCTTGCCACGACATGTTACGTAGAATTAAAATTTTTACAAGTTTGATGGATTACAATCCTCATTTAAAGGTAGGGGATCCACCACAGCTTGCCCAGTATTCTCCTGCTGCTCTTCGACTACTTCTACACCAGCCAGAACTGGTGGAGTGTTCTCCATGGACGGTGGTGTCAGGTCCATTATGGAATCTTGCCCTGTTGTTTTCTTCTCTGGTAGCTGAAACAATAGTGTATAATATCATACTGATTCTGGTGGGCTAAATGACACACAAACCTAAGTTCAAGATATAACAGAAATGGTAATTTCTCATGGCAAGCACAGAGAGACTCAGAAGAAGCTTCTATCCCGAGGCCATCAGGATGCTCAATGAACAATAACACTATGTAACAACCATCAAATGCACTCACAGCACACACATCCACACGCACACACTCACTTTAAACAAACAACTCACTGCAGCACCCACTTTACCTACTTTAGAACACCTAAACACACTTTATATTTATTGGTAAATAATTTGCACTACAACCCATACCTCATTACACCTTACTGTAAATTGTACCTAAATTGTACCTCATCCCATTTCTGCTTTGCACTGTATAGTATATTGTATTGTAACTCAGTTACTTCTACTCTGCATTGTACATTGTATGTATATACTGAACACTTTTGTCTACGTACTTGACTTCTATTCTATACTTGCTATACTTATTTTATACTTATCTATTTTTTTCTAGCACAGTCTCTGGAGCGTAACAGAAAGAAGCATTTTGTATAAAAGTATTCTGTACTTGTGAGAATGGGTTTTAAGCAGAGCCCAATCGCTGAACACAGGAGAGGAGAATGGAGCGTTTCAGGTTGTTTTAATGGTATTCCCAAGTAGGCAAGAATTACATCCAGAAATGTACAACAGGTATGAATTTGGGGATAACAACCAACAACCATCAATTGCACATAGCACACACACCCACACGCACACACTCACTTAAACAAACAACACACTGCAGCACCCACTCTCCACACTTTAGATCACACAAACACACTTTATATTTATTGATAAAGGATTTGCACTACAACTCGTACACCTACTGTAAATTGTACCTAAATTGTACCTCATCCCATTTCTGCTTTGCACTATATAGTATTGTATATTAGTACACTGCATAGTATATTGTTATATGGTAACTCAGTTACGTCTATTATGCATCGAACATTGTACATATGTCTATACTGAACACTGTGACCTAATTTTTTACTTCTAATTTACATGCTATACTATGTTATTTTATTTCATACTTATCTTGTCTTGCACAGTCTCTGGAGCGTAACAGTAAGAAGCATTTTGTATAAAAGTATTCTGTACTTCTGTATGACAACTATTAAAGAAACTTGAACTTGAAACTTGATAAAGGGAGCAGGTGCACTCCAGTGCCACTGCAGACGGAAGACACGGGTTCGTGTTGAGAGAGGGAGCAGGAACTCCTTGGTAAGCTCCAGGGGGGTCCAGACAGGAACATGCTGGCACTGAGGTCCTGGGCAAAAGAGAGGGAAGTTAACAGGGAATAATCACACGGGGTGCCTAGCAGGTCTTCAGACTGAGGCGGCGTACCTAGGTAATGATACTAACACCACGACAACTTCTGGTCAGTGTCGTCCGGTTGAAGTAGGGTCTTTATCATCAGGGGATGGGATACAGCTGTGAGGAGTGAGGTGCCTGACAGCGTGTGAATCGGGATGAGGTGCAGCTGGGTTGAGTGACGGGAGGTGAAGGGGTGCTGTTGACCATATAAGGGCGTGAGGCTTCCGTGGTGGATGGAAGGGAGGATGAAGAGGAGTGCGTGGTGAATGTGGATGGAAGGGAGGATGAGAAGGAGTGCGTGGTAAATGTGAGGGGAGAAGGAGGAGGGGTGAAGTACGCTCTCGCTGTGATTATGACAGGACCCCCCCCTCTACGGGCGCCTCCAGGCGGCCCAGGCTTGTCAGGGTTGGCCCGATGGAAATCCCGGATGAGGTCTGGGTCCAGGATCATCTGGCGGGAGATCCAGCTGCGCTCCGCTGGGCCGTAGCCCTCCCAGTCGACCAGGTAGCCATACCATCTGACCTGGTTGATAGTTGGGAGCCGGGGTCCGGTGGCGGTCGGCGAAGCGACGGTTCTGGTCCGTGGAGCGGAGAAGCGCGGCCCTTGTGTCCTCCCAAATCCTCCTGCAGCGGCGAAGGTGGTCCTGTACCGATGGAACAGCGATCTCCTCCTCCTGGGCAGGGAATAGCGGGGGTTGGTAGTCCAAGGAGGACTCAAAGGGGGACTGACCTGTGGCCGCCGAAGACAGAGAATTGTGGGCGTATTCGATCCACGGCAGGAAAGTGCTCCAGCCGGAGGGGTCCCGGGCTGTCACACAGCGGAGGGCGGATCCCAGGTCCTGGTTAGCCCGCTCCGACTGGCCATTGGTCTGTGGGTGGTACCCGGAGGAGAGACTGACCGTGGCCCCCAGGGTCCGACAGAAGGCCCTCCAGACCTGGGAGACGAATTGAGGGCCCCTGTCGGAGACGATGTCCACCGGGATCCCGTGGAGGCGAAAGACGTGGAGCACCATCAGATCCGCGGTCTCTGCAGCAGAGGGGAGTTTGGGGAGAGCAACAAAGTGCACAGCCTTCGAGAAACGGTCAACAAAAGTGAGGATGGTTGTGTTACCGTGTGAGGGAGGAAGGCCGGTGACGAAGTCCAGGGCGACGTGCGACCAGGGCCGACCACGAACAGCGAGCGGACGAAGGAGCCCGGCGGGTGGTCAGTGGGAAGCCTTTGCACGAGCATAGACGGTGCATGCCAGGATGAAGGCGCGGGTGTCCTCCCTCATGGAGACCCACCAGAAGTGCCGTTTCAGCAGGGACAGGGTACAGTCGATCCCAGGGTGGCAGGCGAACCGGGAAGTGTGAACCCACTGGAGCACCTGGAAGCGGACAAGGTCGGGGACAAAAAGCCGGTTAGGTGGACCATTACCTGGGTCCGGCTGGGCACGCTGAGCCTCCCTGACGATGGACTGGATCTCCCAGGTGGCGGCGGCCACCAAGCAGGAAGTGGAGAGGATGGTGTCGGGGTGTGCGGGACCCTCTTCAGGGACAAACTGCCGGGAGAGAGCGTCCGGCTTGGTGTTCTTGGAACCAGGCCTGTAGGTAAGGGTGAAGTTAAACCTGGCGAAGAACAGCGCCCAGCGGGCCTGGCGGGAGTTCAGGCGCTTGGCCGTCTGGATGTAGGCGAGGTTCTTGTGGTCCGTCCAAACTAGGAAGGAGACCTCTGAACCTTCCAGCCAGTGCCTCCATTCCTCCAGGGCTAGTTTGACTGCCAGGAGCTCCAGGTTTCCGATGTCATAGTTGACCTCGGCTGGGGTCAGGCGGCGCGAGAAGAAGGCGCAGGGGTGCAGTTTCTGGTCGAGGACGGAGCGTTGGGAAAGGGCCGCCCCCAGCACGAACTGGTGGGATGCGTCCGGCTGGACGAGGATGGGTGCGGTGGTGAAGCGCCGGCGCAGCTCGGCGAAGGCGGAGTCCACTCTGTCAGACCAGACGAAGGGCACGGAAGGCGAGGTGAGTTGGGTGAGAGGTGCCGCGACCCGGCTGTAGTCCCTGATGAAGCGCTGGTAGAAGTTGGCAAACCCCAGGAAGCGTTGGAGCTGCTTGACATTGGTGGGACGGGGCCAGTCGGACACCGCCTTAATCTTCTCGGGGTCCGCCCGGATCTTGCCGCCCTCAATGATGTAGCCGAGGAAGCCGATGGAGGAGACGTGGAACTCACACTTCTCCGCCTTGACGAACAGCTTGTTCTCCAGAAGGCGCTGGACGACCCGGCGGACGTGCTGGACGTGCTCCTCCATGGAGCGGGAAAAAATCTGAATGTCATCCAAATAAACAAAAACGGAGCGGTTGAGTACATCGTGGAGAACGTCATTGACGAGGGCCTGAAAGACAGCAGGGGCGTTGGTCAGCCCAAAGGGCATTACCTTGTACTCGAAGTGGCCGAGCGGGGTCTTAAAGGCCGTCTTCCATTCGTCTCCTTCCCGTATGCGGACAAGGTGATAGGCATTCCTGAGGTCCAGCTTCGTGAAGATGGTGGCACCTTGCAGGGGCTCAAAAGCAGAGTCAATTAAAGGCAGGGGGTACTTGTTTTTGACTGTGATGTTGTTGAGGCCCCGGTAGTCGATACAGGGGCGAAGGGAACGATCCTTCTTGGAGACAAAGAAGAACCCTGCGCCGACAGGAGAGGAGGAGGGAGTGATAATGCCTGAGGCCAAGGACTCGTGGACGTACTTCTCCATCGACTCCCTTTCTGGGAGTGAGAGGTTGAACAGGCGACTAGCGGGGAGCGGCGCCCCTGGGAGTAAATCAATAGCACAGTCGTATTGGCGATGAGGAGGCAGGGAGAGAGCCTGTTGTTTGCTAAATACAGCCTTTAAGTCATGGTAGACAGGAGTAATAGCAGACAGGTCAATGGTTTCGTTGGGAAGGTGGGAACCAGCTACCCCTAGTGGCGACCGAGCTGTAGGCAGGCTACGTGACAGTGAGCGCTCCAGCTGGTCACCAAGCCAGTAGGCCAGTTTATGACAGGGTTGTGTAATTTGAGCCACGGCATGCCAAGGACAATGGGATTGTGGGGAGAGTTGGTGACATGAAAACGAATACTCTCGCTATGGTTTCCGGATAACAGGAGGCGGAGGGGTACGGTGTGGCGAGTTATTCGCGTGAGCAGCTTCCCGTTTAACCCGCGAGCGTCACGGGGTATTGGCAGGACGTCCGTAGCGATGTGGTAGTGGGAGACAACCCCAGCGTCGATGAGGTTCTCGTCAGCACCTGAGTCGACCAGGGAGGACAGCGGGAGTGATTGACCATTGAGATACAGCATGGCGCTGAATTGCATGTTCGGACAGACGCCCGAACAGACGCCCAATGTCACTGCCGAGCTCCGTCGTTTGGGCGAATCGAACATGAGGCAACGGACTGACCAAGTTGGCCGCAGTATAAACATGCCCCTGTAGTGAGCCTGTGACGGCGTTCGTTGGGGGGAAGGCGTGAGCGGTCTAGGTCCATGGGCTCGGGGGAACTACTTTCGGCGCGGACGGCGCGGGGAGAACGAGTTGAGCAGGGCACAGGTGGGCGAGTGGTGCTAGCCTTCTCTCGGCGGCGTTCACGGAGGCGCATGTCCAGTTCCCTGGTTAAATGGATTAGCTCATCTAGGGAATTCGGTTTTTCTTTAGACGCAAGTTCATCTTTCAAAACGTCGCTCAGGCCTTGGCGGAAAAAGCCCCTTGCAGTGGCGTGTCACCCCAGTCGGAGCCGGCTGCCAGGATATGAAAATCGATAGCGTATTCGCTCACACTGCAACTTCCTTGGCGGATCGTGAATAAGCCGGCTGCTCTATCCGAACCACCCGGAGGGTGGTCGAAGACTTTGCGCATGTCGTCAATATATGCGGAGTATGACTCGCAGAGGGGAGAATTATTGAAGTGGAGAGCGGTTGCCCATTCCAGCGCAGCACCCGTGAGCAGGGCCGACAGGTAAGCTACTTTAGACCTCTCGCTTTGGAAAGTGTGTGATTGTTGCCCGAAAACTAGCGAACACTGAAAGATAAAGGCTCAACATTTGGTGACGCTTCCGTCATAACGCTCCGGCGCGGGGACGTGGGGCTCCCTGTGCAGGGGAATCGCAGCAGTGGGTGGGGAGTCTGGCGGGGCTTGCTGAGCCGTGACGTATGCCTCGAAACGGCCGTATTGTCTGTCTCGTTCCGCAGAGCCGAGTGTGAGAGCGGTAAGCTGAGCAGTGACGGCGTCTATTGAGAAGGCGAGTTGGTCTACCCAAGCGGCCTGGCCGTTGATAATACTCACACTCATTGGCTACAACCCTGTGCAAAGATTTTCGAGATTGCCAAATGATTGACGGAGCTAGAGCCCCGGGAGTCGGGGGTGGTAATGTGTACTTTTGCGTACTTTGGGGCACGTCTCACATATCGGCATGTAACTCGAGAACCGCTGAACGGATTTTGTCACCTGAAAGGGCAATCGACAGGCAACAAATAGGGCTTTAATTCTATCTATATATTGTAATAAAAGAAATGCACACCCGAGCCACTAGAGGTCGGAAAAGAATCGTCCACATGTGGGCCCTTGGATGTTAAGAAATATATTTTTTTTTAGCCAAGAGTAAAGACCATAACCCTATCAAAAACAGTAGTCAAAGTGTATATTTTCATTTTACCGATGTTTTATACGATTTATCGGAAATACAAATGTATCTGAAAATGCTAATTATCGTAAAAACCGCAAGAAATGACTAAATCCAGATTCAACCCTGCCATTGGAAATAGGAGCATTTCCCCTATCCATAGATGTATGATTTGACCATAATAAGGTCAAGGTCAAGTTCAAGGTCAAATATGAATTTATAATTAAAGTCGATTATCATTAATTACTGTATCTACAAATCCTTCTGTCCCGCGGTTCATTTGCTTAGATTTTTTGTACACATGATCTCAATACGGTGGTGAATGAGCTTCCGGTTTAGCGTTAGAATGGAGTAGGTCGCATGTGACACAGCTGCTCACCCGTTATTTTTTTTTCGTTTTTAAAACATATTTTTAACCATTAATGCGTTTGAAACTTGACGCATATATCAACTGAGACTATCAACTAACTATATTGACCAAAAGAATCGAGATGTCACCAAAGAAAGACACAGCGAAACCAAAACCAGTCGAAGAGGTCCCGCCGCGGGACCCAGGATTCGTACAGCGGACAGCAGGAAATATAGACTTGACAGAGGCCGCTTCAAGTTCATCCCCATCAAACACCTCCGCAGATACCGAACATATCATCCGGAAAATGGAGGAAATGGGGAAGACAATAATGAAGGAAATGATCCTCCAATCACAACTGTCGGAGAAGATAATAACTCAAAAAGTAGATGCTATTAAAGAATCTATTGAAGGCAAAATTGATGCGCTGAGAGCGGACGCCGACTCACAGAATAAACGCACCGAGGCTCTGGAGAAAGTAGTGGAAGCCCACGGAATCAATTTCACTCGCATCTACAATGAAGTAGAGGCTAACAAAGTTAACCTAACTGCTGAGATGAAGGGGAACTACAATGAAATCAAGACGGAGCTCAGCGAAATAACGTTGGAGCTTACGCGAATCAATAAAGAACAGAAAGCCAAAATATTCGAGATGGAATATCAAAAACGCAAGCTGAATATTCGTATTGTCGGTCTGGACGAATCAGTGAGATGTGCAAACCCTGAAGAGTTTGCCACAGAATTACAGAAAATCTTGGGAACAGAGATCCTTCCTAAAATACCGGAGGTGGATCAGTGCTTCAGATTGGGACCCCGCTCCAGTGACAATAACGCTAAGCCCAGAGTGATATTGGTTATCCTGCGCCAAGTCAGAATAAAAGAAATGATTATTCGTGAAACTCGCAGGATGAAAGGCAATCTGAAATACATGGAGGTACCAATACACTGCTTTGAAGATTATTGTCATGATGTAGTGGAACTGCGTGCCAAGTTCAAGACGGTGATGTCTCAACTATACCTGGGGAAATACAGACCCCTACTAATATACCCTGCAATACTTCGCATCGTCGACAAACAAGGAGCAAGGGTTCTCCTCAACTCGCCTGAAGATGCAGCCAAATTCCTGTCTGAACAACACGCAGAATAGTGTATAAATGGCCTTTTAAATCTCAGTTATGCAAGGTCACCATATAGTACAACCTTTAATAACCGAGGATTTGGGACAGAGAGACCTACATGCTCAGAGTTTTTTAATGCTTTCCCCGACGTGTTTATATTATTGCGGACATATTGGATTTAAGATTGGAACACTCCAGAACATACTGGAACATTCAGACAATGTAAAAATGACATATTGGAATAATCTAGAACATCGAAGCATTCTTTGATATATGGAGCATTCTGGAATATCAGCAATACGTGGTCATTCACTCTACCAGAAGCCCCTCGGGGGAATAATCAACAGCTATCTAGATGCAGCACCACAGAGCCATCATAGCCGGCCGGCTGAAAGATCACTCTACACAACGATCATCGCCCACCCCGGTCAGGGGAAATGCTGCATATACGTATTTAAAAACTGTTTTTTATTAATGGGAAATAATTTCACTACTTCTCCAATTTATACTTTAGATGTTTAAGCATAGCAATGCTCTTTTAAGATCTAAGTTAATGTTCTCTTCCTTTTACTTGTTTTTTTTTCTTTTTCATCCGCTCTCTCTGATTTATTGAGGCTCTCTCTTCAGTTCAATACCTTCATATTATTCATGGGTTACTATAAATTACACAAGTTCATATAAAATGTAAGTGATTAGGGCATGACAATTGAAGCTTATTTTTGGTCTTTATTTTTAGTTTATCTCATTTAAATTTTTATTTATTTATTTTTTACGGGTAAGTGGCCAAGCCACAGTCGACATTCTACTTATGGTAGAATTTAGAGTGTTAGATCCTATGGTATACATAGGAATGTTAAGGATAATTGGATCATTCTGGGATATCCGGTGGTGCAAGGGAGGGAGTCATACGCAAAGGTTGTGTTCATGGAACACAATCCTGTACGACTCTCGGTGGGAGGGAAGGGTAGGGGATTTTTATTTGTATATATGTATGTTTTTAAGCTCGGCTCTCAACGGGACCTCACTAGTGGGATGTATATCTATTATTGCCTCGCACTCTAGAAGCATTACCAAAAATTACAATGCAACATGTATAGACTATGGCTAGTTTGAATATAATGATATGGAACACCGGGGGAATAAATAACCAACTCAAACGCAAAAGCGTGCTCACACTGATGAAAAAAGAACATGTGGACATTGCTCTGCTAAGCGAAACACACATTCTAGGGAAAGACATAGATAAATTAGCGGACAACATATACCATAATATCAGTCACTCCTCTATTGGTACGAGAACTCGGGGTGTAGCAATAGTCGTTAAACGTAAGTTGAATATTGTACTAAAGGGAGTATGGTCTGATGTAGAAGGTCGGATAACTATAGCTAAGATTGAACATAAGAACAGGAAAATAGCGTTGATAGCGGTATACGCCCCAAATTTGTACGAAGAAGATTTCTTCACTACACTAACCAATGCAATGTTAGACATTCCCGATTACTCATTTATAATAGGAGCGGATTTTAATGCCATCTGGAACCCAAGGATGGACAAATCTTACCTCGCCTTTTCCAGCGAACAAAAGAATTCATCGAAGGCATTAAAGGATTGGTCAAAGATTACAGGTGTAAAGGACTTATGGCGGTTACTTAATCCCACGACCCGAAAGTACTCTTGTCGATCTGCGAGACATAAGACACTATCCAGAATAGATTATGTCTTTGCATCACAGAGACTATTTGATAATTATGACGTGGAAATGATACCCAACGCACTATCAGATCACTGTTATTTACTCCTTAAAGGTACATTTGGTATACTATCCTCCCGAGCTCCAAGATGGCGATTTAACTCGTTGCTGCTTAACAACAAGGAATTCATTACACAACTCAAAGAAGCTCTTATAGTATTCCAACGGGAGAATGCAAACTCGGTGCAAGACCCCAGAATAATATGGATGTCGGTAAAGGGAATGATCAAAGACTTCACGGATAGCTTTTCCTCCAAAATGCGCAAGAATCAAAGCACAAAACTGGATGAGCTGGAAACGCTTTACTCAACGTTATTTAATTCTCTGAAATACAACAACTCAACTCGACTAGAATATCAAGTTAACGTACTAAAAATAGAGATCAATGCCATATACAGACAACAATCGGAAATACAAATACGCAGCACAAGACAACAGCAGTACTCCCATGGTTCCAAACCCAGCCACCTATTAGCCATGCGATTAAGAATGAATGCAACATTTGCAGATATAACTACCATTAGAGCACAACAAGTACTTGTAACAGATCCTGTAAAAATAAACGATACATTCAAAGTATTCTACTCCGACTTATATAAATCAGAAATGACCTTCGATCAAAACAAAATGGACACATTTCTTAATCAAATTATTCTCCCTAAACTTTCAGAGGATGACGCTAAACAGTTAGAAATACCGATCACACTAGAGGAACTCAAGAAGGCCATAACCGCAATGAAAAGTGGTAAGGCTCCAGGAAGAGACGGTTTCCCATCAGAAATGTACCTTTCTTGTTGGGACATAATTGGCCCCTTATTACTAAATATGATCTTATACTCAGTCAAGGAGGGGAACTTCCATAAAATTGACAATATTGCACTCATAACAGTCCTCCTTAAAAAAGACAAAGACCCCAACGAGTGCGGTAGTTATAGACCTTTAAGCCTCCTCGGAACAGATATCAAACTGTACTCTAAGGTATTAGCCATCAGATTACAAAAGCATATGACGTCTTTAGTTCACCCGGACCAAACTGGCTTCATAGGAGGCCGCCTGATCACTGAGAACATAAGACGTATACTGCACGTACTTGATGCCGACAAGGAGGACACCATACCTAAGGCGATGCTGTCCCTGGATGCTATGAAGGCCTTTGACAGGCTGGAATGGTCGTATCTGTGGGCAGTGCTAGAAAGGATGGGGTTAGGAAAAGGATTCATCGATATGATTAAAGTATTATACAAAGACCCATCGGCCATGATTACAACAGGCACAATCATCTCTGAAATATTTCCGGTATCACGCTCTGCCAGACAGGGTTGTCCTCTTAGTCCCGGACTGTTCAATCTATCATTAGAGCCTTTAGCACAATATATAAGACAATCCCAATCCATAGAACCTATCGTAATCAAGGGCACACAACAAAAAATGTGTTTATATGCGGACGATGTAATATTGTTCATGAAAAACCCCAACACCACATTGCCTCATCTGCTCAAGTTGATTGAGGACTTTGGTGATTTATCGGGATTTAAGATAAATTGGCCGAAGTCGGCTTTCCTTCCACTTAACACCCCTGCAAAAAAAGATACAACCCTCCCAGGACAGATACCGATGGTAAAACATTTCAGATGCTTGGGAGTGGAAATATTCCCTACCATAAGACAAACGGTGAAGCACAACTACACAAAAATCCAAAACAAAATCAAAGACGACCTTGATAGATGGGCAAAACTTAAAAACACAGTACAAGCACGGATATCAATAGTTAAGATGGATGTACTACCTAAAATCAACTTCTTCTGTTCAATGCTACCGTTACCCCCTCCAGAGGGTTACTGGAAAAGATTACACTCCTCCACATACAAATTTATTTGGAATAACAGACCACCACGTATAAAAAGATCCACCGCACAGAGAAATAAAGCAGATGGTGGCATGGCATTTCCAGATTTTTTCCTATATTTTAAGGCGTACTCATTAAGTCCATTGACAACATGGTTTGACTCCCAAGCATTAGCATCTTGGAGAAAAATAGAAGAAAACATAGTAGCCCCACATAGACTGAAGGACATAGCATACACTAAACTACCAATCAAGCACTGTGAACGAAAATTTGGCCCCATAATTACTCATGCGATCCGGATATGGCGTGAATCACAAAAAATAAATCCTAACCCACAAGAATGGCACAATCATACTCCCTTATTCAATAACAATGCTCTCTTAATTGGAAAACGACCTATACGATTCCCTATATGGGAAGAGCAAGGCATACACTCATTAGGGGATGTTTTTAACAAACAGGGTTTTTGTAGTGATAAAGAAATACGCAAAAAATGTAATCTCACCAAGTCCACATGGCTTTTTCACAAACAGTTAGAGCTATGTTTGAAGTCTCACGGTGTTCCATTAGACAGACCAATTGAACACCACAGATACCACAAATTCTTCTACTCAAGAGAGACATCGAGAGGTTTTGTTTCAGAATTTTATCATCAATTACTAACGTCCTCGTATGAAACCCTCCAACTTGACTCTGTCTGGAGGAGGGATATACCAGACCTGGAAAATGACTTTGATTGGCAAGGAGCCTGGGCAAATGTCCGACTTACATCAAGGAACCCGGATCATCAACAAATCAATCTTAACTATATTCACAGGACATACTTGACTCCTATAAGACTGTGCCGAATGGGGCTCAAACAAGATTCCAAATGCACCCAATGTACAAATGGGGACGAAGGGACATTTATGCACATGTATTGGGACTGCTCACCAGTTAAGGCATTCTGGAAAGATGTGACCCAACAAATATCAAAACTCGTATCTTGGAATATACCTGTACACCCCTCGGTATTGCTGTTGAATGATGTTTTTGAGTTTGCAGTGAATCCACAGCTAAAGAGATTGGTTTTATCGGGTATCACAGTAGCCAAAAAGCTGATCGCATCACGCTGGTTTCAACCGGAAAAAATTTGCCGTAAAGTTTGGTTTCTTACATATCTCGATGTAATTTACCATGAAATATCCACAGCAAGAATTCTGGGTCTCAATGAATCCAAAATGTCAATGTGGTTAGAAGTGGTGGAGAGAATAAAAGCTAGCTTATAATGGTAGTGTCTGGTTAGGTGCGAGGGATAGTGGAGGTACTTCTCAAGGTGGGGTCCGGGAGGGGGGGGTTCGAGCTGAGCATATGTGTGTAGGTTTTTTTTTTAGATAACAGGTATTATGGGTATATCTTATATAAGACAACTAACTAAAAGGTGATCTCATTGGATGTGCCCTGACAATTAATGCTTGTATATCTTATCGTGTGTTGTCATGTTTGTTTATATGTTTGTTTAAAAAATAATAAAAAAATAAAATACAAAGGTGGTGAATGAGCTCAGTGAGCATTTTCTCCTACCCGTATACATTTTTGATCATCATCAAAATCATAAATCATAATTAATCATAATTAATTTATTCATTACAATTTACTCAGCCTAGTAACAGACACAATATTTATGACACTGGAAATACATACCCCCAGGTCCCTAGATGTTCCTAGATACCAAGAACATGCAAATTGACCTTGCAGAAGTGGAGCAATCTTCCATTTACTTAGGCATGTACCTTTAGGCGAAAACTGTCTACAGATTAACAGGTTAATAAAGTATTCAATCAATCAATCAAACTCTAGTTAGCTTAGCTTAGTTAGCGGCTAACACTAGTTAGCTTAGGCTTAGCAGCTAATGTGGACATGGCAAGGGTGCAAAGCATGTTAGACACATTGGACATTGCTCGCGCTGGTCTATGTCTATTATGAATGACAATTGCGTGTCATCTAAGGTCCACGCTGGTCTGTGTCTATTATGAAATGACAATTACGCATCATTGGAATTCAGATTATTTTCTAAATGGGCGGGTCGTAGCTATCGAAATGTGGCAGCGATTGATCTAACGTGAATCGATACTCGGTAGTACAGACGTAATTCGGTCAATACCCTTAAAAGTATCGAGTTCGGTACCCATCCCTACTCGTCTGTTACCTCCATTTCAAGGAAGCCATCGCATGCTTGCAGGGCCAGAAATGTGCTATTTGTGTCTTTTATTTCTTTATATATTTTTTTAAATGCCCTGTGAACGGTTGAACCAATTCCAGCCTACAACAAGGGACCCCTGGGCTCAATTAGAGCAAACTGTAGCAGACCTGTCATACTGTAGTTTAGGCCGCCATGCATTCAACTCCCCGCTTTAAGATTTCATTCAGTTCATGTGTGTAGATATACTGATGTCACACGACATGCTTGGCGTTCAAGATTCAAGATTCAAGAGTATTATTTGTCACATAGCCTACATACCAGGGCATACAGTGAAATGCGGGTGGCAATGCACTGACGTTTCGATTGTGCAATAATACTAATACTAAAAAAACAGGTAATAAGATATACATAAAATAGACATGCTAAATTGCTACGGATTTAAGGCACTGGGTCCTATGTACACTACTATACAATATACAGTTTTTACTCTATATCTGTTACGAAGGGTCAGATTAAACCGAATATATATATTTATTACTTGAGATATATTGTATAGTATTTGTATATCGTCTGATATCCCTTGTATATTCTTTGTACATATACACGGAATATCCCTTTACCTAGTACAGGCCAGACCATAATATTCGTTCTCCTATTGGAAGCGATCCCCTAGGCGCCACGGCCATACCCCCCAATGTCTAGTTCAAAGTCACCGCTAAGTCTGTACATGCCCGGTTCTGCGCAAGAATACGAGACAGAAATAAGGCTGGTACTAGATTGTTCACCTTACGTATAAATACGTTGCAGGTGGATACAGCAGTTAGTTAGCCTAAAGTCAAGTTAACCTAGAAACGTGTTACCCTCAAACGTTAAAGCCTTCATCACGAGTCAACGACCAAGTGAAGTGAGCAACCGTGCATCTAAATAGAGCACTTATAACCGCGTGCGAATAGGACAGTAAAATTGTCAGAGCTTAGGGTAATAACGTCAAGTTCGACCTAGTTAATGTGAAGTGCCGTGCACCGGAGAATCTACACCGGTGAATGCAGAGCCTTTTCCGGCTGGATTATTGCTTTGGTCCTGTGGCTGTTGGAGCGGAGGAGAATCGTCTACACCCACTACTGTGTGGGATCAACCCATGAGGAGCATCACTCGAGCCCGTCTCTAGGAGAGGCTGGCTGGCTTTCACCTATGCTGCACGCATACTTGGATTACAGCTGCTGCTTTCGTCTGCCGATCAAGGGAGTAATGTACCGTCTCCCGTAGCTGGAGCTTATTGATTCCCCGTTGATCCAGAGTTTGCATTCGAACATTCCTCCCCCTGCTGGCCTACAACCGGAGGGACCCTACTAGTATCTCCCGCTGCCCTACTAGTGTACCATAGATATAATTCCTATAATACAGGTGGTATTCATTATCTCCTGCGTAATATTCTAATGGACTTACGCTCTTGATCTATTCATGCACATTCTTCGCCTTACAAGCGCGACTCTAATTCTCAAGTAATGTAAGATAATCTTCGTGCTGCTAATAAATATTATTCTAACCAAGATTTGTTGTGGAACCGTGTCATTGTGGAGGCGTTCATCTCATATACCTGTGTACTGTATGGCCAGTAGTAATGTACATAAGACAGTAGTGGTTTAATGATACCATACTTATTAATACAGTCAGGGAATTGTACCCCTCAGTTACAATATCCCTATGCTATACTTGCTGTATTTTAACTATACTATACAAAAACCACATCGGTTCTTCCCTTAAGGCGAGACACTGCAGGTGAATAGTCAAATATACTTTTTTTGTTGATTTTGAGATTTTGTTATATTTTGCTTCCTAAACATGTCTTCTATGAAACTAGTGACAACAAAACGTCAATAACACACATTTAGTTGTTTATTTTACATCATTTTGCCTTATTGCATCCATAAATGTGCACATATTTAATGGGGAAGTGCCACATTTGCATATATAAACATACATTTCAGAAAACTTGCAATATATTTTTTCTTAGTTTATATGTACATAACAAATTGGGAAAGTTTCATAGTGATATCTATTCAAATATTTTTTGCCTATTAGGGGGTACTACACTGTACTACACTGTTTGTAGCCTGTGTGTAGTTCTGTTCAGTTCAATAACATCATTATTATTATTATTCAGTTATCAGGCATGTGTTTAGGTTGTCTATTACTAATGGTTTGATTAGGTATTGTGTTTGTAAATATCTGTTTAAAAAAAAAGTATGGCATTTTACAATACAGAACTTTGAAGGCGTTTTCCCAAAAATGAGTTTTAAGAGTTTTTCCTCATACTCTGAGCCAGAAATCTCCACTTCAGTAGCACTCACATACACCAAACCTTCCAGTTCTATTCATATCTATCTTCTGAAGGTATTTACAGAAGGGTTTGTTGATATCGCATTCTTACCCTGATTTATATCACATTTTATTCCTAAAAACATGGCGAAATATGTAATTTTACCATAAAAATTGACTGAATGGAGTATTTTCTGATTTATGGAGTGATAAAAAGAGATATCCAAAATCCCCTCTGTAATAACCTTTGGCTCTAATATGTCAACAAAATGAAACTATAATATTGAAAATGGCTTTATCCAATGTTCAGATTTCTGTCCTGGAATTATATGCAAATTAGTGCATATTTAAGTAGATCATGCCTCATTTGCATATTTAAACATACAATTTCAGAAAACTTGTAATACAAAAAAGTCTTGTCTTAATATAAGTAATCAAGTGGGGAGTTTCATTGTGATATCTATTAGTTAATCTTTTTACCCTATTCACCTGCAGTGTCTCCCCTTAAAGTGACCTATAGGCACAGAGACTAACGATTTACCTAACTAAATGCAAAGTCATAACGAGGAAAAAGATGAGACCGTTGAGAATATCAACATTTTCCTCAGATATATTGTTAATCTTCTAAGAAAGACCAAATTCACAATAATTCCATGGCAAAATCAACTTCCATGTGCACACCGCCATTAAAAAGAAAAATGTCATCATCACGTTACAACTTGTGAACTCTGAGCTTTCACAAAATGTCCAGTTCCCATTAAGCATGTAATATATGGAGTAACGTGACCACCTCACAGCAACAACAATGTATCTTGTTTTACAATGTTTTTGTGTCTGCGTACATCTGATTTACGACGGCTGGCATATGGCTGGGGACCAGTGGGAAGATGCTAAATATACCTTCCTAATCTGTCACTTACACTGTGAACCTGAGCCCTTCTTTCCTCTCTGAGACCGAGACCTATAACAACATGCCCCCCCCCCTCCCCCCCCAACATGCTGAGAAAGGAAGCCACCCAACTCCTCCTGCGACCGACAGTCGTGTCTCGCCTCGACTAGCTACCGGCTCGCACCAACAATGCGCTTCAACTCGGCAAGCCACCTAATCTCCAACCTAACAAAGTCAGTGTATATTTTCTCCCTCCCACCCCCTCCTAATGTACAGTCTCCTCCCCATCATATGTATATATTTTCTGTTAGGATCTCTGGGTAACAGACAGTACTGTATATTTGCATATCGTATATGTCACAAATGTAACAGTACTATATACCTGTATGTCATGTATGTCCCTATGTCATAAATGTCATGATGTCATGTATGTTGTGTATGTCGTAAATGTCACTATGAATTGAAAATGGGGGACCCTGATGTAAACACGACAAAAACGTCTTTCTCTGGTCTGCAGCCCCTTAACAATTGTGTGTATTGAGCCGTACTGTTTTGTACCCATTCTGCAATCTGTTAAATAAAGTTTTCATTCATTCATTCAGCCCACGTCATCCCACTTCTCAGAGAGGTTGACTAGCTTAAAGTAAAAGTATAAGTCTTTATTTGTCATCAGATTAACACAAACACACTTTTCCCACAGGAACACACACATGCACTGAGTCGCGGAAGAAATGTTCTCTGCACCTCCCATCCCGTCGTCCTTCCCCCCAAGGGCAGCCGGGAGCAGACAAGGGCTGCAGCGAGCGCCGCGCCCCGGGGACCAATCCAAGTGCTCCTGTCCGTCTTCGCCAGGGATGCGACAGGGTTAGCGATCTGTTCTGCATGTTTTTCCATTGGGTTTATCTTATCGGGAGGGGAAACCCTTGCGAGCACGGGGAGAACAGGCAAACAGAAAGGCCTGGGAGATACCCCACCTGGGTAACTGGCAACACGCCAATCTGGTCCCCAAGCGGGAATCGAACCCACAACCTTATAGCTGTGAGGCGACAGTGAAAACTGAAAAGAAACTTGAAACTTGAAACAGTGTTAACCACTACACCACTACACCACTATACGAGGCTACGCTGTAGGCCTCATCCGATAACAGGACTACAAATGCCTTGATGAAAGCCAAGGGAATAGATTTTCCTCTCTAGCGTATCACCACTCTTTGATCCTGCCGTGAGAACGGCCCAGTGGTTGGAGAGAGAGAGAGAGAGAGAGAGAGAGAGAGAGAGAGAGAGAGAGAGAGAGAGAGAGAGAGAGAGAGGGAGAGAGAGGAAGAATAAGAGAGAGTTGCAATAGTCCAGTCTTGAGAATAACAGAGTGAGGATCTCTGAAGGTCGCTGGGGGAACACACTACAAGTGAAAGATGCCCCAGCGAAATACACAGCAGCAGAAGGTTGAAGGTTCCCTGCGGGGGTACTCCCAACGAGCGGCTGACTCCCCCATGTTCTGCTGAACTGGCAATGGGGGGGGGGGGGGGGGGGGGCAGCTGATTGACAGCCAAGAAAGTCCCTTGTGTCGTGTTCTGGACATCACACACAGAGCTGGAGGACACAGTCTTCGTATGCATTGTATTTAGGGACATCATGTATAGGGAGGTGTAGTGGTTACGTCATTGGTGTTTCCCGCGCGGTCCACCCTCCTTGAAATGGCAATGTATTTCCAATGAACCCATTTCTAAATCGTCTCGTTTAAAACAAATAAAGCATGAACATTGGCATGGTGTACCTTTCTGTGTGTATTCATCCACAATCCACAAGCAAAATAACAATGTTTATGTTTTCGTTCACTGAGGAACTACAATCACTTTGGCTCTTCTGACTGACGTCACCACAGCGTAGACTCCTGGCTGTATTAGGCGACAGCATTGAACGACAGGCGTTCTACTGGTAAGTGTAGTTCTTTTTTTAACAACAAATTAAAAACCTTATAACTAACTTTATTTCAACGAAAAATGCTAAAACAATAATGTTAGTGATAGTAGAAGGGAACTCATTTTGTGCAAAAATGGAAAGCTTGCCAATGTTCATGAGGCAGAATAATTACAATAGCCGATAATTAATTTTCCTAATGATAAATCCCTATACGGGTGGACCGCGCAGGAAACTGAAGTGACGTCAGAGACTACACCTCCCTATGGGGGGGGGTGAGGCTCGCCTGCTCAAGGAATATGAGAGTAAGAAGAAAAAAAGGGGGGGGAAATGAACAATGCAGTAAATAAATGAGGTCATCAGAACAGGCACATCTATCCAGCTTCACTATTTACAATAGCCATTAAACATCTTTTGAGCTCTTCAAAGGACTTACTGTACGAGTCGACTCTGTCACCGCTGACTCATCAGGGCTGTAAGCGGAGTCATCAGGTTCCGGGACCTGGAAGGAGTCTCCATCATCATCATCCTCATCCTCATCATCATCATCCTCTAGTTCCAGTTATTGCTTCTTGTTTTGTACTGTTTTGTCCATGCTGCATGGTGCTAGGCCGAGGTGTCAGGAACAAAGCATTGCACTCCTCTATGATGCTGTAACAGAATGGGGATGTGACAATAAAGCTGATTCTGATTCTGATTCTGATTCTGGCTGCATCTACATCTACATTTACATTTTACATTTGACATATTACAGCTTTCATCCAAAGTGACTTACAAGTTCTGTACGACTAAGGGCTAGATCCACAAAGAATGGATTGCACGGTGCAAGTTGCACCCTTACAATTCATTATGAATTGAAAATGGGGGACCCTGATGTAAACAAGACGAACGTCTTTCTCTGGTCTGCATCCCCTTAGCAATTGTGTGTATTGAGCCGTACTGTATTGTACCCATTCTACAATCTGTTAATAAAATTGTCATTCAATCAATCAGTCTGCGCGGTGATTGATTGAATGGACATTTTGTTAACAGAACTCGCTTTGGGGCGTCAATAATGTGGTTGTTCTGAAGGTCCAGATTAACACTGAAAGTCTGCGTTTATTATTTTGTATAACTTGTATATTGTTTATATATATAAGATATATATCTTTACGCCATCCGTTTGCATAATAGTATTCTTCGCTCGCCTCATTGGGTCCCGCCCTTGACATTGGAGGCGCCACCAGACGAGCCCCCCAGACAGAGTTCGAGACATGTCCGGACAAGTTCAGACTTGCCCATAGCAGGCGCATTGATTCTGGACAGGTAAATCGGCTGTGCCCTAGAAATCAGTCTGAGTATATATATTGTAGATGGCGCAAGCAGCCGTGTGAGCAGTAACCTAACAGCAGTGGAAGTAACTAGTCGGCAGTATCAGAACAGGAGAAGCAGCAGAGCGAGATCGTAATACGTCCGGTACAGTTGTACACAGACCTACCAGCGGTGTATCGTTACAGATAGCTAGTAGCTACTTAGATACGACTATAATATTGTAGAGCCATTATTGGCGCAGTATAGTGACTTGTGTAAGCGAAGTAACGCGGAGAAACGTATAGTTAAACCCAGCGGCGTTTGGATCTAACTACTCACTGAAGACCGTCCGCGGGCTAGCTTCCAGTACAAACGAAGCTAGCTAGCTACCATCTATGCCATCGGGCTTTTGGATTAATAGCTATTAACCCTGCCATCGGGCGCTAGGATTACAAGGACCGGTTCCGTACGAGACCCCTTTTCTTCCAGTGACGACAGGATTATCCGACCATTCTTCAATTCCTCCGGAGCTTGGAGCTCCAGAGGAGAACCATCGTCTCCAACTACCCTTGCTTTCCCCGTATCGCCTCGTCTCTTCTCACTCCCTGCAGAGCTCCGGTCGAGTATTCGTAACCTAGGAACTATTCATTACCGCTGACTTTGATACTCTGACATTCCATTATTAAAAGAGAAACGTGATAATTCAGTTGTATATTGCTATGACGATTAAAATACTGTAAACTTGGTATCCTTGTCCCCGTGCCGTCAATTGAGTGTCCGCCATATTTATCTAACTGTACTGTCTGGCTATTAATATTCTTTAGTAGTGGTTTAATCTAAACAATCTTTAATACAGTCCGGGTTGTGTAGCCCCTTTTATTCACATAATGATCAGTAGTTGTACAACACTCTACTCTCTTTGAGAGCCGTTGAGGGAGAGAAAGAAAGGGGTGGGGACATTCCCTTTTATAGTCACCTCTAAGGTAGAATACCTTGGTAGCTACGCCCTGAGCACCCTCCAGTGGAGACATATATATACACCAATGGCAATATCTGGTGGAGACAATGATCTACACAGGTAAACAGCTACAAGTGTAAACAGTCATATTGTGGCAATTCCAGGTGTAGGGGTGGCAGAATAAACAACACACAGACAGGTTGCAGTTCCCAAAATCATGCTCTTTATTTTCTAGTCAAATAATAACGGTTTGCTGGCGGTAATCTGTCGGCCGGGCGGCGTCTCCGCTCTGTGGCCTTTTGCCTTGCGCTGCTACGGGGGACTGAGAGGAGGCTCCTCGGCTCCATTAAGTCCCCCCTCCCCAACAGGCGCACCGCGCCGTGATTCGCTAATCACGTAATCACTCTGATGGGTCTTTAGTGACAGGTGCGTCCGGAAGCGGACGCCCAAACATGGGCAGCGCCCAGCCATTGGGTCGCCACATAGCGCCCATCAATCACCAAGCCCAGGGGTGGCTTGGGGTTGCCACAGTACCCCCCCTCCAGCTCCGACCGTCGGGGAAGAGCGTCCGACGCCCAACAGGCATCCTTCCTGGAGAGGGCGTCTGCGTTGCCATGCGCCACCCCTGACCTGTGAATGACAGAAAAGTTAAATGATTGCAACTCCAGAAACCATCGAGTCACCCTGGCATTGGTCCCCTTTGTCTTGGCCATCCAGACGAGGGGGGCGTGATCCGTCACCAGCGTGAAACGCCTCCCCAGCAGATAATAACGGAGCGTCTCCAGTGCCCACTTAATTGCCAGACCTTCGCGCTCCACCGCAGAATAGTTGCGCTTGTGTGGCAGCAGCTTCCTGCTCACATATAAAATTGGATGTTCCTCACCCTCCAGTTGCTGGGAGAGGACCGCTCCCAGTCCCACCTCTGATGCATCTGTCTGTACCGTCATCTCCTTGTCGAAGTTCGGGGAGATCAGCACCGGTCCCGAACAGAGGGCAGTCTTGAGGTCCTCGAACGCCGCCTCCGCCTCCGGTGTCCACTTCACCGTGAACGGCCGCCGCGCCTGGGTCAGATCTGTGAGGGGAGCAGCGCGAGCAGCAAAGTTAGGGATAAACCTCCTATAATAGCTCGCTAGCCCATTAAATGTCCTGACCTGCTTCTTGGTTAAAGGGCGAGGCCACTCCCTTATCGCATCAATTTTCCTCTTCTGCGGTTTTACATTGCCCCGGCCTATTGTGAACCCCAGGTACTCTGCCTCTTCTAGTCCCAGCCTGCATTTCTTTGGGTTGGCGGTGAGACCCGCCTCCCGGAGGGCACCCAACACCGCTCTCACCTTTTGGAGGTGGGTGTCCCAATCTGACGAGTGGATGATAATGTCATCGAGATATGCGGCTGCATACTCCCGATGGGGCCGTAGTACTCTTTCCATCAGCCTCTGAAAGGTAGATGGCGCCCCATGCAGGCCAAACGGGAGAACTTTATAATGAAACAGCCCATCTGGGGTGGAGAAAGCCGTCTTCTCCCTCGAGGCGGGGGCCAGAGGGACTTCCCAATAACCCTTCGTTAGGTCTAGTGTCGTGATAAACCTGGCCAGGCCCAGTCTGTCAATGAGCTCATCCACTCTAGGCATGGGATAGGCGTCAAACTTTGAAATGTCATTAAGCTTCCTGAAATCATTGCAGAACCTGGTTGTTGAGTCGGGTTTCGGCACTAAAACAATAGGACTGGACCACCCGCTATGAGACTCCTCAATCACTCCCATCTCCAGCATGACCCGCACTTCTCTTCTGACTGCCTCTCTTTTTGCCTCTGGGATACGATAGGGCTTCAGCTTTACCTTGTCTCCCGGGCTGGTAATGATGTGGTGCTGGGCCAATGTGGTGCGGCCCGGCGTGGCCGAAAACACGTCCCGGTTCTGTTGGACCAGCTCCCGAAGCTCCTGCCGTTGGGTCGGGGACAACTGTTCCCCGATGGGAACATCGGCCGCCTCTGCCACCTGCTGCGCAAAAGGGGGAAGAGGGGGGGGCGAGAGCAACACTTCCCGGGCATGCCATTTCTTCAACAGGTTAACATGGTATAACTGTCGGTGCTTCCTACGGTCGGGCTGGTGGACCTTGTAGTTGACGGGACCCACTTTCTCGATTATGTCGTAGGGTCCCTGCCATTTGGCTAGGAATTTGCACTCTGCTGTCGGTACCAGTACTAGGACCCGGTCCCCCACATTAAACTCCCGTGGCTGTGCGCCCCGGTCATAAATGCACTTCTGTGCGTCTTGGGCCTGTTGCATATGTTCTCTCACCACTGGCCAGAGCGCCTTCATCCTGTCTCTCATTACCTGCACATGCTCTATGAGAGACCGGTGGGGCGACCGCTGTTCCTCCCAAATCTCCTTTGCGATGTCCAGGAGACCCCGCGGCTTGCGGGCGTAGAGCAGCTCAAATGGCGAGAAGCCAGTGGAAGCCTGTGGGACCTCACGCACAGAGAACATCAGAAAGGGCAACAACTGATCCCAATTCTTCCCATCCTTCTCCATCACCTTCCTTAGCATGCTTTTTAGGGTCTTGTTGAAGCGCTCGCACAGCCCATCCGTCTGTGGATGGTATATGGAGGTTCGCAGCTGTTCCACTTTCATCAGTTTGCACATTTCTTTCATGACCCGCGACATAAAGCACGAGCCCTGATCAGTGAGAATAGAGTCGGCAATTCCCACCCGACTAAACAAATGAAAGAGCTCCCGTGCCACAATTTTGGCCGTCACCGTGCGTAACGGGATGGCTTCGGGGTAACGGGTAGCATAATCTATGATTACCAGTATATACTGGTGGCCTCGGGACGATTTAACTAGAGGGCCCACCACGTCGAGGGCAATTCTTGAGAATGGGGTCTCAATGATGGGCAGCGGGATCAGAGGATTTTTATATTGTACCTTTGGTGCTGCGCGTTGACACTCTGGGCAGCTCCTGCAGTAGTCCTCTACTGCTCTCTTCATGCCCGGCCAATGGAAACGCGCCCTTATGCGCTCCATGGTTTTGTCCACGCCCAGGTGCGCTCCGAGGATATGTGAATGCGCTAGCTGGAGTACAGTGGGAATAAAGAATTTCGGCACCAGCAATAGATCTCTAACCTCATCATTCTTTTTTATGACTTGGTACAGCAATTGTCTTTTTATTGCAAAGTGAGGATATGACAGGTTACTCACCCCCTCCACCGGATTTCCATCTATGGTTTTGATATTCGCCCGGGCCTGCGTTAGGTTTGGGTCTTCCAGCTGGGCCGTTCCGAACTGACCCGCCAGGTCCCTCCCCACCTCGTCCGCCTGGGGGAACTCCGCAAATGGGTCCTCGTCACTGCTATCCGTCTCGGGGCCCGCTTGGGGCGCCGGCGCGTCGTCACCCACACCTGATGCCGTCTCTGTCTCACTCCCCGGTATATTCAGGGGTTCCGGCGCGTCGTCACCTACATCTGATGCCGTCTCAGTCTCACTCCCCGTTACGTTCAGCGCACACACCTTCGGCTGACGTAACCCTTTCTTCTTCCTCGGTTTACCCGCAGAGGGTGGGGTGCGCGGGGAGATGACGGCTGAGCACAGCTGGCGATACAGGGGGCAGTCTCGACCAATCAGCAGCGCTACCGGCAGGTTAGGTATGACGCCGGCTGTCATCGAGCAGACCCCCTTGGTGGTTGTCAGGGTGATCTGCACTGTAGGATACAACTTTGTGTCCCCGTGCACACAGGACACTGACACTTGCGGAGCCTCTGCGTCGCAGTGTGCCAAATGGGGCTGAACCAGCGTTATGACACTACCCGAGTCCAGGAGCGCTACGGCATCTTTGTCGTTGACGCGCACGGGTAAAAGTGTTGCCGATGTTTCCTTATGGGCCCAACAGGCTGCGCCATAATTGCACGTCTTTCCACGGGGGTCTGAAGCTGCCGCCGATGGCATGGACACATCCCGGCCTGGGCAGTTCCACGAGAGATGCCCGGGCTCGCCGCAGTTATAGCAGCGTCTTTGGTCCTGGTCGAACAGCGGTCTTCTTCGGGGTAGTTCGGGATCACCTGCGTTCCCTACCCGGCCCCTTGGGCTGGGCTCGTCGGGACCCCTCCTTGTTCTCGGCCGCTCTGGCTTTTCCCCTCGCCCCCCTTTGAGTAACTCCCGCGTTACCTGGTGGGCCTCCACAATATTCACCAGCTGCTCCACGGAGCGGGGGTCCGCTTGACTCGCCTGCTTCTTCGTGTCATAGGGGAGGGCTCTGACAAAGCGGTCCATAACAATCCGTTCCAAGACCGTGGGCCCTCCGGGGTCAGTCATTAGCCAGGCTCGGCTTATGCGGACCAGGTCGTGCATCTGGGAGCGCGGGGAGGCCTGTGCGTCATACACCCAGTCATGGAACCGCTGCGCACGGGACTGCAGACTATGGCCGTAACGGGACAAAATGTCCTGCTTTAGCCGAGTGTAGTTCTCGGCTTGCTCCGGTGGCAGGTCCTGGTAGGCCTTTTGCGCATTACCCGACAGGAAGGGGGCCAGCAGTCCCCCCCAGTCGTCTTCTGGCCAGCCCTCCCGGCCGGCGGTGCGCTCAAACGCTAGGAGATAGGCTTCTATATCCTCCTGCTCCGTCAGCTTGGGGATGAAGCGCCCGGGGTTAGGCCGCGTCCCGGCGGCCCCTTCCTCCCGCCGGTGAGAGGCCATCCGCTGGAGCTCCGCATGGATCATCCCCGTCTGTTTCCTCTGTTCTTGCAGGGCCTCTTCGTGCCGGGTCTGTTGTTCCATGCTCGCCTGTACGAGCTGCTGCACCAGCGCGTCCATGCTTTTTCCGATATTAAATATATATTTTTTCTTCTTTTTTTAATTTCTTTTATTCTACTTCGATAAAGTCTATTGTTGTTTATTCCGCACCCCTGATTGCCAGTAGACTATGCCCGCATTCTCCACCACTGTGGCAATTCCAGGTGTAGGGGTGGCAGAATAAACAACACACAGACAGGTTGCAGTTCCCAAAATCATGCTCTTTATTTTCTAGTCAAATAATAACGGTTTGCTGGCGGTAATCTGTCGGCCGGGCAGCGTCTCCGCTCTGTGGCCTTTTGCCTTGCGCTGCTATGGGGGACTGAGAGGAGGCTCCTCGGCTCCATTAAGTCCCCCCTCCCCAACAGGCGCACCGCGCCGTGATTCGCTAATCACGTAATCACTCTGATGGGTCTTTAGTGACAGGTGCGTCCGGAAGCGGACGCCCAAACATGGGCAGCGCCCAGCCATTGGGTCGCCACATAGCGCCCATCAATCACCAAGCCCAGGGGTGGCTTGGGGTTGCCACAATATGTACAGTTGGACAGTCACTAACAGCCCCACACATAGTCTCTTATCTCAACACTCCCACTTGTTAGTGCACTGGCTGACTTCTGGGAAAGACATTTTTGTAACAAAGGAAATAATATATATATATATATATATATATATATATATATATATATATATATATATAAACTCAAAAACATTCATAGGGTATGGCATTCAATATCTTCACTTTAAACATGACCCTTGCAAACTACATCAGTTTTAATTGAGAATAGGTACCTTCACAATATCTATTACCCTGTTGTCCGTTGGATAGATACCTCTGGTTCCTAATAACCACAATGGTTCCCTGGTTACCCTTATGAACAACAGTTTCCATATATACACAATGTCTATCATTTTAAATGGTTTAGACAGAACGTCCATTCTACAAAAACACCATATTTGGTAGAGAGGATATATTTCAATTACCTACTACACCTTGAACAATGTATTCATAACCTTATCTCCATCACTTCGAACAGTTGCTCTAGATAAACATATTTTATTGTCATAGCTAGAGATATATACTCAGCCCCACACGCTGACAATATCTTTGTAGGCTCTAAGCCTTTAAGCTCTTGCTGTCCACCTGCAGCACCTCTGGGGTAACGGAAAAACAAATTTGATGTAGTTCAATGATTCTCTGTGTGATCAACAAAAGGATGACATCCTTACTCACTATAGAACATAGGTCACAGCGAGTACAGGCTGTCCAATAGAATGAAGTTACCCACAGTTTATCTATACATTTTCACTTCAGTCAAACAAAAAAATAAACCCAGGACCTTCTGGGGTATCTCTTACACAATTGGCAGATTGTTCGAAGTCCATACCTATAAAATGGTTTAACTTGCCTAGGTCTTTCTTTTGTGGTCTGGAGCGATGATAAGATCCTCCACTTTTGTATTTTAAACATAGATCAAATATATGGCTTAATTCTTCAGTATTCAATAAATGTTCTATGAACCATACTTTGTATTTCCCGTGGTCTTCAATACCTTCCTGGGTTGAATACCCCCCCCCATCCACCTCCCACTGACTGCCTGTCCTCTAGTGGCTTGGTTGAATACATCCATTTTTCTCTCCCACTGTATGTATGCCCTCTACGGGGATATGTTGTGGCCTCTTTAAAGGTCGGGTCTACCCCACTGACTACCCTGAAGTAGTGTTCAACGGGGATAGGTGTATTGTCCTTTTCGTCACTCCCTTCCCGGGCATAGCCTGTCAGACGTCCTGGGGGTCTGTGTCCCCTTTTGGAATATCTCCCACTGCTTGAGGCGCTTGACATCACCCTCAGGTGCTTCTCGTCATCGCCCCCTGGGGGTCGCTGACTGTCTGTCTGCATAACTGTACTGGGTACACTGGGGTGTTGTGTTTCTATTTCTACACACCTTGTTCTGGAGTCCAGCTCTGGCTCCTCTGTCTGTGCCTCGTCCTCACAGGTTGCCTTTGTGGCAAACTTGACTAGCATGTGTTTCAGCACTATCCCTTTATCGGGATGATAAACTAGGAGAGCAGGACTTCCTCTGTTCTACTGTAATTCTCTTTGGACTTGGGTTTCCCCCTGTCCTGCAGGCACACATAACACTTCCCCTGTCCTGCATACTGATCCAAATCGGTGCATTCTGGCTAGATTACACTTCTTTCCTGTCAGCGCTGTATACGGGGTGGTGCCCGAGTGCTTATTAAAGCACCTGTTTCTGGTGTAAGCGGCTTCTTGTACCGCGTAATGCCACAGGCTCTTTGGTAAGTCACAATCTGCTAGCTTACATCTAGCCATTTCGGAAAGGGTGTGCCATTCCCTCTCTGCCACCCCGCTCTGGTGTGTGGGATATGGACGTGACGTCTCGTATTTTATCTTATACCTTCACAATAGTGATTGGAACTTTCTATTTGCGAACTCAGTTTCGTGGTCGGATCTCAAACATCTTACTGTACCATAATTGATTGATTGATTGAAAAGTTTATTAACAGATTGCAGAATGGGTACAGTACAGTACAGCTCAATACATACAATTGTTAAGGGGATGCAGATCAGAGAAAGACTTTCGTCTTGTTTACATCAGGGTCCCCCATTTTCAATTCATCATAACATATATGACATACAAATAGACAGTACTGCTACATCTATACATTTATGACGTATCAGATTTGCAAATACAGTACTGTTTGTGATACAAAAGTGTCCAGAAAAAGTGTGTATATACATTTGACGTAGAAACTGTACATTGGAGAAGGTTGGGTGGGTGGGGTGGGGTTGGGTGGGTGGCTAGGGGCTGTACATTGGAGGTGGGGGGGGGGGACATGTACACTGTACATTGGAATACTGACAAAGCCATACTTGGTCATTTACTGTACAACTGGGTTAGGACATTTGTAGGGGTTACGTCTACCAGGAATTTTTCCGTGGCCTGGAGTATGTCACTCTTTTCTTTGATAAACTTTGATAAAGTAAACAAACACTGCCCCTATACACACATCTGTAAAAGACTGTACATATCCAAAACGTCCTATGTACTCGTTGCTTACTGGGCCGGCTAGGTCCATGTCAACTAGTACAACAGTATTTGTTGGGTAAACGTCCCCGTTTTGCACATTGCACAATATTTGTTAGGTAGACTTCCCCGTTTTGCACATTGCACAATATTTGTTAGGTAAACTTCCCCTCAATGTGCATACCCTCTGAATGATGCTACTTGCAGTTTCAGTAAATCCTCGTAATTACAATGACCCATAATCTCGTGCCATGTCTGAATATCGTGACTGGCCGTCCCGCTATACACATCATCATTATCACACTGGTCGTTGTCATTACACTCCGTTTTCAGATAATATATTTTCTGGTGCATCTCTATGTCAAACCGGGTACCGTCAGGTTCTACAAGAACATTTTTACCTTTATCGAAGAATACCTTGGCGCCGCTTGCAGTAGCAGCTATTACAGAATAGTCCTTGTGGGAACGATGGTCCGTATAGAGCGTTCTTTAGCGTTGCCGCACACCGGCGCCCCTCGCTGTCCATGGGCATACCTGTGTGTCTCTCCTCTCCTGCGCCAACCCGCAGGTGCGTCTACCGTCTGCCAGTTCCACGCAGTGCCACTGTGGGTGGAAAGTGTCGTCAAAGTTCTTGAACCGACTCCTGTCGTTGATGACATGGGACGACGCACCTGTGTCCAGCCCACAATCAGACCCCTTCTCTGGGTCCGCTGCGGCTGGGCCGGTCCGGCAATGTCTGCCGTCCGCGCTCCAAAAGCGCAGTCTCCTTGCCCCGTTATCCTCCGGGCGTCATCTCGATTCATCTCACATCGATAGTCGCCGCCATCGATTCTCCGGGCGTCATCTCGATTCATCTCACGTCGATAGTCGCCGCCGTTGTGTCCGCTGTTGTCATCCTGTCCACAGCCTTTATCTTGTCCGTAGTCGCCATTTTGTCTGTGGCCTCCGACTCGTCTGTAGCCGCCATCTTGTCCAGGTAAACAGCTACAAATGTAAACAGTCATATGTACAGTTGGACAGTCACTAACAGCCCCACACAGAGTCTCTTATCTCAACACATTTTATTTAACAGATTGCAGAATGGGTACAATACATGGCTCAATACACACAATTGTTAAGGGGATGCAGACCAGAGAAAGACTTTCTTCTTGTTTACATCAGGGTCCCCCATTTTCAATTCATAATGAATTGTAAGTAAGGGTGCAACTAGCACCGTGCAATCAATTCTTTGTGGATCTAGCCCTAAGTCTTTCAGCCGAGTAACAATGTTCATCAAACAGTGTTGAAACTTGGGTGCTGCAGTGTTGAGTGTGCATAGTAGTAGAGACATAGTAGGTAATTAGTGGAAGAGTTACAGCCACAGCCAGGGCTTTTCTCTCCTCCTGTGTGTGTGTCAGCAGGTTCCCAGGCCCATACATGGTCCTTCCTGTCTCCCCCTCACAACCACTGTCTTCCTGGGCGCGGCCTACACACCTGAGAACCCTCACATCATCAAGGAGCCGGGATAAAGAGGCCTGCACTCCTGTCACTCCTTGTCCGAGTGTTGTTTTCACCTCCATAGGACTCTATTCAGACCTCAGCGTTCATGGGATCATGTCTTCTTGTGCCCAGTGACTTTTTGCTACTAACTCTTGTTCTCTGATGTCCAGCATCTCACCTCTCCAGACTACACCTCAACCACAGACCCTCAACCGCCTGAACCACCATGGACCTCACACACACACCCACCCAGTGTGTCGCTCCTCCACTCCTTGACCCTTGCTTCCCATACTATCATTAAATATTCTAAACCGCTCCCTTCTCCTGTGCCTGTATCCTGCTCCTGGGTTCTAGAAAAGACACCTAACTCTCACCACGCGACAACCGCTCAAGCGTGTGATCTACAGAGCGACCTCACAGCAACAACAATGTCTCTCTTTTTATGATGTTTTTGTGTCTGCGTACATCTGATTTATGGCAGTTGGCATATGGCTGGGGACCAGTGGGAAGATGCTAAATATACCTTCCTAATCTGTCACTTACACTGTGATGCCGGAGATCCTCTTTCCTCTCTGAGACTGAGACCTTGTCCAATAACATAGCCCCCCTATACACACACACACACACTCGCACACACGCACACACACGCACACACATTCACATTCACACGCACACACACAGACACACGCACACGCACGCATACACACACACACACACACACACACACACACACACACACACACACACACACACACACACACACACACACACACACACACACACACACACACACACACACACACACAGATTTCAACCTCTGCATCTTTTGTTATTTGAGTCATTTTTTACTCCTCGTAAATTCCCCTCCGTTTCTTTTTATTATTTTCAAGCTATAGCCAATCCATCATGTTTAACCCTTTCACTACCACACTAACAAAGGGTTAACCCTTTCACTGTGACATACAGAAGGTTAACCCTTTCACTGCCACACAACAACGGGTTAGCCCTTTCACAACCACACTACAGAAGGTTAACCCTTTCACTAACACAATACAGAAGGTTAACCCTTTCACTGCCACACAACAACAAAAACGTCTGTAGTGTGGTAGTGAAAGGGTTAACCTTCTGTAGTGTGGTAGTGAAAGGGTTAAGCCTATAAACTAACGTTTAACTTAATTTCCACATAAGCATATTCAAAGGTGAGAAAGCCATTCTTATTTACACATTATCCGACTGTAGGTCAATGTTACGCACATCATATACCCATAATCATCTGCTGAATCCACTGCTCGGCTTTAGCTGCGGCACAGACTTATGATATTCACACCTGAGAGACGCTGTGTTGTTATACAGGTGTGATTATGTGAAACCATATAATATCTCTCGTTCCAGCGGCGAAGCGCGGTCGGGGTGTTGGTCCTGGGGGGTCCGGGGGTCCTGGGGTGGGGGGGTGGGAGTGGGGGAGGAAATGTCTTTGGTGGTGTCTGTAATAGTGTAGATTTTTTATGTTTTGTATTTATTATTTGTATTATTGCTAATGTCATTATTGTTATTATTATTGTGGTATTGTGAGGTCTTGTTATTATTATTATTACTGTATTGTGTTTGTCTTGTTTTGAATCTTCATGAAATGCGCTGCCATGGAAATGGACGTCTACATCTCTGCAGCAGCTTTGTCAAATAAAGGTAGAACATGAGAAGAAGAACATGGAAGCAAGCTTTTTAACCCTCTCACTACCACACTACAGAAGGTTAACCCTTTCACTGCCACACTACAGGCGGTTAACCGTGTGGCAGTGAAAGGGTTAACCTTCTGTATTGTCACAAGGAAAGGGTTAACCCTTTGGTAGTGTGGTAGTGAAAGGCTTAACAACAATTCTGAAAACTCTTCTAGTCTCACTCTCTATCAGTGCCAACACTTCATTAGAGAGACAGCGACAGTACAGTGTGTGTGTGTGTGTGTGTGTGTGTGTGTGTGTGTGTGTGTGTGTGTGTGTGTGTGTGTGTGTGTGTGTGTGTGTGTGTGTGTGTGTGTGTGTGTGTGTGTGTGTGTGTGTGTGTGTGTGTGTGTGTGTCTGTGTGTGTGCATGTGTGTATGTGTGTGTGTGTGAATGGAGGGAGGAGAGATGAGTAATCAGAGATATACTCATCACAGCGCGCGCACACACACATGAACACACACATACATGCACACAGGCACACACGCACACATACACGCACATATGCACACACGCACACATACACACACACACACGCCTCATCACTACTCTGTAGGCGGCCTCATCACTACTCTGTAGGCCTCATCACTACTCTGTAGACCTCATCACTACGCTGTAGGCCTCATCACTACTCTGTAGGCCTCATCACTACTCTGTAGACCTCATCACTACTCTGTAGGCCTCATCACTACTCTGTAGGCCTCATCACTACTCTGTAGACCTCATCACTACTCTGTAGGCCTCATCACTACTCTGTAGGCCTCATCACTACTCTGTAGACCTCATCACTACTCTCTGTAGGCCTCATCACTACTCTGTAGACCTCATCACTACTCTGTAGACCTCATCACTACTCTGTAGGCCTCATCACTACTCTGTAGGCCTCATCACTACTCTGTAGACCTCATCACTACTCTGTAGACCTCATCACTACTCTGTAGACCTCATCACTACTCTGTAGGCCTCATCACTACTCTGTAGGCCTCATCACTACTCTGTAGGCCTCATCACTACTCTGTAGACCTCATCACTACTCTCTGTAGGCCTCATCACTACTCTGTAGACCTCATCACTACGCTGTAGGCCTCATCACTACTCTGTAGACCTCATCACTACTCTGTAGGCCTCATCACTACTCTGTAGACCTCATCACTACGCTGTAGGCCTCATCACTACTCTGTAGGCCTCATCACTACTCTGTAGACCTCATCACTACTCTGTAGACCTCATCACTACTCTCTGTAGGCCTCATCACTACTCTGTAGACCGCATCACTACGCTGTAGGCCTCATCACTACTCTGTAGACCTCATCACTACTCTGTAGGCCTCATCACTACTCTGCAGACCTCATCACTACTCTGTAGACCTCATCACTACGCTGTAGGCCTCATCACTACTCTGTAGACCTCATCACTACTCTGTAGGCCTCATCACTACTCTGTAGGCCTCATCACTACTCTGTAGGCCTCATCACTACTCTGTAGACCTCATCACTACGCTGTAGGCCTCATCACTACTCTGTAGACCTCATCACTACTCTGTAGACCTCATCACTACTCTGTAGGCCTCATCACTACTCTGTAGACCTCATCACTACTCTGTAGACCTCATCACTACTCTGTAGGCCTCATCACTACTCTGTAGACCTCATCACTACTCTGTAGGCCTCATCACTACTCTGCAGACCTCATCACTACTCTGTAGACCTCATCACTACTCTGTAGGCCTCATCACTACTCTGTAGACCTCATCACTACTCTGTAGACCTCATCACTACTCTGTAGGCCTCATCACTACTCTGTAGACCTCATCACTACTCTGTAGGCCTCATCACTACTCTGTAGGCCTCATCACTACTCTGTAGACCTCATCACTACTCTGTAGACCTCATCACTACGCTGTAGACCTCATCACTACTCTGTAGGCCTCATCACTACTCTGTAGACCTCATCACTACTCTGTAGACCTCATCACTACTCTGTAGGCCTCATCACTACTCTGTAGACCTCATCACTACTCTGTAGGCCTCATCACTACTCTGTAGGCCTCATCACTACTCTGTAGACCTCATCACTACTCTGTAGGCCTCATCACTACTCTGTAGGCCTCATCACTACGCTGTAGGCCTCATCACTACTCTGTAGACCTCATCACTACTCTGTAGGCCTCATCACTACTCTGTAGGCCTCATCACTACTCTGTAGGCCTCATCACTACTCTGTAGACCTCATCACTACTCTGTAGACCTCATCACTACTCTGTAGGCCTCATCACTACTCTGTAGGCCTCATCACTACTCTGTAGGCCTCATCACTACGCTGTAGACCTCATCACTACTCTGTAGGCCTCATCACTACTCTGTAGTCCTCATCACTACTCTGTAGGCCTCATCACTACTCTGTAGACCTCATCACTACTCTGTAGACCTCATCACTACTCTGTAGACCTCATCACTACTCTGTAGGCCTCATCACTACTCTGTAGACCTCATCACTACTCTGTAGGCCTCATCACTACTCTGTAGGCCTCATCACTACTCTGTAGGCCTCATCACTACGCTGTAGGCCTCATCACTACTCTGTAGGCCTCATCACTACTCTGTAGACCTCATCACTACTCTGTAGACCTCATCACTACTCTGTAGGCCTCATCACTACTCTGTAGGCCTCATCACTACTCTGTAGGCCTCATCACTATGCTGTAGGCCTCATCACTACTCTGTAGGCCTCATCACTACTCTGTAGGCCTCATCACTACTCTGTAGGCCTCATCACTACTCTGTAGGCCTCATCACTACTCTGTAGGTCTCATCACTACTCTGCAGACCTCATCACTACTCTGTAGGCATCATCACTACTCTGTAGACCTCATCACTACTCTGTAGGCCTCATCACTACTCTGTAGACCTCATCACTACTCTGTAGGCCTCATCACTACTCTGTAGGCCTCATCACTACTCTGTAGGCCTCATCACTACGCTGTAGGCCTCATCACTACTCTGTAGGCCTCATCACTACTCTGTAGACCTCATCACTACTCTGTAGACCTCATCACTACTCTGTAGGCCTCATCACTACTCTGTAGGCCTCATCACTACTCTGTAGGCCTCATCACTACTCTGTAGACCTCATCACTACTCTGTAGGCCTCATCACTACTCACTATGCTGTAGGCCCCGTCCTCTAACAGGAATACAAATGCCAGCCTTGATGAAAGGGAATAGATTTCCCTCTCTAGCGTATCACCACTCTTTGGTCTCTCAAGAGATTGAGGAGGCGTGTGAGAGACGATTCTGAGTCACGCGAAAGACATCATGCGTGTGTGAGCTCTTAGAATGTCGGGAAAAAGTCTAAACGCATCACGATTCCAACTGTATCATCTCACCATTTGAAGACACACACGCACACACCACACACACGTACACACACGCAGGCGCGCACACACACACACACACACACACGCACACACACGCACACACACACACGCCCTGTCTTGATGGAGATGGAGAGCAGTGGGTCATGCATCACAGTCATTTACATCTCGCCACGTGACTCCAGTTAATGCATAATTATGACAAATGACTGATGACGGTATTATGGGAGCCCGAATATGTTATGCATTCATATCTTTTTAATCAAAGCAAAGAGGGGAGAGAGGCTGAGGGTTCAGAGAGACACACGGCGCGGCTGGAGACCAGATATATACATACATATCTCTATACATATACATATCTCTCTCTGCGTGCGGTCGCTCCGGCAAGCCGTCTGTAGTACGAGAGGACGCACTCATGCATAAATATGTTGTCCGTCAGCCGCTCACAAGATATCGCTGGCATCTTCTTCTTCTCCTCCTCCGCCTTCTTCTTCTCCTCCTCCGCCTTCTTCTTCTTCTTCTTCTTCTTCTTCTCCTCCTCCTCCTCCTCCTCCTCCTCCTCCTCCTCCTCCTTCTTCTTCTTCTTCTTCTTCTTCTTCTTCTTCTTCTTCTTCTTCTTCTTCTTCTTCTTCTTCTTCTTCTTCTTCTTCTTCTTCTTCTTCTTCTTCTTCTTCTTCTTCTTCTTCTTCTTCTTCTCCTCCTCCTCCTCCTCCTCCTCCTCCTCCTCCTCCTCCTCCTCCTCCTCCTCCTCCTTCTTCTTCTTCTTCTTCTTCTTCTTCTTCTTCTTCTTCTTCTTCTTCTTCTTCTTCTTCTTCTTCTTCAGCTTCTTCAGCTTCTTCAGCTTCTTCAGCTTCTTCTGGTCATATAAATATGCAATATATATTGCCAGCTCCGCTTCAATAGATACGTCTGCTGTCTTGTCCTGTGAGAGTATTAAATAAATATCTCGCCTTACTCGCCCGTGAAATGAGAAAGATCTCAGTCATTTAGAGCCCCCCCCCCCCCCCCCGTGCCACAGATTATGAAAGGAGCTATGAAAAAGCTAAAAAAAAAAAAAAAAAAAAAAAAGGGAGTATCCAGCTGGAGATCCATAGTAAAGCATTGAAATTGTCATAATGCAAAGAAGGTCATATTTTGAAATGTCAGCTGGAAGCATGTAAAAGGTAAACAACCGTTTATCCCTTTCACTGCCACAGAAACAAAGGGTTAACCCTTTCACAACCACACTACAGAAGGTTAACCCTTTCACTACCTCACTACCAAAGGGTTAACCCTTTCACTGCGACAATACATAAGGTTAACCCTTTCACTGCCACACGAACCGTCTGTAGTGTGGCAGTGAAAGGTTAACCTTCTGTAGTGTGGTAGTGAAAGGTTAACCTTCTGTAGTGTGGTAGTGAAAGGTTAACCTTCTGTAGTGTGGCAGTGAAAGGTTAACCTTCTGTAGTGTGGTTGTGAAAGGGTTAAGACGCTGCATTCACGACCAACTCAATGGCACAGTGTGATTGTAATCTAGTGCGTTCTGCTGTAGCCCGAGCGCACGCACCTTCAGAGCGCACAGAGCAACAGCTTTCAATTGACTATCTAATAGCATCCCACACATCCACGCCTACCCTGTGTCCAATTTGCAGATGAATCGAAAATAGATTATGTCCATGCTGATGAGTGTAAGTTAACTGAAGTCATTAGAACTGTAATCACCGGTGCACCGGTTCAATACAGGAGCGCGTTGCCCGTCCTGTCCAATAACAACGGGTGGGAAGGGGTCGGGGGGGAGGGGGGCTCAACGAGCATGTGCTTGCCTTTCCTCTGGGCTCACTCTATATACCCTGCGATCAATCAACGGGAAAATTAACCAGAGAGGAGAGATTTCAATTTTGCTTTTACTGTATTGATTGGGGAATTGAGTCAATTATGGCTGACACCATAAGATTGAACTGTGCGATCAATGTGTGTCCACAAACACAGGTGGGAGGAAAGATAAACTCCATTAAGACAAGCCTGGCTGGTTACAATGCAGGATCCAAGGGAAATGACAGTTATTGGGAAAGAAATTAATTAAAATAAATATTTTCATTGAGGAGAAATGTGTCTAGGATAAGTCCTGTTAAAAGAAAACCCACACACACAGGTTTGAGACGCTCAGCTTCTCAGCTTACAGTGACTAAGGATGACTGATCTCAACATTGAGCAACATTGTCTGGGGGAGTTCTTATGTGAATCTAGCACAGTGGGTCTCTCTTCCAAGACACGGTCTTTCTTGGCTGTATCCTGGATGAGCTAACTGTTATCCAGCACAACAAAGGCTAATCTGCATCGCTAAAATATCATGTGCCATGCATCACTCTGGACTATAAATATCAACAACAGGATAGAAGAATCCCAACCAAAACATCAAAACAAGAACAATATGATTCAGACACCCCAGGCCTTAGCTTTAATCTGTTTCGCTCCGTGGATGACAAGATGGTGGGAGGGTGGGTGACGGGGTGTGTGTGTGTGGGTTTGATACCAACAACGGGCTGCTGTTCATTTGAGGTGACAGGGCTTGTGTTAGGATAAGCGGGGGAGGGGAGGGCCTGTCCCCCCATCACCCCTAAAGCTTAACTCATCAGATCAGATATTCTAATCTGCTTCATGATAAGCTTATGAAATGCAACCGTTGTTACCGGGCCGTGGGGTGGATGTAGTTGTGTCTGGGATGCTACAGTACAGTATGTGTCTGTGACTGAGCGACAATCCAGTTAGTGTGTTTATGTGTGGATGCTGGGGGGGGGTTGTGGGTTCTCAACTACACAGGAAAATTCGCAGAGTCAAATTTACTCAAATTGAGTAAAATTTTACTCCCAAAAAGACAGTATTGGCTCCGACTCCAAATAGAGTGAAAATGACTCTTGTCACAGAGTTAAATCTTCAGAGTTATTTCTACTCCATTTAGTGTTAACATTTAACTCTACAAAATACCAATTTACTCCATTTAGCATAAAGTAAAAACAACTCTAACATCATTTCACTCAACACAGAGTTGTATTTACTCCGTAGAGTTGTGATCCCATCAGTAATTGCCTCAATATAGAGTTATAATTCCCTCAATATGGAGTGTTTTTTTAATCTATAGAGTTATTTTTCACTCAATATAGAGATATTTTAAGTTATATTTCACTCAATATAGAGTGGTATTTTAATCAATATAGAGTTATATTTTCACTCAATAGAGTTATATTTCACTCAATATAGAGATATTTAAGTTATATTTCACTCAATATAGAGATACTTAAAGTTATATTTCACTCAATATAGAGTGGTATTTTAATCAATATAGAGTTGTAATTCCCTCAATATGGAGTTGTAGTTCACTCAATATAGAATAGATTTCACTCGATATAGAATATCATATTTCACTCAATATAGAGTGGTATTTTAATCAATATAGAGTTGTAATTCCCTCAATATGGAGTTGTAGTTCACTCAATATAGAATAGATTTCACTCAATATAGAATATCATATTTCACTCAATATAGAATTAAATAATAATTTACTCTGGAATAATACATTTAAAATAAACGGGGGCAAAGCAGAAATCAGTATTTAACAATGCACTTTTATTTGCAACATGCAGGCATATCCTTTGGGATGCAAACAGTTTTACAACAGCGTGTGAGAATCATGACTTCAAAGGGCAATCGATAGAAAAAAAAATTAATAAAATAAGATTCATCAATAAGCTTGTGCAATCTTTGTTCTGTATCGTTAGTGGCTTAGCTTGGCATCACCTACTGCACTATCTCGCGTACGTGCACGCGTACTGAATAAACCACAAATGTACCTCTAATACCAGTATTAGTCTGACCACACCCCTCATCAGCTTACCTTCATAAGCAGGTGTGTGGTCACCTGCTCTCCTCCTTCTCGCTTTCACCACAAGGAAGTGCCTCGGTAGTACCCCACTTGACGTGTCGTTGATAGTTGAAAAGAGTTGTGACTAGGTTTACATTGTGCCTAACCTTTTTCTTCTCTCACTTGTTTATATAAGAAAAAGGTTTGGGTCATAATGTATTCCGCGGAGAGTAGACCCGCTAGACCTACTCTTCACCACCGATTCTCCATTCCCGCCTCCGTCGTGCGTTCCGGTGCTGGGCTGTTGCCACTCTCGTGGTTGCCGACCCAGCCCGGGAGACTGCCGGTGGATAGTTTTTCTCACCGACGAGCCGAGGGTTCGGTGCCGTCGCTCCGGCGATGGCCTGATCTCGACTTTGGTTCCTCTGTTTCTGGGGAATTGCCCGTTGATGAACGGGGGATTGTCTTAGAGCCAGAGGATTTGCGACGAAAACTTTTTGCGTCTGCTCGCTCACGTCGTAACATGGTGGCGTGCAGACGCGAACGGCCTGGGTTTGGGGAATTGCTGGAGACCAGCGAGGCCGCGTCCGACTCTGGATTTCTGATGGAAACTGAAGACTTCATGGAGGAGGCGGACGGGTTCTTGTATGATGGTCCCGTGGAGGGGAGTATCCCTCCTCCGGAGACCCCGGAGGGGGGAGAAATGGCTCCACGGGGCGCCTTGTTCGAGGATGTCGGGGAACCACCTTGGCCTCATCGACAGGATGCCCTACTGTCAGCCGCATCGGATTGTGGCTCCTTGACCAGTCGCAGCCTGCTGTATGCGAGGGATGCGGGGTCGGTGGAGGAGGGTCCGCAGGGGGAACTGCGGGCCTTGTTTCCCGAGCTCATGGCGGTAGCCGCCGCTGCAAACGGTGTGCCGCTGCCGCAGCCATTGCCTGCACCTGTCCCTGATGACCTCATAGGCCATCCCTGGCAGCGTCCCCCGGTGAGAGGGGTGGACGTTGTCTACCCATTTTTCCCATCGATGGGGGCCTATGTTCGTCGGGGTCAGGCGGTCTCCAACATCATGGGACTAACTCCCGCCTACGTACCAGTTACGCGGGTGTCGGGGTTGGTCAAAGGTATGGGGGAGGGCGTACCTCGGCTTGACAATCCGATGGCCGCGCTCCTCTGTCCGGATATGGTGTGGGAGCCCCTATGCAAGCCGGTCCTCCAGGGGAGGTCGGCTAGGCGATTGGCTTATTGGGGTGACCAGTCATTTATCGCCGGTACACAGTCGCTGGCTGCGGCCTCTAACATCGCCCACCTGGCTAGATTTGTATCGGGGATAATGACGGGCGGCGCGGATCTGAACGAGGTGAGGTGCGATCAGATCACCCAGGCTGCGGGAGCTGTGCTGCACCTCTCCCAGGTGCTAGCCATAGCCATGGGTAAAGTGCGCGCCCTGGCCACCCTGGGCCAGCGTCATCTTTGGCTGGAGCAGGCCCGTGTGCCGGAACGGAAGAGAACCCCTCTTCTGACGGCCGCCCTCTCCGACGCTGGCCTGTTCGGGAAGGCCCTGCTATTGATGACCTCAACATGCAGAGAGATGGCAGAGGAGAGGTCCATTCTCCAACCCCATTTTCCGCCTCCCGTCCTTGCCGGTGGGGGCAGAAGGCTTCCGCGACGTCGAGCTGTCTCCGTCGCCGCTACCACTGCCTCCGCCGCCGCTGCTGGCCCTGCCAAGAGGGCCAGGGGACGAAACGACGCTTCGGCCACCGCCGGCCCATCCCAGACCGGAGGAGACGGTAGGGAACGTCGTGTCCAGCAGACTGTAACCTACCGTCCCTCCGGGGCTCCCCGGGGTGGCAAGACTCGAGCGGCGCGAGGTGGCAGGCGCCGTTGAGAGTGACTTTTCCCCCTCTGTGTCCCATCCTCTACACCCTCCCCGGCCCCTCTATGATTTTGTGCCTTGATCACATATTTATTTATTAATAAAAAGTTCCCTGATATAAGGGGGACTGTGTTTGGCCGAACAAACTGTGTGTTTCTTCAATACAAATCATGTGGTGGGGTTGTGTTTTATGAATCTACCCTGTTACGTTGGGGGAATGAGTTGTGTTGTGTTACGAGTTTTTAAGCAAGGTCTGCAACTTACACTCGGTAATAGGTTCTATTAGCTTGATGCTCCACATGCAATTAGAACTGGTGATATTCCATTGCTTTAACTAAGTATATGTGTTCACAACGCTGTGTTGTTAGTTGCAGTAATGCTCGTACACACTTTTCATGGCCTAGCCATTACTCTCGTTCAACGTCTTCCTATGTGTAGCATAGGCTGCGGGTATGGGATTCACGCACAGGCGACTTGTGTTTTGTTGTAAACCCTTTTACACTTTGTGGGTAGCTAACATTGTATTAGCTTATGCTATATATATTTTGTTCTACCGGAGGTTTTCAAAATGGCTACGGTTGTTTTCTGTGTGTAGGGATAGAAGGTGTGTTTTTCGGGGGGGGTGTCGGATAAACCCCTCCTTTTTCCCACTTGATTGGTTTAGAGGGTTTGTTGACCTTCCTGCTGAGCCAGTCAGGGCCAAGCCAGTGCTTGACGGGGGAGGGGGGGGGGGGGAGGGGTATTCTACCGACTCCTGTTATGACAGGATCCGGTGGGTTTTCCCCGCCCGTTATAGCGTTGTTGCTATGGCGACGCCTTCCATGAGCTGGTGTCGTAAAGATGTCGAGGTTAGAGCGCAGGACTTAACCTGCTGCGCTCGTTTTTGTGTCAAACTTGAGTCTGTTGGTCACGTGTCTCACAGTTTACATATCTTTTTCTTGACCGTGGTCTCATGTGGGAAGGTGTTTCTGGGGGAATCTGGTCTTACACTCTGATTAAAAAGAGTGACTGGATTAAAATCATGTGAAAAACAGGGTTTTTTACTCCCAGCTGTGCAGTTAGGTCATACATGTGATGCCTTTTCTTTATTTTATAAAGAGTTGAATGTGTCTTGATGGATATGAAATGAGGGTCCCTGATGGAACAAGACTAACGTCTTCTCAGGTCTGCCTCCCCTTATCTTTTTGTATGTATTCCTGTACTGCAGTCTGTTGGGTATATTTTTTCATTCATTCATTCATGGAGTTGATTGCATCTCGCCCCTCTTGTCGTTTCCCTGGGCGTCTTGGGGATTCAATATGGTGGTCTAAGCGGCCTATTGTTGATGTGGGTATGTCCAAACGCACACATAGTGCTAGCTCAGGATGTGCTTTGGCCGTTGCTGACTGGCGCGCCTCGTTTGCTTTGGTAAAACAGCGTTTTTATGGAGCAATTGGGATGGGGGTTTTTCCTCTTCCGACATCCTGTGTGTTGTCGATGGGTTCCCGTTCATGTCAGGGGATGATGACGGAATGGGTCTGGGCATATGGGAAGGGTCTCACGCCCTAGGGGTGGGCCGCCGGACGCGGTTCATACCGACACGTCTGGGTGGCGCCTTCTTTTTATGTTGGGATCAGACGCGCATATCTGCCCCTTCTCCTGGGGTTGGCAGGTCGGCGTGGTTAGGGCACGGGACTGGTTCTGGTCGCGCTGGTCCAGATCAGTGCACCCGTTGTCCGCTGGGGATGCAGATCTGCTGTTCTGGTACCCTGAGGGACTTAGGGTTTTTTCAGGGGGGAAAAATGCTAGGTCGATCCGGGTGTCACAGGGTTGTGCGTTATGGGACCCCTTGTTTGATGTATTCTGCACTGTCATAGTGGCTTATGGCCGTGCCGACCTGTACGCATCCGATCTCGTCGGATCTCGGCTGCTGTGCGGGTTGGTCTTGGTTGGTACTTGGTTGGGTGACCTCCTGGGAATACCGAGTGCGGGGTGCTGGGGGCTGGTCTTCCATATTACGCTCTTCTCTTGCGTTTTGGCGCTGAGGAGCCTGTTGGGTGGGGTTAACCTCCTTTGGGATCCTGTGCTCCCCGTATCGCCGGGCCCGGTCCGGGGTGATGCCGGTTGACCTGTAGGCCCGGGATAGCCCTGTTGGGAACCGGAACGCGGGCTGCGGCGGTGCCGCAGGTGCGTTTCGGGGTTTTTTCCTGAGGGGTTATAGGACCAACCATTACATGGGGTAATGCCTGGGTGGTTGGTTCTCTGGTGTGTTGCTGCAGTGTCAACTCCCGGTTCTCCGGTTGAGGGTGCCCCTGCACGTTCATGACGTCTGCCGATCGTATGGGCTTTTCTGTGGGCAGCTGTCAGGGGCCGTGTGGTCTACGGATCCCGCTTCTGACGTGCTGTTGAAAGCTTGGTTATGCGACAACGCCAGCATACGCCCCTTCCGCCGGGGCGGCTGTTTCGGCTGTCCTTTCTGGCGCCTGCCTCGTCCGCAGTTTTTTCCAGGCTTGGGTTGACGACCTGTTGCCTGGTCTTCCCCGGTGCACTGCCTGTTTCCGTTGGTTAACTCTTGTATGTTATGACCATGCTGTCTGCCTGTTGCAGGGCTTGTGTTCCAGGCGGTGTGCTGTTGGGGGGGACAGGGCCCGCTCGGCTGAGGGGCCTTTGTCCGAATACGCTGGCGATGTGAGGGGCGGGGTCACTAGGTGCCCCCCTGGTGGGGTCTTGATGCTGGCATCATGGACTTCTCCGGGCCCCCATTCCAGGGAGTCCAGTCCTTTTGGTGGGTCTGGGTCTTCCTTCGCGCTCCGCTGCTACGGCCTTGCCACGGGGTTGGGTTTGCCCTTGACCCCGTGATTCTGGGGGCAGTAACGAGGTTGTTCCTCCGTTCGTTCCCGGGTGGCATGCGGGTTGTGCGTGTGTGTAGTCGTGGGGTCAAGCCACGGTCTGCTCACCCTGTGCGTTAAGTTGCTTGAGTGCCTCTTCGCACGGTCGGGTCCGTCGCCTTCCCGTGAAGCCTCTAATAGGGGGGATACCCTCCATTAGGGGGGGTCGGGGGGGCTCGGCCCTCCCTGTTCTGATGGTTTTGGGGGGCTGTCAGCGGGGTGTATTTGTCAGCCAAGTGGCTCCGCTTGGCCTCCCTTGTGCAGTAGGTGATGCCAAGCTAAGCCACTAACGATACAGAACGTTAGGTTATGACTATAACCAAGTTCTGTTAGTTAGGGGCGATGCTTGGCATCAGACGGCCGCTGCAGCCCTTGACCTCACCTTGTGGTGAAAGCTTGGGAAGGAGGAGAGCAGGTGACCACACACCTGCTTATGAAGGTAAGCTGATGAGGGGTGTGGTCAGACTAATACTGGTATTAGAGGTACATTTGTGGTTTATTCAGTACGCGTGCACGTACGCGAGATAGTGCAGTAGGTGATGCCAAGCATCGCCCCTAACTAACAGAACTTGGTTATAGTCATAACCTAACGTTTTCAGTTGCCAAGAAATTTGAAATTCCTAGTACCTTGGACTTAAAGGTCTATGATGACTTAAAACACTGAAGTCGACAAGGAGGCGTTTCAGTTGGGATGCAAACAGTTTTACAACAGCGTGTGAGAATCATGACTTCAAGGGGCGATCGATAGAAAGAAAAAAAGGTCATTAATAAAATAAGATTCATCAATAAGCTTGTGCAATCTTTGTTTTCAGTTGCCAAGAAATTTGAAATTCCTAGTACCTTGGACTTAAAGGTCTATGATGACTTAAAACACTGAAGTCGACAAGGAGGCGTTTCAGTTAAAGAAACCAGACATGGGTGTGTTGGAGATTTGTTCACCCCAAGTTGCTTATTAACATGGAGCCTAGCCTCATCCAAAATGTCACACAGGTACTGTATATGTTTGTACTTTGAAATGATCTTTGTTTCTATACGCCCAATGTAATGTAACATAGTAAAAAAAAAAAAAAAACACGTCTGAGGAAGAACTTGCTTGGTGTGGATCCTTCCTAATCTTTTTACATTACACTTGTCACAAACATTCCTCTCTTGCTAATCACACTTGGTATATGTCTACGTGATTGTTAGATTCAGTGAGCCCCTCTGCAAACAACTCCATTATATACAAAAATCACCATGACTTCAAGGCTTCATGGGGAGAGTAATCGATAGAAAAAAGGTCATAAATAAAAGACAATTACATTTTGGCCTCTGTAAAGTGACAGCAGCATCTGCACCCTTTTAAAAAGGGATAGCTCACCCAAAAAAAGAAATCTACCAATTACACACCCCATGAATCCTTGAATTCATGGAGATTTGTTTGTTTGTCGCATTCCTGAGCCAATAATTCAAGCCAGTCATCAAATTATTGGCTCAGGAATGCAACAAAAAGAAATCACCATGACTTCAATTAAGGCTTCATGGGGAGAGTAATCGATCAATTACATTTTGGCCTCTGTAAAGTGACAGCAGCATCTGTACACCCTTTTAAAAAGGGATAGCTCACCCAAAAAAAGAAATCTACCAATTACACACCCCATGAATCCTTGAATTCATGGAGATTTGTTTGTTTGTCGCATTCCTGAGCCAATAATTCAAGCCAGTCATCAAATTATTGGCTCAGGAATGCAACAAAAAGAAATCACCATGACTTCAATTAAGGCTTCATGGGGAGAGTAATCGATCAATTACATTTTGGCCTCTGTAAAGTGACAGCAGCATCTGTACACCCTTTTAAAAAGGGATAGCTCACCCAAAAAAAGAAATCTACCAATTACACACCCCATGAATCACTGAATTCATGGAGATTTGTTTGTTTGTCGCATTCCTGAGCCAATAATTCAAGCCAGTCATCAAATTATTGGCTCAGGAATGCAACAAAAAGAAATCACCATGACTTCAATTAAGGCTTCATGGGGAGAGTAATCAATCAATTACATTTTGGCCTCTGTAAAGTGACAGCAGCATCTGTACACCCTTTTAAAAAGGGATAGCTCACCCAAAAAAAGAAATCTACCAATTACACACCCCATGAATCCTTGAATTCATGGAGATTTGTTTGTTTGTCGCATTCCTGAGCCAATAATTCAAGCCAGTCATCAAATTATTGGCTCAGGAATGCAACAAAAAGAAATCACCATGACTTCAATTAAGGCTTCATGGGGAGAGTAATCGATCAATTACATTTTGGCCTCTGTAAAGTGACAGCAGCATCTGTACACCCTTTTAAAAAGGGATAGCTCACCCAAAAAAAGAAATCTACCAATTACACACCCCATGAATCCTTGAATTCATGGAGATTTGTTTGTTTGTCGCATTCCTGAGCCAATAATTCAAGCCAGTCATTAAATTATTGGCTCAGGAATGCAACAAAAATAAATCACCATGACTTCAATTAAGGCTTCATGGGGAGAGTAATCGATCAATTACATTTTGGCCTCTATATAAAGTGACAGCAGCATCTGTTCACCCCAAAGAAATAAAAGAAAACTAATAGTGTTCATCCCCAGTGCAATAGTTCAAGAGCTTAGTGATTTTCTCTTTTCCTTTTTTAAATCACAGGAAACAGTATGGAACAATAAATGAGCTTGAATCGTCATCACTGTATGACATCTGTATATCGAATGCTTTGTAAAACAAAAGCTCTTTGACATCAACTACATGAGGTCCATCTGTAGTACACACAACTTTAAATGCATAAAAATGGTCATCCAGAAACACGGTTTGTAGTGCAAATGTAAACAACAGTAACCTCTCATCTTTAAGAACAACACGGTGGATTTTGTGAAAAACTGGAACCTCACTAAGAACTTTAAGACAAACAACTAAACCTGGACGATACATATTTCCATGGTGTTTGGCCCATCTAACATTTAACACCTTGGTGTCACTTGGTACCTGAAGAGTCTCCGCTATCTCACAGCCTCTGTCCATCACATTTAATGCTACCATTTTACTTGGACCAAGCACCAGTCTGTTGGGATCAAATGTCTGCCAATTGTATGCTACTTGACTTTGGTGTTTCTTTGCCAACGTTTTAGTTATATTTTTGAAGCTTTTTAGTTGTTTTTTAAAGAAATTATGCTTCGCTTCATAGCGCATGCACCAGACATGCAAAAGTGGTCCAATTTTACGAATACATGTAGGATAGTGCACCATAAAATGATGCTTTGGTAGTAGCCTCCTGTTGGGAAACAAATGCTTGAATAACCCGTGGTGCTCTGCAATCAAGTGTTTTAAATAAATAGTAATGCCAGTTGATAACCTGGGAGAAAATACAATATCTGCTATTTGAAGCAACAGCAGAAGCAAATACCAGTGTTGATCATTTGGACAAACCAAGTCTCCAAAGATAAGTGGTAGATTGCGAAGTAAACACCAAGATTGGATTGCATTTAACCCCAAGTCATTTGAGGTCTCTACTAACTTCAATGCAGGTGGCTTGTTGTTTTGTTCCAGGTAACCATAGTTAAAGCTCTTAATTCTCAAGTCTATTTCCTTTGATGTTGTGTAGTTTTTAATCAAGTGTAGTATTAGCAGTTTAATTTCATATTGTGCCACGCCCTCCAAGATATCATGCATAATATCGACAGAGAAATTGTCACATGTATTGAAGTACTGCAAGGAATTTAGAATGCAAGAACGTTTAACTCCCATCACATAGGGAAGACCAATAGTAGTCTCCATTGTGTGGCAGTGTTCTGCATGAAGTGCTCGAGTTCGCATAACTATCTTGGGTGAATCTTCTTTGAATTCCGTCTGAAAGTCCTCTTTCTCAGCAAGACAAAAGCGGCAACAATATCTGGCACTGAATGATTCTACGAAACCAAACAAACCGTGAATACCAAGGTTGTCACCTGTAACTTGGACAATAGTTCCATACACTGGCTGATCATACAATGGGACCTTAATTCCATCCTTCTCCAGTATTTTAATATCTTCCACAAGTGGAGCAAGTATTTTAGAAAAGCCATGTGTTTTAATGTCTTGGGCATGGAATAAAGCGACCAAATGAATATTAAGCAGAATTGAGTTGTACTTTGGAGAAAAATTACGCAAGGTGAAATAGATTGCTCCTAATTTATGTATTCCCTTTTTACTCCCCAACGGATTCGCGCATTCAAAATCATCATAGAAAAGCTGCACCTGAATTGCATGCTTCTGTTTTGAAAATAGAGGATGACTCTTGAAAAACTCTCCATCACACAAGTCATTAAGAAGATCTTCTCTTAAACTGGAATCACTCTGCATCATCTCTTCTATATTAGGGTGTTTGTAAATAAAGTCTAATGTTTTCAAAATTGGGATATAAACACATTTATCAGTAACAACAGCCTGATCATAAGTTCCAGTAGTCCGATTGCGCAGGGTATCAAATCTTGTACCAAGGACATATTCAACTGGGTCTACCCTTCCCCACTTCTCTGTAAAATATTGCCTTCTCTTAGTTTCAGAATTTAAGATACAAAAGGGATTTTCAATTTCTTCAAAACACTGATCAATTTTACACTCAACCTCACCAAGATAGACACTGCTTCACATATTGTTTTGCTTGATTATGGATATCATCAACAATCACTTCCATTGAAGTTACCAAAGAGTTGATTATTGTTTCACCTAAACCTGCCACTTTAAGTTCAGCTACTGTTGCAGCACAGCTGTCTACAAGACTATTATTAAGAAGGACTGGAAGGACTGGGTCAGAAGGGGCACTGCCTGATGGAAAGTCATCAACATAACTTTCAGCTAAATGTTCAGCTGTAGAGCGGCCTTCACCAGGATCATCACATGGTTGATGACGTGCTTTAAGATGCTTTCGAAACCCAGAAAAAGTGCAAAAGACATGTAAACAACCAGGCTGACCACATTTAAGACGAAGTGTCCTTCCTGAACAAAGTCCGTGGATCATCCTTAAGTGCCTCATCAGTGAATTGGCATTTGCCTGAGAGTTTTTGCAAATTAAACACAACATCTTATCAAAAAACACTGGAGCATCAGAGGCCTCAAGATAAAATATCTTCTCAGTATCAAAAGTCTGTGCAGCATCAGAGGCCTCAAGATAAAATATCTTCTCAGTATCAAAAGTCTGTGCAGCATCAGAGGCCTCAAGATAAAATATCTTCTCAGTATCAAAAGTCTGTGCAGCATCAGAGGCCTGAGATAAAATATCCTCTCAGTATAAAAAAGAAATCAGTGCAGCATCCGAGCCCTCATCTCTTTAACCCTGGGGTTGACATTAGTGGTAGCAGCATCGATCTTGTAAATGGCGGTTTGCAAGAAGTTGTACATATTGGCCAGATCCCGGTTGTATGAGGTACCAAAGACAAAATGAGCTTTGAAAAGCTCATCAAAAGAGGCAAGAGAGTCTGGTGACTTACAAGGGATTGCATGTTTGTCAATCACAATGAAGTACTTGTGAATCACACTCCTCTGGGTCCCCACAGCAAGCAGATAGGGTTGAAGGCTCTCCGTGATGCTGTCCAAATGCCCCTGGATACTGGTCCCAGTCTGTGACAAGAGAACTTCATTAGTCTTGCTATTAAAATTAGTCACGGTTTGCAAACCGTGGTCTTTGCATGATTTCAATCATGCAGGTCAATATCAGGGATGCACGATAATTATCAGGCCGATATCAGCAATTATGACGTCATCCCGATAAAAGTATTGATAGCTCTGATAATAAAAAAAATATATATATTTTTTTTACTTTTTTCTTTTCATTTCAACATTCACACGCACTATATATGCTTATTTAGGATTTGACTTGATTCAACAACAAAGCAGTCGGGGCAAAGGCAAGCCAAAAACGGTCGAAAATGTGGTTATTTGAAGTTTGGATTTTTTTCTTCTCACAACTGAGGTAGGTAGATTACATTTTTAGAGACTAAAGTACCGAAAAAGGTACCGTTGGGTACCGGTATCGATTCACAGGTACCGGTACCGTATCGGTTCAAATGTGAACAGCATCCCTACTGACAAAGCACAATACCTGTTGGTTTTTAGTTGTTCAGGGAAACACATTGTTAATGACATTGGCGGATTGTGAATTTTGTGATCGACTCAAATTATATTTATTTGGAAAAATAAATAGTCACTTTATTTGAAGAGTCAAAACTGTTCTCTTGGCTTTGTTTTGTTCATATAGTAACGCTCATGTCATGATAAATCTGGTTAGGTCAAAACTACAGGAATATACATAAAAAAATGTATAATTATAGTACAATAAATATATATATCGGTTATCGGTATCGACCTTGAGGAGCAGAAAGTTATTGGTATCGATATCGGGGTCAACAAATCAATATCGTGCACCCCTAGACAGAACAGTGATCCTTCTTATACTTTAATTCAACTGTAACTAGGGATGCTCGATATTGGCTTTTTTACCGATATACCGATATTGTCCAACTCTTAATTTCCAATACCGATATCAACCGATACCGATATATGCAGGGTTTCCCCCCAAAAAAACTGAATAATTTCAGGTAATTAACATTACATATGTCTTGTTGTGGAATTAACATAACATTATGCATACTTTTGACAATAAATAAAATCAGAATTTGTTCTTACTTGCCTGGGTAAATAAAGGTTGGTTATAGAAATGTAAAAAGAATAATACATTTTTTTTAACCGATATTTTCCTATATCACATTTGAATGCCAATATCGGCCGATAATATAGGCAACTGTAACCTTACCTTTATGAACTTCACAAGGGAGTCAATGGCTTCTCTGGCTGAGAGCTTTCCCCGTCTCTTGTTGCGTCCCTGAGGTGATGGTGGCAGGAGGTGGACAAGGAGCAAGAGGGAGGACATGTCACTGTCCCATGCTAAAAATAAAAAAAATGAAATAAAAAAAATCAGAAATACATTTGACTAAAAGCTGTGTTTCCATTTGTTTAAAAAACAATTCACCCTTCCATTATTATATTCCTTTAATTCAAGCATACCATTGTTCAGTTCTATTGTGTCTGTTGTGGATTCAGCATTCTGAAGCAGGTCTTGAAGGTCGCCGGTCTGGGTGAGGCCACGGCTTTGTTCAAGGACTTTCTGCCTGCAGAAAGTAGGCCACTTCTCCAGGAACTTTGCAGAGATGTCATCACCAAACATCAGACTGAAATCCTGCTCAATCTGCAGACAAGATGGAATAAAACATGGTTGAAATTTTTTTGTCATACATTGTTAAATAGTAGGGCTGACCCCTATTAATCGATTAGTCGACTAATCGGTCGAAAGGGGCCGTAGTCGACTGGCCAACCTCTTAGTCGAATATAATATTATAAAAAAAAAAATATATATATATATATATTATAATTTTTTTCAAAAGAAAAGAGGCATAGAAGCGTGGCTAACGCTAATGGCAGGCATACCAGAGGCTAACTGCCTACGAAAACAGGCACAGAGGCACTGAAAGAGGATTTCATCAGTGGACCAATTGTATGCTTTTGCAGAGGACAAGAAGCCTTCAGTTGACTCCTTCAGACATTAAGCACCCCCCACAGCCCAAATGGAATGATACATTTTTTTTTTTTTTTTTTTTTTTTTTTTTAACAATCCTAGTCGACCATTAACCACGAAACTGGGTGTCTGTGGTTAGCTGGTTTTCCTCAGAGAAGGGGGCTCTGTCGCCAGAACTTGGACCACCTGTAACAGTGTAGAAACCACACATACTGCTGCAATACTTTCCAGTGATATGCATTTACTATAATGATCCATCTTCACAGTTGCTAGATAAACAGTGGACTGGGACAATCAAAATTACATACCGATCAGTGGCTGAACATTACGGCTCTTCTTTTGTCCCTCTGATGCTATCTTTTGAAGTGATTTCACCCTCCATGCCAGAAACCCACTCCCATCTACTGGATTGTAATACTGCTATTAAAAACAAGAAGTAAAGAGAAAAAAAAAGTGTTATTTGGTTTAAATGGGCATGTGTAAATGTGTTTATTTCTCTCCTTAAAACTTAACACATGCCCTTCTCTGAAGAATTGCTAAAATCAAGGTCAACAGGTAGGACATCTGTGGTTCTGAAATTGTTGAGGTTAGGAGAAATGGTCAGCATACAGAAATGTTAACAAATATTTAGTTGAAATCGTACTCCGCACAGCCCTTTTAAGCAATTCCAGAGAAGTGAGGAGTAATGGGGTTGGTGTTTTATGTACCATGCATGTGATTGGATAATGTTATGCATAATGTTGTGTTAATTCCACGACAAGAGATATGTAGCCTAATGTTAATTACCTGAAATTATTCCTTTTGGGGGGGGGGGGGGGGGGAGAAACCCTGCATATATCGGTATCGGTTGATATCGGTATTGGAAATTAAAGAGTTGGACAATATCGGTATATCGGATATCGGTAAAAAAAAGCCAATATCGAACATCCCTAGAAATTATATAACAAGAATGACCTATAAACATAATAATTGTTAGACTAGAAGTCTTTATTTGTCATGCAGTTTTAACACACACGCAAGATGGGCGACCCACAGGAACACACATGCACTGAGTCGCCGATGAAATGTCTCTCTGCACTTTTCCCTGATGTACTTACATATCCCAAATTGCCCTGGGGATCGGCCAGGTATGGGAATAAGGCAGTGATGCCCTTTGCGTAGTCTTCTTTAACACGCCTTGAAGGACTCGTCCTACAGTGCACACATACACAAGTATGAGATCCAAACAAAAGTATTGCTGTGCCAATGCCTTCTGCACAATCTATGTAAAGCGCTTTGGATAACCATTTATCATTTACCAATTCTGCAAAAAGGAGGATCTTAGTAAAAACCAAAAATGTGTATTGGGTGCGTAATGTTTAGATGACAACATAATTACCCATGCTCTTTTGCCATGTGCGCAACCAATATCTTCACCATGTCGCGTCTTCTGGTATCCGTTAGGGTTTTTGTCCGAGCATAATCGGCAATGATCCTCTCTCCTCCAGCTGTGTCCCTCAGAATCTTTTCAGTCATCTAAGCGGGAGTAAAAAGGGGGGGGGGGGGGGGGGGGAGGACACACATGGATAGACAGTCATTTGGTGGCCAAGTATATTTAACCCTTTCACTGCCACACTACAGAAGGTTAACCCTTTACTATCACACTACTGACGGTTACCGTCGGTAGTGTGATAGTAAAGGGTTAACCTTCTGTAGTGCGGCAGTGAAAGGGTTAACCTGCTGTTGTGCGGCAGTGAAAGGGTTAAGGTGACAAATGTAAACCATGACCCCCCCCCCCCCCCCCCATTTTCTCCCCAATTGTACTTGGCCATCCCCAATGCCCATGCTACCCCTTTATCAGAGTCACCATCTCCATTTCAAACAGTCATATGCAAAGCTTACCAGAGTGATACGAGTCAGGTCAGCACCGTTTCTTGGAGCAGGACTAGACTGCAAAATGATGGTGTCATCAGACTCCCCCTCATTGTCTGCACCAGAGCTGAGAACGGAGCTTTGGCTGGAGTTGCTTGCAGAGGTCCTCACTGAATCTAACAATCATGTAGACATATAAGTGTGATTAGATAGGAATGTTTGTGACAAGTGTAATGTAAAAAGGCCACATTAGATTAGGAAGGATCCACACGTTACATTGGGCATATATACAAAGATCATTTCAAAGTACAAAAATACACAGTACCTGTGTGACATTTTAGGTTAGCCAGGACACGTGTAGCCTTTTTACAACGCATCCGCATAGCGTGTTTGCCCATTTCCGCGTCGAACAGCCTGCAAACTACCTGGCGTTCTATCGCCATGCTCTAAGACAAACTCTAACCTTAACCAACTTCGAAGAGTGCCCTTAACCAGTGTAGAAACTTGCCGTCCCACGATTGCCGCTCATGTCACATGACCTGGCCAATCAGAGCGAAAAAAACGGGAACCCGGAAATGTTGTAAAAAGGCTTCAAGCAGCCAGGACTGTATGGATGAGGCTATAAGGCTCCATGTTAGCAACTCACCTTCAGGATTTGAGTCTTGGGGTGAACAAATCTCCAACACACCCAGGTCTGGTTTTTTTAGAAGAAATTGAAACGCCTCGTCGTCGACTTCAGTGTTTGAGTCATCATAGACCTTTAAGTCCAAGGTACTAGGAATTTCAAATTTCTTGGCAACTATAGACAAAACAAGATTGCACAAGCTTATTGATAAATCTGTTGTGCAATTTATTTAATTTGTATTAATTAAAATGTCATAAAATGGGATATTAAAATAGCCACTGAAAATGTGATCATATGAGGAAGATTGACAGCCTTAATTGACATACTTAACACCGGTTCCTGACAGGCAGCGAGCGTGCGAACTGGAGACGAAATCGTGCGCAACACTGTCCTGATATGAGGCGGCGCGTGTCCGGGTGTGTCTGTGTGTGTGTTACCTGGAAGCACACAGGGGCAAAGCAGCCTGCGATTCTTGACCAATAAAAAGTGTTTAGGGGCGTGACTCGGCCGCGTAATCGCTCAACTAGAGACACAGCGAGCGAATATTTGAGGGGGGAACGACATCGCCGCTCAGTTTGCTGTCGCTCGCGGCAGGTCAGGATAGTCTGATTGAAACGAATACATTTTAATCATTTTCGCAATCACGCTCGCTCGCGTCACTGCCTGTCAGGAAGGGGTGTAAGACATTGATTGGTTCACTCTATCCTAAATAAAATGGATTGTGCTTTGTACTGTAGGCCTACAGCTTAAATTAACATGCAGGGAAAGCCTAAACTGATACCCAGTATGTTGTTGCATAGGGCAGTGGTTCTCAAACATTTCATGTCAAGGACCCCCCAAATTGACAATTAGCCCACAGACCCCCATTTGAAAAGATGTGCCATGGACCCCCATAAGACAATATTTGTACGGCTCTAGCAGTGATTCTCAACCATTTTAATTCCAAGGGCACCCATTTAATGGCATTTGTATCTTTGGGACCCCAATTTATATTGTAAAATCAATGTTAATTTAACTCTTGACGGTGTACAATGGACGTTGGGGTCCATTTGTACACAGTCAGAGTTACAGACCAATAAGGGTCCATTTGGTTCCTAACTATCAAGGCGGACGCCATTTTGAGAACCAACGGCACGCTGTGCAAAATGTTTCACTCACCACACTCCAAAAAAGTTGTGAAAGTCAATTGGCCCTCAAAACAGATGAATTTCTGCCGGTCAACGTGTTTAACACGTACAGCCTGCATCTGATGGCAAATAAATAATAACAGTTACTAAGATGATACATATAGGGCACAACAACTCATGCATTATGAGGAGTGTTACAATTAGAAAATATTACAAAAGCACCATACAGTAAATTTCGCTGAGTACATTTTACTCAAACTGAGTAAAACTTTACTCACGTCTTGGGCTCAAATTGACTCAGTTTGAGTAAAATTTACTCTGTGAAATTTACTGTGAGGCTATCTAGTTCCACAAGTTTCCATTATATTATACATGGAGGCAGAACACACATACCTAACATTACGGTGATGGAGCGTCTCACAAATCTTTGTGCACGTGCACCCATTAACGAGCGACAGTGAAAAGTGTCTGGGCGGAAACAAGCGCTAACAGTTTGGTTCCGCATTAAGACTAGAGTCAATCCACAATCTAGAGGCGAATTGTTGGGCATTCATTCAAATTAGTCAACCCAGTACAATGGTTCAAATAAACACTTGTTGAACCGAACAGTGCGTCAAATTAACTTGTTATGTCCATTTACCGCTAGTAAAACAGTCAACCTACAGCACATCGCGGCAAATTTACGTGACTCTATTTAGAGTAAAACACACGTTGTCTCTGCCACCGTTTCAGCAAAATCCGCCAACATGTAACATATAATTGTTCCATCTCCTGTACTATGTCTACTTGTCTTGTATGTTCTTAATACGTCAGTTTTTGTATGGATATAGTTATATCACTACTTTTAACAACAGCCTACAGGCATGGTCTACAGGTATGGTCTCAGGCCTATACAGGTATAGCCGCATGCAGGTGAAAATTAGCTTCTGGCTAACACTAGCTCATATACATTTTACATGAAAACCGACATGTTGATTAATGTGCACTGTCCCTGATAGCAATACTGTTGATAATTGAATACTCGTGTTGCACCGACGTACCTGTTCTTAAGTTATTGTCCATAAAACTGTAAAACGTTTATTTAATAGCGTGCGTGCTAGCAGCTAACATGCTAACATCGTGATAGATGGCTCTGTGGCTTAGCTGTAATGTACGGTGACTCTATTTAGAGTAAAACACACGTTGTCTCTGCCACCGTTTCAGCAAAATCCGCCAACATGTAACATATAATTGTTCCATCTCCTGTACTATGTCTACTTGTCTTGTATGTTCTTAATAAGTCAGTTTTTGTATGGATATAGTTATATCACTACTTTTAACAACAGCCTACAGGCATGGTCTACAGGTATGGTCTCAGGCCTATACAGGTGGAAATTAGCTTCTGGCTATACACTAGCTCATATACATTTTACATGAAAACCGACATGTTGATTAATGTGCACTGTCCCTGATAGCAATACTGTTGATAATTGAATACTTGTCCATAAAACTGTAAAACGTTTATTTAATAGCGTGCGTGCAAACGTATAGCAGCTAACATGCGAACATCGTGATAGATGGCTCTGTGGCTTAGCTGTAATGTTGCAAATTAGTTACACACATTGCTGTTTAATAAATTAACAAATATTAATAATAATCTTACCTGGTATTTTGGCATCCAAGAGAAGGAAAATATCGCTGTATTGCTGTATTGTATCTTGCTGCTACCTGAGCTTGAAGTGAGGACTTGCCGAGAGAGAAAGATGGCGTCGGCACCTTTGGGAATTATATGGATAGTAGGCGTGACCAATGCTGTATTACTCCAATAGAAACTCTTCTGGAACTTTACTCTCACTCTATTGGCCACAGGCAATGATTATGCCCCAAATGGAGTAAATATGACTACTTGAGAGGAAAATAATAACTCCGTAATAATTACTCTGGGAAAATAACTCCCCAGTTTTTCCTGTGTAGCAACCACTTCACCACCTACAGAGCGCCGGACGAGGTATGAACAAGGCGAGATTACACAGAGAGCAATTGTGGGCGATAACAGACTTGTCTTCTCCTAGGATGTGTCTTGTCTAAATAATAAGGTCCCTTTTCTGTGAATCTGCCTCTTCTTCCAGATTCCAACAACAAGTTATTTTGGTGATGAGCCATTCAAGCCATATATCTCTGAGTAAATTGTATTTGGTATTTTCATTCTGAGTTAATAAATTGTATTAATAACCGGATCCACCGACTGAGTAAGTTATATTACGGCTTTAATCACAGCCACATTCATTCACACTACACTGTAAAAACTGGGATTGGGGTTAATTAATATTTATTAAATAATTATTAGTAACCTATACATAATAAAAAAATACTGTGCCGTTTGAAATCGAATTGAGCTGAATTCAATGAATTTGAACCATTTATGAAATGCATTTTACACAGTTTTAGTTGAATAAAATTAGCTGATAGTTTTAAAAGTGACCAGATAATGCTCAGTTTTTACAGTGTAGTTTCACAGACATCACAAAACACGCGGAAGATTGAACCGTTTTCCCTCAAACTCAAAGAGAAATAAAATGCCTCACCGTCTGTAGTAGTATGTAAAACCACGCCGCAGCGGCCGGTCATGTTTTGAGAGGAAGCACACCGTCCCTCACAACGAAAGACCCCCCCTATCCCTGGGCTAAATAAATAAACCTATAATGTCCTAATGGGTTCATACGAGGCTACTACGTTGAAGGAGGCCTGTGTTTAAAGCCTTGTAAATCAGGCCCCGCGATGGATGTTTAATTAACTTGTAAATTAATGTGCCGCGGTGTGTAAATCGAGGGGCGATAAATATGCATGTAGTTACCTAAGAGCAGGGAGAGGACATAACGTAAACGAGAGCAGATGGGCTGCGCGCTCGCTTTGATGGCGTGCAGTTTACAGGCCTATCACACACCTTATTGGAAGTTTTATAGCCACCTCATTTAAATTTTTCACTGGAACAGTTTACGAGTAATGCTGAAAAGATCCTCTATTTCACTTGGCACTGTCCCTCTTCGCTGTTACTCACTTGCGCGCCAGTTGGTTGCAGGTCATAGTAGTATTGTGGATGGGGAGTGTGTGTGTGTGTGTGTGTGTGTGTGGGGGGGGGGGGGGGGGGGTTCACTGGTGCTCGTAGTTACAGCCGATGATACAGCAGTTATATGCAAACTTCTATCATCTATCGTAGATGTGTTTTCAGCTCAAGTTCCTTTTTTTGATCCACTTTTTCTCCCCATTTTCAATTTTTGTCCCATCCCAATTTCGTATAATCCAATTCTTCCCTCCCCTGTCTTGAACGTTGCTAGACTATGCCTCCCACTGGTCGGTTGTAGTGAGGACAGAAGCCTTGCATCACGTGTCCCCTCCGCCTGAATACTTTTACCAACGGATTTCCAGTTCCGCGTTCGCGTTCTGCGCTCTGATTGGCCACTGACGTTTCTGGTTGTGCCAATCGTGTGACGCCTGTTTATTTCACTGGTTAAGCTTAGGCAGTGGAACTCTTTCGCAGTTGGTTACGGTTAGAGTTTGTCTTAGAGCAGGGCGATAGAACACCAGCCCTGATTCCATACTCTAACCTTAACCAACTTCGAAAGAGTCGCCTAAGCTTAACCAGTGATAAACTAGGCGTTAGGTAGTTTGCTGCTGTTCGAGGCGGAAATGGGCACGTCACGCGATTGGGCGCACATGTCACATGACCAGAAACGTCAGTGGCCAATCAGATCGCACCAGAAACGTCAGTGGCCAATCAGATCGCACCAGAAACGTCAGTGGCCAATCAGATCGCGAACGCGAAACTGGAAATCCATTGGTAAAATAATAGACGCGTCCCCTCCGGTACACGAGAACTCGGAGGCAGCCTGTCGCATCTTTTCACCGCAGCTGCTCGAACTCTCAGTGGCGAGGAGTAACACGTGGGAGGCTCACGCTGCCCCCGCTACTTCCTGCTTCCGTCGCACCGGCGTCACCCAACCGACCTGTAGGAGTCGCTGTCCACAACGTCCAATCCCCACCAAGCTTGCTCAACTAGAAGATAAAAACATGTCTCCGTTCCTGTGTCTTGGCTTTCTGGGTCCCAGCTGATAGGGGGGCCAATGGAGATCAGCAATAAACACATGTTTTATAATGTATATGAATTAAGTAGGTTTGGGAGGGCCCATTCACCGGGCTTTTTCAGGGGCCCCGCTATTTCTGTGTAGGTGCCTGTGTGATGCTACCCATCTGTCTACATGCGGATAACAGATTGTGCCTTAACAGTCTAATTTGGACTTCTCAGCCATTACCAGATTCTCGCCCTATGTCTTTAAAACATATTTATTTCATGTGCATATGTGTATAAAGTGTATGTTTTTGGTAGATGTCAGACTACTTTCACACTGCCAGTGATGTTGAAAAGGGGTGGCAATAGGCTATCTAAAGTCTCCAGGCATGCGTAATTTAAACATGAAAACAACTGCACTTTTATGTTCGCTAAACATTACTGTACTATTCAAATTTACGCACCCAACCAAATGCAGAGGTTTGACGCGCAGGGATTGTAGTAGAGCAGGGGTTCTCAAACCTTTTACGACCGCATTTTATTTAGGATTTTCTTTGGCGACCCCACACTTAATGTATCGCGTAATTTTTATGTGGAATTGAGGAATATCTAAATAAAAGCACACGTTGTTGAACTTGATCATGCATATTTATTAGATCATTTTAATTACAGCACTATGTTATCAATTCAGATTTTGAAAACAATATTTAGCCAAAATATGTTTCCAGAACATAAAAATAATATATATATATATATATTTACTTGCCAATGCGCTATCACCTACCCGCGACCCAACTTTGGGTCACACCCATAGTTTGAGAACCGCTGTAGTAGAGTGTTAGCAAAAGTAAAAGGACCCAGTGGTTTTCAGAAGGCTAAGTTATATACAGTATAATGTCTAGTAACTTTCATACGACATTCAAGTCTCATGGAGTCTTTTCCACATCAATGGCAGGGTGAGTGGCGTTTAGTAAGGTATAATATCAGCTAAAACACACACCATATCAACCTGATCTCGCTTAAAAAAAAATTATTAAATATGTATCGACCACAGGAAAAAGGTTATTGTACGTTATGTTATAGCCATAAGTAATATATTGACATAATTACGAATATGTACAACAGGTAGGTATTACAAATAAGTACATAATTATATATTACATGTTCTTTTTTTTTGTATCTACTTTTTCCATCCCAATTTCGTATTGTCTAATTCTTCCCTCCCCTGTCTTGAACGTTGCTAGACCATGCCTCCCACTGGTCGGCTGCAGTGAGGACCAAGCCTTGCATCACGTGTCCCCTCCGGTACACGAGGAGGCAGCCGTCGCATCTTTTCACCTGTACAGCGCGATCTCTCAGCGGCGAGGAGTAACGCGTGGGAGGCTCACGCTGCCCCCGATACTTCCTGTTTCTGCTGTACAGGCGCACCAACCGACCTGTAGGAGTCGCTGTCCACAACGTCCGATCCCCACCCACCGGCTTTCCCACCCCCTAATACTGCCAATTGTGTTAGTATGACGGCCGGCCAAGCCTGTTACGTTCTGGACACCGACCTCGGTCGGTGACCACCCACATTCCTGGCATATGTCACTGGGCTTGTCACCTGTCATTTCCCTGTCAATTAGTGCTGTCACTTGGGGTGGTTCCTGATTGGCTGTCACGGGGGTGTGTGTGGAATGTTGGTATTTGGTCTCTATTTAACATACCTCTCTTCTGCTTGTCCATTGTCAGGTCTTCACTAATTGCGTTCGGGGATAACGCGGACGGTTCTACTTTGGACCTCCAATAAGCTCCCATTTTCCTTATCTTACACTTGTGCTTTTAGCACTTGTTCTCTCTTAGAATTTACTCTGTGTTCTTACTATTAAAGTCGAACCTGTTCAAGAGTAAACACTCTCTGTCTCTGTGATTGCCTTCAACCATTGGAATTCACCTACCTGCATTCTGACAGAAGACCTGACCATCAGAATTCCATGGAGGCCATCATGGAGATGCTCCGGACGCAGGGAGCAGCCCAGACACGGATGGAGGAACATCAGCAGCTGGTCAGCGCCGAGTTAATCCGACTCAATGGGGTCGTCGGATCATCCCAAGCGGTGGCGCAGTCGGCGTTGGCCACAGCTCGACAAGCCCAAGAAGGAGTGGCTGGTGTGCAGTCGGCGGCGGGGGAAGCAGCGCTCCACGCAGAGGAAAGTCGGGGGGGGTTCGGGGTCCAGGAGCGGTCCCGCGAACCACATCTGCAGGCGCCCGCTCGCTATGACGGATCACCGGATGGTTGTCGGGAATTCATCACCCAGTGTCTACTCGTTTTCCGGCTGCAACCACGATCATTTCCATCGGAGACAGCGCAGGTAGCGTATATTATCACACTGCTCACCGGCGAAGCTCTCTCCTGAGCTACGGCGGAATTAGAGGCAGGGGCGATAATCTGCGACAGTCTGGACGCCTTTACCCGGGAATTGAGAAGAGTATTCGATACTTCCCGGGTACTCTCGATCTTCGAGGCTGGTGGTCGTCTTCTCGACTGCCGGCAGGGCCTCCGCACTGTCGCAGCTTATGCTATCAAATTTCGGATCTTGGCTCGGGAGACAGCTTGGGCGGAGAACGTCTGCGTGGTTCTGTTCGTCAGGGGACTCTCAGCGCGGATGCGAGATGCTCTCTCCGCGCGTGAGATCCCCGAGCAGCTGGAAGTGCTGATCAACACCACCATCAAGATGGATAATCGGCACCGGGAGAGGGAGAAGGAGCATGTCAACAACACCCAGCCCCAGGTATGTTTTCCTTCTTCTCCTGGTGTTGATAATTCCATGCATTACACGAGTGGGCCACTGGGTGATGAATCCATGCAGCTTGGAGCGCTGTCGCTCTCGGACGATGAGAGGCAGCGCTTCATCAAAGAGCGACGCTGCTTCCGGTGCGGCCGCACCGGTCACCGCTTCGGCAGCTGTCGGGTCCAGGCTGTATCGGCTCGGCGCCAATCGGGGATGGAAGGTGCGCCGTCGGGCCTCGAGAGGGCGCCAGCAGGTGGGCTCATTCCTGCCAAAACCACGGATTCTCGCACATTTTTTGAGGTGGCGATCAACTGTGGGGGTGACATTAGGGGAACTAAGGCTCTCATTGACTCAGGGGCGGCGGGCAATTTTATTCACGTGGGATTGGTGAAGGAGTGGGGAACCCCGGTGGAGGACTTAGGGGTTCCCTTACCAGTCTATGCCCTGGACGGTCGGCCCCTGGGCAGTGGGAGCGTCACCCAGCGCACAGTTCCCTTACACATCCGGGTGGAGGGTGGGGAGTGGGAATGGGTTACTTTTTTTGTCATCTTCTACCCGGTACCTCCCCGCCTCGCGGGCGAATGTTCTCTCTCTCACGCCCCGAAACCTTGGCCATGAACACCTACATAGAGGAGGCATTGCTTGCGGGGCACATACGCCCTTCCACTTCCCCTGCCGGCGCTGGCTTCTTTTTTGTTGATAAAAAGGATGGGGATCAGCGCCCATGCATTGATTATAGGGGATTGAATGACGTTTCCATCAAGAACCGATATCCTTTACCCCTCATGGACACGGCCTTTGAGTGCTTACAGGGGGCACAGGTCTTTTCTAAACTTGACTTACGTAATGCATACAACCTGGTCAGGATTAGAGAGGGAGACGAGTGGAAGACTGCATTTAACACACCCAATGGGCACTATGAGTATTTGGTCATGCCCTTTGGTTTGGCTAATGCTCCGGCAGTCTTCCAAGCCCTGGTTAACGACGTGCTGCGAGACTTGATTGGGGTGTCGGTGTTTGTCTACTTAGATGATATCCTGATTTTTTCTCGCGATATGGTGCAACACCAAATGCACGTTCGGGAGGTGCTAGACCGTCTCCTCAAGCATCAACTATTCGTTAAGGCTGAGAAGTGTGTGTTTCACACGGACACCGTGTCCTTCCTGGGCTTTGTGTTGACGAAGGGCGATCTGCGCATGGATCCAGCCAAGGTGAGTGCAGTTTTGGACTGGCCACGGCCTTCGTCGCTCAAGGGGTTACAACGGTTTTTGGGCTTTGCAAATTTTTACAGGCGCTTTATTCGCAATTTTAGCGCCTTAGCCAATCCCTTAACAGCTCTCACTAAGGCCTCTCTCCCTGGCTTTGAATGGTCGCCTAGGGCTGAGTCGGCCTTCTGCGATCTTAAACGTCGTTTTACATCCGCTCCTGTATTGATCCGCCATGACGCGGAGGTTCCGTTCATTGTGGAGGTGGATGCCTCTGACGTCGCGGTGGGGGGGGTGCTCTCTCAGAGATGCTTAAAGGATGGGAACGTGCACCTGTGTGCTTTTTTTTCTCGCCGTCTGTCACCAGCCGAGCGTAATTACGACGTGGGTAATCGGGAGTTATTGGCGATCAAATTGGCACTGGAGGAGTGGAGACATTGGTTGGAGGGGGCGGCACATCCTTTCATTATTTGGACTGACCATAAGAACTTGGCTTACATCCAAGGGGCTAAACGCCTTAACGCTCGCCAGGCCAGGTGGACGTTGTTCTTCACACGATTTCGATATACCATCTCCTATAGACCCGGCTCCAAGAATATCAAACCTGACGCGTTGTCGCGCCAGTTTGATCTTCCTGGGCGGGAGGAGCAGCCCCATCCCATTATTCCACCGGCCTTGATTTTGGCACCCGTGTCTTGGGGCATAGAGAAGGTGGTAAGGTCGGCGCTAACGCGGGAGCCCGATCCTGGTGGGGGTCCTCCGGGACGGTCGTATGTTCCCAAAGGTGGCTCGCTCACGCATGCTACAGTGGGCACATGCGTCATCCCTCACCAGCCACCCAGGGGCAACCAGGACCCTGGAATTTATCCGTAGGAGGTTCTGGTGGCCGACAGTGGAGGGGGATACGCGTTCCTTTGTGGCGGCCTGTCCGGTGTGCGCACGTAGTAAGACCTCTCGGACGGGTTCACCACCATTTTGGTGGTGGTGGATCGGTTCTCTAAGGCGGCTCACTTTGTCCCTCTCCCCAAGCTTCCTTCGGCCCGGGAGACTGCTGATTTAATTATACAGCATGTCTTTCGGGTCCACGGGCTGCCAGTAGATATCGTGTCGGACCGGGGTCCTCAGTTCGCCTCCAGGTTCTGGAAGACGTTTGCCGCCGGCCTCGGCGCCTCTGTCAGTCTGTCGTCTGGGTTCCATCCACAGTCGAACGGGCAGACGGAGAGGGTCAACCAGGATTTGGAGGGGGTCTTGAGGTGTTACGTTGCCGGTAGTCCGGCAACGTGGAGTAGGAGGTTGGCTTGGGCTGAGTACGCGCATAATACCCTTCTCTCCTCTTCTACCGGTATGTCTCCCTTTCAGTGCCAGTATGGTTTTCAACCTCCTCTGTTTCCCGAGCAGGAGCAGGAGGCGGAGGTGCCCTCGGCCCAGGCACATGAGGCTCGCTGTCGCAGGACGTGGAAACAGGTTCGGAAGGCGCTACAGAAGGTTTCGGTTAGTACCCAACGGCAGGCTAACCGTAAGCGTCGTCCGGCTCCAGTTTACCGTCCAGGGCAGCGGGTTTGGCTTTCCACCCGGGATCTCCCTCTCCGGGTGGAATCCAAGAAGCTGGCTCCTCGCTTTATAGGACCATTTAAAGTGATTCATCGGGTTAATCCAGTGGCTTACAAGTTACGACTTCCGAGCTCTATGAGGGTTCATCCGACGTTTCATGTGTCCCTGTTGAAGCCATTCCTCTCATCGCCCTTGGCCCCGCCACTGCCTGTGGTTCCTCCGCCCCGGTTTATTGGCGGTCAACCCATTTACACGGTGCGGAGGATACTGGGTTGTAGGCGGAGGGGTAGGGGGTTTCAGTTCTTGGTGGATTGGGAGGGGTACGGGATAGAAGAGCGTTCTTGGGTGCCTCAAAGGGATATTTTAGATCCCAGCCTGATCGTTGATTTCCGGCGGCTGAATCCCGAGGCTCCTAGGTGAACGTCTGGTGCCGTTCGTCGGGGGAGGGTACTGTTACGTTCTGGACACCGACCTCGGTCGGTGACCACCCACATTCCTGGCATATGTCACTGGGCTTGTCACCTGTCATTTCCCTGTCAATTAGTGCTGTCACTTGGGGTGGTTCCTGATTGGCTGTCACGGGGGTGTGTGTGGAATGTTGGTATTTGGTCTCTATTTAACATACCTCTCTTCTGCTTGTCCATTGTCAGGTCTTCACTAATTGCGTTCGGGGATAACGCGGACGGTTCTACTTTGGACCTCCAATAAGCTCCCATTTTCCTTATCTTACACTTGTGCTTTTAGCACTTGTTCTCTCTTAGAATTTACTCTGTGTTCTTACTATTAAAGTCGAACCTGTTCAAGAGTAAACACTCTCTGTCTCTGTGATTGCCTTCAACCATTGGAATTCACCTACCTGCATTCTGACAAAGCCGGTAGCAACGCCGAGAGCTGGGCTCGATACCAGCATCTCCTGCGTTAGTGGCGAGCACCTTGCCCACTGCACCACTCAGCCGCCCATATATTACATATTCAAAGAATTTAAACTTCTAATGTTTTCAGGAAATGTTTGAGTTTCCCTGCTGGGGCACGAACCCGGGGTGCTGGCATGGGAGAGTGTCTTTACCTCAAGACTACTGTAACTGAGGGGTTACAAAACCCTGACTGTATTAAAGATTGTGATAGATTAAACCACTGCTAGTTATGTACTTTAATTACTGGCCAGACAGTACATCAAATATAGATGGTGAACACCCACAAGAACACGGCATTGACAAAGAAATAGTATTTGAGGGTAATTTATTATTATTAGGCAACGTTAGGTTACAGAATGAGAATTAGGGTCGCGCTTGTATGGCGAAGAATATACGTAAAGTCAGTCAATAGCATGAGTCACTAAGAATAGCAGGAATCCTACGATGGGTCTAAGTTGACACCACCTGTCGTATAGTAGCAACTATATAGGGCAACACTGGTACCGCCGGGAGACAATGGGTTCCCTCCGGGGGTGTAAGGCCTGGAGGGTAGAGGAATGTTCGGGTACTCCGTCTGATTCAATGAGGAATAAAGAGACTCCAGGTACAGGAGTCGGTCCTTGTAAACTCCCTTGATCAGCAGCAAAGTAATAATTGTAATCCAAATGCTAGATAGCATTGATGACAGCTAGCCAGCCTCCGTCCACGAGGCCGGCCCGAGTTGTAATCCTCACGAGGTTGAATCCCAAACGATAGTGGAAACCAACGATGCTCTTCTCCGGGTACCACGTTCCAAATCAATATAATCCAACCAGTAATGGTTCTGCAATCGCTGACGCCGATTCTCCTGTGTACATGTCCAACGGTTCTCCGCCTAGGACTCCTCGGGTGTGGGCGACGTATTTAGGCCACACACCCTGGTTAAGTACACTAGCTAAAAGACACGACAAACCGCTGGGTAATGCTACACACGAACGAACTGTGGCCGCACGATATACAATAAATGAACGACTATTTACTTCACATTAGATTAAGTCGAACTCAACGTTACTTCATTAAACTCTGACACTTTTACCATTCTATTCGCACGCGGTTCTCAATGCTCTGTTAGACGCAAGGTTGCTCACTTCACTGCACGTTGACTCGTGGTGAAGGTGGGGTAAGGTACTGAACGTAACAGAACTGAACTGAACTAACTGAACCATTGGTGTGCGCACCTTGCGCTGTATTTATACTTAAGTGAATATCTAGTCCCAACCTCAGTCCTTGTCTGGTATCACTACGCTGACTCCGGGCATGTTCCGACATGCCTGCACTTGTCTTTGAACTTGCCGTTGGGGGCTTGCGCGCTGGCGCCTAGGGGCGCTGTCCAATAGGAGAGCGAATATTACTCTGGTTTGAACGCAGGTAAAGGGATATTCCGTGTATATATATAAATAATATACAAAGTATATTAAACAATAAAGGTAGATTCTCAGTTTAATCTGGCCCTTCACAACAGCCGCCTCCTAATTAGTCCGCACCTAATTAGTTAAAGGGAGACAGATTAATAGTCCAGTCAACTGCTCAATGTCTGTTGTGGGGAGTAGGGCAATCTACAAAGTCAGTGGGTCATGATCGTCATCAGGGGAGTCAGGGAGCCTCGGCAACTCTATCAGCCTCGCCACGGGTCGGGTGTAGGTCCGCCCCTGGACAATAACTTCTGCCGCTCTGACCTTTCCGTCGGCACCAGTGATCACTTTGCTTACGCGGCCGGCCGGCCACATAGCTCGGGGTAGTGACTGGTCTATGATCATAACGACTGTGTCCACTTGTAAGTTGTCTCTATCCTTTACCCATTTCTGGTGGGTTTGGAGAGACGGTAGGTGGTGGAGGAGGAAACTGTTCCAAAACTTGTCAGCCAATACTTGACTGTACCTCCACATTCTTCGGCCGTTCGCTTCTTCGGGTCTGTACACCATCTGTGGAAGCGCGGGGTCCAGCCGCCCAATCAAGAGAGTGTTGGGGGTGACTGGGTCGACATCTGCTACATCACTTGAGACGTACTCGAGGGCGTTGTGCTCGCCACTTGCGACAGTCTAGACGAGTCCGCTGGAAGCGACGTACTGCTTCTCTTCCATTCAGTATCCAATAGCGACGTCGGATCTCAGCGAAGACTCTCTCTGCCCCAGCGTGGTGCACATCCTCGTCGTATTTCTTTATGATGAGCTCAGTGACCTTGTGTCGGCTATTGAGGACTATAGGAAACTTGACGTCATCCGTTAAGTCCGGGGCCCGTCTCAGACGACCACCCACCCTGATGAGGCCATGGGTGTCGCGCTCGGGGGCCAAGTGGAGCAGTCTGCTGTCTGACGGGATTGGCTTTGTTCCCTGCAGGCAGTCTAGCTCGTCGGGGAACGAGTCTCTTTGGGCTCGCTGTAGCAGAAGGAGTTCTGCCTCTGCGTAGTTCGATGCGTCAATGTCGGTAGTGGGGGGAACCTCAGGGTGGTGCCACAGGAATGTCTTTAGCTGCGCACTCTCAAAGGTGAGGCAGTCGTCTATGTTAGGGTCAGTGGGGACTGGGGTGTGCGTCAACCCACAGAACATAGATTTCTTGATCTCTGCCTCCTCTTGACTAGCCTCCCGAGGGGTGGGGGTAGGCCACTCTTCCTCCGGGAGCTTGAGGAACTCAGGACCGTCACTGTAGATATTGTGACGTGTGAGGTCATCTAGGGACATCCCCCGTGTGATGACATCGGCTGGGTTCTGTTTCGTGTCCACGTACCTCCAGCACGCTGATCCTACTAGGTCTTGAATCTCTGTGATTCTGACTCCCACGAAGACCTTGTATCTACAAGAATCGGACTGGATCCATGTGAGTACGGTCATGGAGTCTGACCACAGGATTGTTCTTTGCACCGGGATGGTGAGTTCACGTTGGATTAACGTGGCGAGTTGCGCGCCTACCAGAGCTGCGCAGAGCTCTAGACGCAGGATCGATTGTTGCTTGCGGGGGGCTATCCTTGAGCGAGCCAGGATGAAGGCTGTGTGTATTTCTCCTCCCTCCTCTCGGGCCCGCAAGTAAGCCACCGAACCGTAGGCCACTTCCGAGGCGTCGCTGAAGACGTGCAGGTCCATCTGGCACGTCTCCAGCCGCACTGTGGGTGGGAAGTAGCTTCGGCGTATGTTCACATTTTGGAGCGAGCTGAGTTCTCTCTCCCACTCTCTCCAGGTGGAAGCTAGGTGGTCGGGTATGGGGTCGTCCCAGCCCTGTTCCTTGTCCCACAGCTCTCGTACAATCATTTTCGCCCGAGTGGTGTAAGGTAGGATACACCCCAGCGGGTCGTATTGACTTGCGAGTGTTCTGTATACGCTCCGTCTGGTGGTCGGTAGAGGGGTCGACCTTCCCTGCTCCGTGGTCAGGGGTGTGTATTTGTAATGGAGCGAGTCTGTTTTGAAGCGCCAGACTAGGCCCAATGTAATTTCCTGTGCTTCACCTGGGGTGGTCGCCATCCAGGTCTCGCTGCTTGCTGCCTTTGTCTCTGGGGAGAGGCTGCGAAGTACTTGAGGGTCACTGCTGGCCCACTGCCGGAGATCAAAGCCGCCTTTGATCAGTGAGGCGCGGAGCTTGAGCAGGAGGGCTTCGGCTTCTTCTGGCGTCGAGACGCTTTGCAGACAGTTGTCCACGTAGAAACTCCTCTCTACACTTTGTCTGACCTCCTTGTCAGCTTCAGGGTCTTCTGTCACATGTTTTTGCAGTGCGAACGTAGCACAGCATGGGCTGCATGTGGTTCCGAAGGGGAGGACCTCCCATTGGTAGATGGATGGTTGCTCATCTTTGATCCTCTCTCTCCATAGGAACCGCAGCAAGGGCTTGTCCTCCTCCACTAGTCGCACCTGCAGGAACATCCCGTTGATGTCGCCGCTGATGGCCACCTTGTCTTGGCGGAAACGTAGTAGTACGCCGAGGAGAGAGGGGCCGAGTGTCGGGCCGGGCAAGAGTTCTTTATTCAGATTCTGTAGTCCGATCTGGTAGCTGCAGTTGAATACAATGCGATCCTTGCCGTTGTGGTGGACCTTGTGGTGGGGCACGTACCAAGATTCGATCGTCTGGTCGGCCTCTTGAATGTCAATTTTCTTTATGTGTCCCGCTGTGATCAGCTTGTCGATCTCAGTGGCTTGAGTGGGGTCTTTGGCTAGACACCGCTCGGTGTTCAGTAGATATCGCTCTGTCGCTTCTTTTGAGGCGTGGAGGGTGGGCATACCCTCTCGCCTCAAGAGTGGAGTTGCGTATCTCATCACTCCATTGACCTCGACTCTCTTTGTCCTCTGCTCGAGGAGGGCTATGGCATGAGTGTCTTCCTTTGAGCGAACAAGTTTCTTTTCATTCTTAAAGGGCATCGCGTTTAGTGTCCATAGCCTCTCGACGTGCTGTAAGAGGGTGGTGTCTTCTTCGTTTATCCTCGTGTAGAGACAGCGAGTGGCTGTCGGTCGGTTGGAAGACCCGGAGAGGGGGCCTTGTAGTGTCCAACCCAGGCGGGTCTCGACCGCTGCTGGACAGCCTCTGGGCCCGATGTGGACCCGGTCCGTTGGGACGATGAGGTGTGCGTGGTTGGATCCTATGAGCAGGGTCGGGGTGGCGTCGTCGATGAGCGGTATAGGTAGTTGACGTAGGTGCACGTATTTCTCCATCAGCTTTGGGATGGGGTAGGTGTACTGTGACAGGCCTATGTCGTGGCTGGTGAAGGCGTTAGTGATGCTATACTGCTTCTCGGGCTGCCCGACCGCTGCTATCGTGAAGGAGACATTTTCACCCTTTATGGTCTTCAGGTCTCTTCTAATGGTACGGATTGTCATTGTTTCTTCGCTCCCCCGCAGACCCAGTCGGGCTGCGGCGGATGCGAGGAGGAGAGTCTTTTCTGACCCATCGTCTAGGACGGCGTAAGTGTCCATGACCTTGTCCTCGTAGCTTAAGATCACTCGGACCACCTTCAAGAGCACTCGGGAGCTCCCGCTCTTCGCAGGGTCTATGTACATGACGTTCACTCTCGAGCTGCTTGGGGGTACGGGTTTCTTCTTGTTGCTGTCGTGTAGGACCTCCAAGTGGGCGCCGTCGCACTTGCTGCATCTTTTCTTTAGGCGGCACTCAGCTGCCATATGGCTGCGCGCGCAGCGGAAGCAGCGGCGGTTGGCTTTGATCCACTGACTCACCTCGTCAGCGGTCAGCTTCTTGAAGGTGTCATATTGAGACAGCCAATGTTCATTTTCACAGTACTGGCATACAATCTTCCACTTCCCCTTGGTCTGGGGGGTGCTGTGGTTCTTGTGCTGCGGCACTGACTCGGCCTGGTGCATAACTGTCACTGACCGGCGGTTATCGTTGGACCTCCGAGGTCCGTCTCTTGGGCTAGATCCACTCCACACGAATGTGTCCAGTCGTAGGCTGCTAACTTCCCTTGCGAGGAAAGCGGCCAGGTCTAGGAGGGATGGCTCTGGGCCGTTGGGATCACGGTGGTCTCTCTGCCGCCGAAAACGCTCTTGGCGGGCTGGAGGGAGCTTCTCCAGTATTCGCTCCACATTAGAATTTGCATACAGTTCATATCTCCCCTTCTCCTTTTGGGACCCCAGCATCCCCACGAGGGATTGTACCTTGATAGAGAGGTCATCCAGTGCTCTATTGTCTTTGGCTGGGGGGAGGCGGTCGATATCCCGTATTTCTTGGATCACGTAATCCCATATGCGTCCATAACGCTGGTCGAGGACCACCAGAGCCGTGGAGTATGGGGTGCTTGAGTTGGAATATGCCAGCGCTATGTTATGCGCTCTGGGCACCTTGAGATGCTTGAGGAGGATGGCATATTTGTACGACTCGTCGGGGACATCGGACATCATAGTCTCCAAACACATGCGTAATTCCGTGTACTGTGCTCTGTCCTCGCGCGTAAAGTCTGGGAACGTCGGTGTGCCAAGGTACGATGCCATGGATGGCTGGTACATTGGTGAGCGTAGGGGAAGAGGCCTCCTGGGCGAGTCTCCCCGTACGTGTGGTCGTGGGTTAGTACTTGGTGGGTACCAGAGGCCGGGTCCCCAGGTGCTGTTCCTCGGTGCTGACTGTACGTCAAACTCACCCGTGAGTTGGGTCGGGGGTTTGTAGTGCAGTGACTCGGGGCTGAAGTCGGGGCTGTACTGGGCCTCCTGGTCCAGAGTACGTTCTTGCTGGTGGGCTTGATATTCCTCCTCTTCCTCTTCTAGGTCCTGGAGTCTTCTAGTTAGTCTCTCGGCGACGTAGGCCGGTTCTTCCCGTTGGCTGGGTCTCGTATGGACCGGTCGGGGAGGGGGCTCGGAGACGTAGACAGGTTCCTCCTGTTGGCCGGGTCCCGGGTCGCTTTGTCGGGTAGGGGAAGGTGCCCTAGACCCTTGTTGTGATAATCTCCGGGAGCTCCGTGCGGAGAGAGGGGGTGTCGCCCTGGCGATCAATTGTTCTATCATCTGCGCCTGCAGCCGATCGCGCTCTGCTTCGCGCTGTGCATTGGCGCGTTCTCGTTCGATGTTCTCTTCCGTCTGAAGGCGCCTCTCCTCCAGTCTTATGCGGTCGTCCTCACTCCTTTGTTGCGCCTGGAGGCGCTCTCGTTCGGTTGCAGAGTGTTCGCGCTCACTAAGGGCTTGCGCTTGGAGTTGCGCGTGAAGGCGCTCTCGTTCCGCTGCAGAGTGTTCACGCTCGCTTAATTGTTGCGCCTGGAGGCGCTCTCGTTGTTCGCGCTCGCTCATCTGTTGAGCCTGGAGGCGCTCTCGTTCCACGGCAGAGTGTTCGCGCTCACTTAATTGTTGCGCCCGGAGGCGCTCTCGTTCCACGGCAGAGTGTTCGCGCTCACTAAGGGCTTGCGCTTGGAGTTGCGCGTGGAGGCGCTCTCTTTCCGTGGCAGAGTGTTCGCGCTCACTAAGCGTCTTTGCTTGAAGCCGGTCGCGCTCACCCTGGAGTCGGTCTCTTTCGGTTGAGGCTGTCAGCGTGGCGATCAAGGCTTGCGCCAGTCTCTGGTCTGCCTCGCTGGGGGATGACACTGACGGAGGTGATCGGGTGCTGACAGGGCTTGTTGGAGATCTGTTCTCCTGGCGCGCTCCGAGGTCTATCTCCTGGGCGCGGTTCTCTTCTCTTGGTTGTGTGTCGGGTTCTATCCCTGGAGCGCGTTCTTTATCCTGGAGCGCTCCGGGGTCTATCCCGGTGACGCTGTCTGGAGGTATAGTCACGTCATGTCCCACCTGGTCCCCCCCGTGAGCTGAGTCAGTTTTGTTTGAACCCACTGGGGTCTCTACTGGCAGGGTCGCCAAGTCGATAGGATTGGACATGCTTAGACTATCCGATTTATCCGTATTTAACGTCTGTTTAGATAAGCTAGGGGGTAGAACGAAAGCGAATTCCTCCAGATATGGAGGTAGCTGACGTTTGCGCTGCGGGCGTTCTAGCTTAGGGGAGCCGTTTGGGGAGTGTTCACCGCTGGCCATGTCAATATTAATATTATATTAAATATTACACTGATACCCTCCGGCTCGAAGGACCAATTGTAACTGAGGGGTTACAAAACCCTGACTGTATTAAAGATTGTGATAGATTAAACCACTGCTAGTTATGTACTTTAATTACTGGCCAGACAGTACATCAAATATAGATGGTGAACACCCACAAGAACACGGCATTGACAAAGAAATAGTATTTGAGGGTAATTTATTATTATTAGGCAACGTTAGGTTACAGAATGAGAATTAGGGTCGCGCTTGTATGGCGAAGAATATACGTAAAGTCAGTCAATAGCATGAGTCACTAAGAATAGCAGGAATCCTACGATGGGTCTAAGTTGACACCACCTGTCGTATAGTAGCAACTATATAGGGCAACACTGGTACCGCCGGGAGACAATGGGTTCCCTCCGGGGGTGTAAGGCCTGGAGGGTAGAGGAATGTTCAGGTACTCCGTCTGATTCAATGAGGAATAAAGAGACTCCAGGTACAGGAGTCGGTCCTTGTAAACTCCCTTGATCAGCAGCAAAGTAATAATTGTAATCCAAATGCTAGATAGCATTGATGACAGCTAGCCAGCCTCCGTCCACGAGGCCGGCCCGAGTTGTAATCCTCACGAGGTTGAATCCCAAACGATAGTGGAAATCAACGATGCTCGTCTCCGGGTACCACGTTCCAAATCAATATAATCCAACCAGTAATGGTTCTGCAATCGCCGACGCCGATTCTCCTGTGTACATGTCCAACGGTTCTCCGCCTAGGACTACTCGGGTGTGGGCGACGTATTTAGGCCACACACCCTGGTTAAGTACACTAGCTAAAAGACACGACAAACCGCTGGGTAATGCTACACACAAACGAACTGTGGCCGCACGATATACAATAAATGAACGACTATTTACTTCACATTAGATTAAGTCGAACTCAACGTTACTTCATTAAACTCTGACACTTTTACCATTCTATTCGCACACGGTTCTCAATGCTCTGTTAGACGCAAGGTTGCTTACTTCACTGCACGTTGACTCGTGGTGAAGGTGGGGTAAGGTACTGAACGTAACTGAACTGAACTGAACTAACTGAACCACTGGTGTGCGCACCTTGCGCTGTATTTATACTTAAGTGAATATCTAGTCCCAACCTCAGTCCTTGTCTGGTATCACTACGCTGACTCCGGGCATGTTCCGACATGCCTGCACTTGTCTTTGAACTTGCCGTTGGGGGCTTGCGCGCTGGCACCTGGGGGCGCTGTCCAATAGGAGAGCGAATATTACTCTGGTTTGAACGCAGGTAAAGGAATATTCCGTGTATATATATAAATAATATACAAAGTATATCAAACATTAAAGGTAGATTCTCAGTTTAATCTGGCCCTTCACAACAACTACCAAGACACGCTTTTCTGATAGCCTTGCCCAAACCCTAACCCTAACTTTGAAAGGATCCTTCCTCCCCTCACGCGCGGGGGGGGGGGGGCAAGAATGGAGTGCCAGATCATTGCTAGCTTCGGCTAACAGGGAATGGTTGTTGGCTACGATGAGGCCCAGAACCATTGGACTAATAGCATAAGAGACGGTGGAGAAGAATGAATTAAGATTGTTCAAGGACATTACAGAATTGGTTACATCTGGTACGAGGCTTTGTTTATGGAATAAACAACGTTTTTCCAAGAAAGGTACCACGTTTGCCAGTGTCGAATTCTTCTGATTACGGATTGAATTAACAGGGATGAAACAGTTGTACAGCCAGTATGAGAAGGTCGACTTCAGAGTAAGAGATAAACACAACGCAGAAACTTCACAAACACAGGTGACGAGGTGATACTGGCTGATTATGACCGATATCTTTCAGGGTGGTGAGAGCATTCGCCTGCAACCATAATCATTTTTGGTTCAACAGTGAGTTGTTTTGGACTTTTGCAGGTAAATATAATACTTATACAATAAGTAAATATATAGGCCATAACATAACATACAGTATGATGTACCTTTTTCCTGTGGTTGATTAGTACTTTAATTATGTTTTCTGTTGAGACCGTGTTGACACACGGTACCGTATGGTCCTTTATGTCGAGGACAAGTCATCTTCATGGCACAAGTGAATTGTACAGTAAGGAGCATAAAACAAATACAATCAAACAAAGAACAGATCTAGAGTTCCTATCTGACCCCAGTTCAATTATTCAGAGGCCTTATAGACCTTTTAAAACTCGATAATGTTGCATCCTCAAATGTGGGTTCTTGATATCAATAATTCCCAGTCAGCTTAGCTTTAGATCCAATAGTCCATTTATTCTCCTTCCTTTGTTACAGTACAGATGTGTCTCCTTCAGTTCCTAATTTACCACTGACCGCCCTGACTGTCTCAACCAATCACCATGGAGAGCATACAAAAGAATACTCTGATTGGTTAAACAGAGGTCGAATTCTTATAACCAATACATACATAATTTTGTATTTCAATACAACAACAGACAACATACACTAAACTGGCCCAGGTTTATATCCTGTCATTGTGTTTTTTAATATAAACTGCTGACAGGAAGTCAACTCAGGCCCAAGCTATTCCCCTAGCAACACAATCCCACTGAAAAGGTCTATTGCAGCCAGCAAGAGTGATCGGGAGGTCGTTGCCCGATTTGATTGTATTTCCACGGTGGCAGTAGTCAAATCGTTGCATAATTGACCTTTACATTTACATTTACATTTAGTCATTTAGCTGACGCTTTTATCCAAAGCGACTTACAAGTTCTGTATGACAAGTCATCAGGAAGGGCACAAATCTGTGCCCTTCTATCAGCTGAGTAACAATGTTCATCAAAGTGTTTAGTACTACAGTGTATAGGTTAGTATATTAGGACAAGTCCATGACAATAAGGTTAGTTAGGGTTAGATTATTATTATTTTCAGATAATTGTTGAAGAAGTGAATGAATAGTTTTATTTTCGGTCTTTGTTTACAGATAAATCAAAAACACACGTGTGTGGACTTTCAAAAGGAAAAGAAAAAATCACAAATGTACATATTCAAAGTAAGCTCACACACAAAATCCAAACTCAATCACAGAAAAAAGGAATAGGCTGAAGCTCATGCTTATTTTTGCCTATCCTTTACAATTCTTAAAAACTAAATATACTTTAATATAAGAAAGAAAATGTTTAAATATATGGTGCAAGATATTATTTTTTTTCTTTAACACTTTCAGTGCCACCAGGAGGCGCACGACTTAGTGCTTGAATGCCACCATCGGCGCCAATGTTAACGTTAATATCGCCTAATCTATGTTTTAAATTGTGGCTATGTGTCTAATCTGCCCGTCGCTTATCAAAGAATCATTTTCCAGTGAGTGTTGTCAAGGCAGATTGTTTTTTTATCGCTTCATTTCAGTTTGAGAGCATTTTGAAAAGCGCCCGTTTTCAGGTGAAAAACAGCCCATTCTGTGATAATCGCCTTTTACTGGAATATTCCAGAACGTTGATATTTGTCGGCCTATTTATGAATCGTTTTCAAATAAACGCTAGATGATCAATAGTATACGTGCCCGCACGCACATTCGAGGCGCGCGCTGATAATAGCCGTTTTCATTTCCTCATGGATTTTACAGTGAAACCGATAGAGCACATATCAGAAAAAAGCTTATATCTCCTCGAAAACGAGTCTGATTATCCTAACACTGATAACATAGTTTCCTTACCTGACATCAGATGGTATCCAAATGGTATATTCCAATTCCTGATCACCATTCGAAAAAATCGATAAGTGTATAGATCTAACGTGTATACAGTAGAACTCATGATCAGCGGGGCTCAGAGGATCCAGAATGAACTTTGGTAACCCCGGCTGCATCAGTGGACTGGAAAATGTGGACTGGAATATTTTTTTCCCCCATCCATTTTCATTGAGTCCATTCCATTTACCATTTACCATCTGGGAGACGATAGGGGGCGCTTTTTTCACATCTGATCGCCGGCGGCCCTTGGGTAGGCTAGGGTAGGCTCCAGTGGAGGTTTCTCTATGACAACACGTGAAATACAAATTCACTCATAATTCATAATTATTATTAATTTACATAATATACATATATATATATATATATATATATATTTTTTTTTTTTATTATTATTATTATTATTTTTATTATAAATGTTTTCCTCTGTAAGAAAAATGCCAGTGAATTTTTTTTTTCTTCAAAAATGCCCAAGATTTACCGCTCTGAGCAGGCCTGCACTGCAGTAATTATTCGTGCAGAATATCTGCACAGGTTGACCAGGGTTAAATAAATAATAAATAATTGCCAATCAAAATAGGCTATTAACGTCATCTAAGCACGGTCTGTGCAGTTAAACTCTTGCCATTGAATGGTGGATTGAATGATTGACAGCCTTGTTATCCAATCAGCTAATGGTTTCTCTTTTGCTGCTCTGCGGCTCTGCAGCTAGCATGATTGACAGCCTTGTGACCCAATCAGATAATGGTTTCTCTTGTGTGTGTACTGCGGCTCTGCAGCGAGCTTGTTTACAAAATCATTTTTATCTCAGTTTAAGAAGATAACTTGTTGGAGCTAACGTAGCTAAAGGGCTACCACCGTAGCTATCAGGCCCAGGGTGGAGTGTTTTGTTATTGTTCATGAACTTATTGTGCATCGTTTGATGATATATATACACCTGCGATAAAAGCTAAACGTGACAACAACAACAACAACGTCATCGCCTCGCGGGCACTTTGAATTCTCTAGTACTGTAGATAGCGTTGCAATGGAGGAAGGAGATATTGTCGACTAGCTTGCTTGCTAGCTAACGTTATGTTTAACGTTATGCAAGTCTTGTGAATGTCTAAACAGGGCTGATGGCATTGATGAAGATGATATCAATAACAACAATGCCTCTCCATGGCCCTATCTGGAATGAATGAATGGAAAAGATGACGTTGTGGGATGCATGCAGCAGGCGCGGCTCATCTAAGGTAAGGGGCAATAATAATGTTGTTGTTTAAACTGCCGCCGTGCAGTTGTAACGTTATGCAAGTCTTGTGAATGTCTAAACAAACAGCATTGTTTGATTGATTGATTGATTGAAAACTTTATTAATGACGCAATGAAGCATATAGCACTAGTTAGAGGGGAAATTCGGATTCCTCTCGGATTCATTCATTGAGGAGAACTGCAATTCGCTCAGCTGCAGAAACATTGAGGAGACAATACCCACAGGACATGGAGGATAACTTTGTTTTCACTGTCTGTCTATTGTCTACACATTCTGCCGTGAATTGAATTGAATTGAATTGTAAAACTTTATTAACAGATTGCAGAATGGGTACAGTACAGTACAGCTCAATACATACAATTGTTAAGGGGATGCAGACCAGAGAAAGACTTTCGTCTTGTTTACATCAGGGTCCCCCATTTTAAATTCATCATAACATATATGACATACATGACATACAGATAGACAGTACTGCTACATCTATACATTTATGACATGTACCAGACTTGCAAATACAGTACTGTCTGTGATATAAAAATAGTCCCGAAAAGGGAGTATATACATTTGACGTAGAAACTGTACATTGGAGGAGGTTGGGTAGGGGGGGGACGGGACTGTACATTGGAGGTGGGGGTGGGCGACATACACTGTACAACTGTACAAACAAAACTGTACATTGGAATATTGACAAAACCATACTTGGTCATTTACTGTACATTGAGGGGGTTGTGTTAGGACATTTACAGGGGCCAGTCATAGCATACTGTGTTATTTTTTGATGGGCCCGAGCCATACTGTACATGGTCTGCTTGGTTTGATCAGGGGCCGCCGAGCCACTGTATACTGTACATGGTCTGCTTGGTTTGATCGGGCCGCCGAGCCACTGTATACTGTACATGGTCTGCTTGGTTTGATCGGGCCGCCGAGCCACTGTATACTGTACATGGTCTGCTTGGTTTGATCGGCCTGCCGAGCCACTGTATACTGTACATGGTCTGCTTGGTTTGATCAGGGGTCGCCGAGCCACTGTATACTGTACATGGTCTGCTTGGTTTGATCGGGCCGCCGAGCCACTGTATACTGTACATGGTCTGCTTGGTTTGATCAGGGGTCGCCGAGCCACTGTATACTGTACATGGTCTGCTTGGTTTGATCGGGCCGCCGAGCCACTGTATACTGTACATGGTCTGCTTGGTTTGATCAGGGGTCGCCGAGCCACTGTATACTGTACATGGTCTGCTTGGTTTGATCGGGCCGCCGAGCCACTGTATACTGTACATGGTCTGCTTGGTTTGATCGGGCCGCCGAGCCACTGTATACTGTACATGGTCTGCTTGGTTTGATTTAGGGGAGTGGTCTGCCCTGCGGGGGGGCCCCGACATATTGCACAACGTCACTGCATACCATTGACTCAGAATGGTCTGTTTTATTGAAATCGTCACAGCAGTATAGTTTGTTTATACTTCAGAAGGATGATATTTAAACATGGTCCCCAAAATGAATGGAAGCGAATGAGGAGCCTGACACCTGGGAGGAATGGGGGTGTTGCAGCATTGGGGATGTTTAAAAAATATAATTTAATATATAATATAATAATTTGTGCTTCACCTAAAAATTTGGTCAGCAGCCTCCACTGGTAGGCTTGCGTGATGCAATATGATTTCAGATCGCTAAAAAAATAATAATAATAAAATCATAGAAATCTCGTGAGTGGCTTTCAACGTAACTATCGTAAACCCGAGATTAGCCGTGAGTGGCAGTCAAAGTGTTAAGAGAAAAAAGAAAAGAGAAAATAAATGTTTGATGTTTTACTCAAAACTGTACTCCTGAATTATTTTTATCCTTCAGGGCCTTTTTAAATCTCCCCTGAGAGGTACACAACTTCAACCCGTCACTAAGACTATTCCACAATTTAACTCCCAAAATTTAAACACATCTAGCTTTTACATTAGTTCTTACTTTTTAATATGTTTTAAGAATACACAACCCTCTTAAATGATACTTTCCTTCTCTTGGTTGAAAGAGACATTGAATACAAGCTGGTAGGTTCTTACTCCATATCTACACATTTTAATGTGCAGGACTTTATGAATAATGGATTTGTCGATTCAAGATAACTAGCTTTATTTATTATTCTAATAGCTCTTTTCTGTAGTTTAATAATAGGATCTATATTTGTTTTATAAACATTCCCCCAGACCTCAACACAATATGACATGTATGGCACCACAAGTGAAAAATACAATATATGCAAACATTTCTGGTTTAACAGCTCCCTTGTTTTGTACAGAATGCCAACAGATTTGGCTAATTTACCTTTGATATATTGTATATGTGACTTCCCACAGAGTTTGTGATCTATAATCACACATAAGAATTTTGTTTCATATACTCTTTCAATTTCGGTTCCATTTAAATTCAGTTTAATTTCACAGTCTTTAGTCGACGGTGAAAGATTGGACGGGGTTCTGGCTGTCCTAACTGTGGTGGGTAGTTCATTCCAGCATTGTGGGGCAAGGACTGAGAATAGGCGGCTTCTCTTTGTTGACCCTCCCGGAGCTCGGATAGGAGTGGGTCTGAGGCGGCCAGAAGATGCAGAGCGTAGGGGTCTTGAGGGTGTGTAGTTAGAGACCATTGACCGGAGGTGGGCGGGAGCGGTTCCCTTTGCCGCACGGTATGCTAGGTCGAGGGCCTTGAAGCGGATTCGTGCAGCAATGGGGAGCCAGTGCAGGTCCCTAAGAAGTGGAGTGACATGGGCTGACTTCGGTAGGTTTGAGATCAGGCGGGCCACTGCGTTCTGAATGAGTTGAAGAGGCACAGTAGCCTACTTGACCTTCTGCTGAGGACAGGGCAGGCAGGTGATGAGCAAGCAGAACAGGCTTGTACGGGAATCAGTGAGGGGGGGGGGGGGGGGGGGTAAGATAGCTGTTACCATTTCATCTTCATTCCTGACTTGCATCAACAACTGTTTCAACAGTGGTCTTATGACCAGAGAGACGTGGCCAGGGGCGGACTGGGACACAAATTCAGCCCGGGACATTCAGACGCACCAGCCCACACACCGGCCCACTCACTGGCCCACGCACCGGCCCCGAACCGGCCCACACAATGGCCGTTATGAAACACTCGTCCAGTATTAAACAACCCAAGGCTGTGGCTAAGGAGTCAACATCAGGGAGACCAAAATCTACACCCCGCCCCTAGATGTGCACTTGTGCACAGTGCACGCACACACACACACACACACACACACACACATATACCATTACTTACTGATATTGGCATAAATCTTCTTTTTTTTTACTAACATCTTAGTGCCTCATTAGTAGGGATGCCCCCCGGACCCCGGTTTTGAACGGGAACCGGTACTATATTAGAAAATACCGGAGTATTTATAAGCTCCGACGTCCTCGGTACTGCTATCGATACTCTAGAGAAATTATTATTATTATTATTTAAAAGTTGCGAACGATCCTCTCTCTGTCTCTGCACGAGAAGCGAGCCGCAGCAAGCCATTACACACACTTGTCGCGAGCCGCTCACACTCACACATACACGGGTAGGGACTGGAGGTGCCTGTCCGTGGCTAGCTACGTTAGCTACGGAGCTAATAGTCAGTTTCAGTGTTGCTGGATGTTACACTCTAACGTTAACGTTATGCCGAGTTCATACTACACTACACGTATGAACTCGACATAGCGTTAACGTTACTCCGTTTCCATGAAGTGTTTAATTAGCAGCAATCTGTTCTGTTGTTGAACATTTAACGTTAACGTGGCTAGCTACGTTAGCTACGGAGCTAATAGAGTGTAACATCCAGCAACACTAAAACTGACTAACGTTAACATTATGCCGACTCGCCGAGTTCATACTACACTACACGTATGAACTCGACATAGCGTTAACGTTACTCCGTTTCCATGAAGTGTTTAATTAGCAACAATCTGTTCCGTTGTTGAAAATTTAACGTTAAGGTAGGTATCCGATGCACTTCCGGCGTGGACAGGAAAACGTCGTGAAATCGTTGTAGTCATTTTGTAGTCTTATTAACTAAAAGATTTTAACAAAATAAAAAGCAGCAGCACTATTGCATAACTGAGTCATGTTTGCTATGTATTTCTTTCTTTAGGGGAGTAGGACATTTGTTTCACAGTTTTAGCATGATGTTTTATAGATGGCCAGGTTAAACACAGGTTTTTGTTTTTTAAGAGGGGGCCGGGGGTTTGATTTGATTGAAGTTTATTTCAAATATGCAACACAACAAACAAATATCAAGTACAGATATAGCCTTAAGCCGTTCAAATAATAATTTATAATTTTTTTTAAAATTTAAATATATTTAAATAATAATCTAAAAGAACCGATAAGAGTATCGATAAAGTACCGAACCGTTAAGCAGTATCGATAAGAGTAGTAGTATCGATAAAATCCTAACGATACCCATCCCTACTCATTAGCCTAGGAATTAAGGATACATGAAGTATTAACTACACTACACCATAATAATATTGAGGTTTTGATCCATAGAAAGGTTTGTGCTACACAATTTCAGTTAGATTAGATTTATTGTCCTTTAATTTTGCACTCATGACATTAGTTGCTTGCCGTTTAATCAACATCGAAAGACCCCCCACTTCCTCCCAGACACCCATTCCAAGAGCCTGTTCGCTTTCCAGGTCTCTCTATCTCTCTCTCTCTCTCTCTCTCTCTCTCTCTCTCTCTCTCTCTCTCTCTCTCTCTCTCTCTCTCTCTCTCTCTCTCTCTCTCTCTCTCTCTCTCTCTCTCTCTCTCTCTCTCTCTCTCTCTCTCTCAATTAACTTTGACTTGAATGAATGCCCATTCTTTCTCTAGAACAATACAGATTGACAAATGTGTCATTATGCACTATACAACTAAGGTTAATAAGTTATAATTAAGATATCAATTGTATAAGATTGTATAAGACACTCACAGTAATTTCTTCCAGAACAAGCTTAAAATAGCAAAGGATATAGATCATTTGTCTGTCTATATCGTGTCTGTTTGTCTGTTTGTCTCTCTCTCTCTCTCTCTCTCTCTCTCTCTCTCTCTCTCTCTCTCTCTCTCTCTCTCTCTCTCTCTCACACCTTTGTAAAACACTCATGAGACCAAATAAATGCCTTTGTAATATGTAAAGATATATAAGATGGTATATATATATATATATTATACAAACCCAGAGACAGTGGACAGACTTGTCTTTCTTGCCTGCAACTTAAAGTAATGGCTTTGCTTGTCCAAATGACAATACTGACCAAATTGAGATTTATTTTTCTCTTGTTAGCTTTATAATGTAAAATACATTTTGAAACCGTCTGTACACAGTAGGCTATGTGTGCTAGCAGAGCTAGGCTCCAGTCACCAGTCACGGTGCACATGTGCGGTGGTTTGTCCACCAAAAAAGCGCTAAAAGATAGAAAAGAAACTAGCAGAACTCCCCTGGTGCCACAGCCAGCAGAGAAGCCTGTTTACTTTAGCTTTCAAACCAGCTGCAGCCTGAGAACTGGAGTGTGAGGGGCTGTAACACTAAAGATGGCGGCAACAACAAAGAATTGCTGCAAAATAAACATACATCTGTTGTTATACTTATAACAATGTCGATGATTATGGATATTGCGTGATATGATATTGTTATCGATATCGTTATCGCAATATCATTTTTGGCCATATCGCCCACGCCCAGCCCTACAAGTGGTTATAGTGTAACAGAGTATTTTCTGTTTCCCAAATAATAGATTATTATCAAACTGGTGAACTACACGCCTGTAGCCCTTAAAGCTGCTAAAATACACATTTTGTTCACTGTTTTGTTTCTAGAAGTATAGCAGGTTGGAAACCCTAAGTATTACTCTCCCCAAAACCAAGACTTCTCCCCAAGCAGAAACAATTTATGAGTAACGCATACCTACTCCCATTATGGGCCGTAAGTGTGTACACAAAGTTAAAACACAGGGTTCAAAAAACCCTGACGAAGTTTGAATCACTTTATTCAAATTGAGGATTTAGTTTGAGGATATAATTTATTATATATAAAAAAAATTATACTTTTATTTTTTTTTTATTTTACTTTTTTTATTAAAAACGAAGGTTCGAACGTCCGTTCGAAGAACCCTGACGAAGTTTGAATCCCAATAACAGGCTTCGGGGACAGCCTTACCAAACATTATTTATATTATTCAAATGTCTCTCAAACATGTTCCGTTGTGATGTCACAGTATGATGTCATAAACAAACATTCTAGAACATTTGCGATGTCACAGTATGATGTCATAATAGTACATTCTAGAACATTTGTGATGTCACAGTATGATGTCATAATAGACATTCTAGAACATTTGTGATGTCACAGTATGATGTCATAATCAAACATTTTAGAGTCACAGTATAATGTCATAATCAAACATTCTAGAACATTTGTGTTCTATATATATTCAACAATTCTCTCTGCCGGAAATTCAAAAAGAAGAAGAAGAAGAAGAAGAAGAAGATCTCATTGTGCATCTTGAGACAGTACTGAAAAGTACTGAACAGATAGACTAAACAACATAGATTGAAGCCTGCATTTCTCAACCAAGGTGCCTTGCCTACCGTTTTGCTGTTGAAAGGTGAGTGTCCACAACGGCTAGCTAGCTGTTCTACTTGAATACTGAATCTTAATATTGAATCAGACAATATTGAATACTGAATGTTAATTCAGGTTGACAGTTGACATCATTTGACAGTTGACAGGGGGCTGGAAAGTTGATTTAATAAAAGAAAAAACACTAATTTAATCAGATTAATCACTTTATTCAAATTGAGGATTTAATTTGAGGATATAAAAAATTAAAAATTAAAAAGAATTTATTAAAAAAAAAAAACATTCTAGAACATTTGTGATGTCACAGTATGATGTCATAATAGAACATTCTATAGCGGTCAGGTGGCGTAGCGGTGATTGCGCTCGTCACCAATGCAAGAGGCTGCAGTCTCGACTCCCGGAGTCAGCATTGCCTTGGCTTGGGCTGATCACTATACTAACTCGTTTGGCTGGGTTAGGGGGAGGGAAGCCGTGGGTGGGAAACTGGCGTTGTGGACAGCGACGCCTACAGGTCAGGTCTGGGCGCTTGCTCAGCGGAGGCAGGACTTGAGGAAGGCAGCGTGACCTCCCACGCGTTACACTTCACCAATGAGAGCCCTCGCTGCCAGGTGAGAAGAGAGCCACTGGCTGTCGCCGCACGTGTACTTCCGGCCCATCGGGATTTGTCCCGAACGTCCCGATGGCCAGTCCGGGTCGCGTCTAATCGAATCCCAACCGGTTCATGCTTCCACATTCGCGTTTTGCGCTCTGATTGGCCACTGACCTACGCTAGTTTTGCCCCCCCCCCCCCCCGATATGAGCGTAGAAATAATGCGTGGACACTTTGAAATGGGTATCACAGTAGTAAGTCCTACTGTAGAACATATTAGCATGACATATGAATGCGTGGACACTTTGAAATGGATATCACAGTAGTTAGTCCTACTGTAGAACATGACATATTAGCATGCCATCTGATTTATTAATGCCAATACTAAAGATTAGGGACAAACGCAATTGGCACAAGTGTAAATCATGGATTAGTCACTCAGTTTAAACATCTGCTGTCTGCTCCGTGTGGATCCTATGGTCACAAGTTCAAATCACTCTTGGTTCATTTTTTTTTTTTTTTTACGTTTAATTAATTTATCCACTTTGGTTGGATGGTGTGTATGTATATATGTATGTATTCTGCTGTATAATTACAATACATTTTAATTGAATCTCATTTTGAAATCGCTGTCGTGTCCATAGGCTTAGAGATTTCAAAATCAGATTCGATTCAAATGTATTGTCATTATACAGCACAATACATACATATACATACACACCATCCAACCAGAGTGGATAAATTAATTAAACGTAAACAAAAACAAAAATTTAACCAAGAGAGATTTGAACTTGTGACCATAGGATAATCAGGCAGCAGACAAACGAGGTGAGCTAAGTCTGATGTTTAAATAGAGTGACTAATCCATGATTTACACTTGTGGCAAAACTAGCGTAGGTCAGTGGCCAATCAGAGCGCAAAACGCAAACACGGAAGCGCGAACCGGTTGGAATTCGAATAGACGCACGTGGCCACAGTGAAATTAGAGGCTGAATGAACAGCCACTGGATATGGAGATTAAACACTGATAAATGGTTAAGAATGTTTTACAGTTGAATATGCCTAAAATGCATCATTAATTGGCAGACGGCTGAGACTGACAAACATTTTCACTGATTAGCAATGGGTTTGGCAGAGATTCAGTGGTAAACTAAAATGTAGCTATGATTGCCAGTTATTATTATTTATTATTATTATTATAATTTTTATGCAATATACACTTTTCATGTAACTTTAATCAATCTGATGCATTACTAATACTATACTGTGAATTCCAAACCTGTATATTATACGAATGTTTTGCATTTTTAAAAGTTTTAATTTTGTACTTCATTGTTTGCATTTGTACTTTATTTTGTACTTTAGTTGTAATATTGTATATTTTCTATAGTGTTTGTTTGGTCTTTATTAACCTTTTTTACTGTATATATGAAGCACAGTCTCAGGGGGCTGAGGAACCAAGCATTTCACTGTAATGTACATGTACTTTATATGTGACAAATAAAACAAAACTTGAAACTATATCGGTTTTAAAAAGGTGGGTATCTCACAATCACAAACTAATTGATCTCACGAGATAATACAAAAAAAATACCCTCCGCTACTCTGGGTTTCATCTCTCGGGGAGGGGGGGCGAACAGAATGACAGCTAGGGGAAGTGGTTCAGCCAGAGAGAGGAACCAGCACCACCTCTCTGTCGGACGGAACACAGGGGATGTATACGGAGGGAAGGGCAGAGTTTGGGGCAGAGCTTCTCTCGTCACCACGGTCGGTAACCCCATATATATATATATATATATATATATATTGTAATAAATACGTGAGTTATACCAGTAGCAGGAGAAACTACTACTTAGCAGGGAAACTGCTATTTGTCCAAATGCCTGAAATAACCAACCGTACAACCGATTTACAAGGAATACCACTTTATTTCTTTAAGGTCCTATGCTAACAATAATATGAGATATATTATTTAAAACCTATGAGCCATGAAGCCGATACGCATTTCCCCTCTGCGACAGGACAGGGTTTAACAGAAAAGAGAATGCAGCAGGTAAAGACAGACGTCCCCTAGGTAAATTATATCACCTCTACGTTAATCACTCTATACATTACAGCACTATCACATATAGGTAAACCCTTCACCTTTAGGTAGAGTACATCTCACAGCACACTTTTATATGGGCAACAACCCTTAATTTAAATGAGGTACGGTACATACACAATGCACAACAATAGTCACACACACACTCTTTATCCGACTAGCGGGTCCATGTGAATATCTAGGGCATCGCCGTCCGCTATCAGCCCACGCTCTCGCTGTAAATCCTCCCGCCACCTCTCTCTCTTGGTACGGCCTCAGGTCCAATAGGACACTTTATTACAACACCTAAGTAATTCATACAGGGGACGAGGGGTCCCTAATTGGGCGGACTAATCGAACCCCGTAAAGGTCGTCTGCAACCGTAACTCAGTCACCCTCGATATGAGGCACGCAATTATGAAACATGTATATGTCCTAGCACAGCAACACACGTCAAAACACCCTCTTTAAGAGGCACGCACGTTATACAAAGGAGATGCCAATCACACACCCGGCCCGCTAATCACACTCTCAAATAGGCATTGATAGATAATGGATCCATTGTACACACTACTTATGGCAGACTCCCCAGGTCCGAATTACCCCTCCCGCTTGCTTCCCCTGTTCCCCTGCAATGGGTCATACAATATCTATACAACATATACCAGCCTGGGCTATATAATAAATAGGGCATATAAAAGGACTAGTCAAATATGCAGGTTAATTAAGGGCACGATATCATACAGATAAGGTAACTAGAAAATACACAATATCCCATATACAATATATATATATATATATACAGTAGGCCTACACAGTTATAAAAATAGACTGTAATACAAAATCCTATACTAAGTGCAAATGTGGGTAACAGTGGACTTAACTCGCCGCACGGCGCGACCCCCCCGAGGGTCGACGCTTTGGACGCGGTGGTCCTCCAGGTTGCAGTTGGATTTGTAACCTGGTAACGTACTCGGTGTCCGCGAGGACGAGCCAAGTATAAAATCTTTTGGGAGCGATGTAACTCAGACCCTCTATGTCCCGTCCCTACCTGTCTCCAGGAGGGTAAGCCTCCCCTCCTCTCCCGCTACCGGTAACTATGGACGGCTATCTAACTTCTCTTCATCGCCGGCGGATAACTCTCCACGATCGACCCCACCCCCCGGGCCCTACCAGAGTCTGGTTACTGCTTGCGTGCTCCGACCTCGATCTCTGAGTCCCACTGGCTTATCAAACAGTCTCAGCGTCTCATCCCCGCACACAATCAGCAACACCTGCGTTCAATAATGAAGCCACTTGAGTCCCTGCTCCTGACGTCATCACTTCGGCCCATTCACATCACAATATATATATATATATATATATATAGTGTTCTATATATATCTATGGGTAACCCCACTACTACATTTCTGGCAGACGTTTCTGGTCATGTGACATGTCACATGTGCGCCCATTGCCGCCCAATCGCGTGACGAGCTGTGTCTTTTCCCATTTCCACGTCAAACAGCCTGCAAACTACCTGGCGTTCTATCGCCATGCTCTAAGACAAACTCTAACCTTAACCAACTTTGAAAGAGTGCCTAAGCTTAACCGTCGAAAGAACTTGCCATCACGCTCTAAGACAAACTCTAACCTTAACCAACTTCGAAGAGTGCCTAAGCTTAACCAGTGTAGAAACTGGCGGCGGCCAATCAGAGAGCGTCTGCCAGAAATGCGGCTACCTTTGGAATGGTAATCATGCCACTACTACACTACCCAGTTGACTGAGCGCATGCACGCTGCGCACAGCGCGAGCTACTGACGCATAAAGACAAATATTCGGTGTCATCATATAAAAACAGATTAAAAATATATATATATATACTGTGTAGTGACGGCGCGTTAATGATCAACATATATTTGACGAGGCTTCGTCCTTCCTTCTCTTATTATGTGAATGCAAAGAATACACACGACACTCGTGCAAATGCGGAAATGCTATTTATAAATAGAGCAGTATACAGGCAGGCGCGCAATAAACGATGTGCTCTCTTTAACCCGTTCACTGCCGCACGACAGCAGCGGGTTAATAACATCCGTGCTCTCGTTGTTTACAAGAAACGTGTCGACGATTCCGACACAGTAAAGGGGTGTTGTTGGAGTGATAATCCCAGCCGGCGCCAACCCACCCCATGAATTCACTCTGCTTTGAGCAACGCGGAGGGGATGTTTGTGTCCTGCGTCAGAGAGAGAGAGACCCTACAGCTGCCGTGACGGAGCCGCGGGCTCGGCGAGGAGCGTGTTTGCCATCGTGGAGTTTACACGGAACAATCAGGAACTCAGTCTCGAGGCACGCTCATGATGTCTGGATATAATAATAATAATAATAATAATAATAATAATAATAATAATAATAATAATAATAATAATAATAATAATAATAATAACAACAAATGATAATGACTGGTCATAAATGTCTAGATGTAACAGTACTGTCTATCTGTATGTCGTGTGAATGAATGAATGAAAACTTTATTTAACAGATTGCAGAATGGGTACAATACAGTACGGCTCAATACATACAATTGTTAAGGGGATGCAGACCTGAGAAAGACGTTTGTCTTGTTTCCATCAGGGTCCCCCATTTTCAATTCATATAGACATTTATGACATACACAACATACATGACATTTATGGCATAGGGACATATAGGTATTTAGTACTGATACATTTGTGACATAGGCGGTATTCAAATATACAGTACTGTTACCCCTAGATCCTGACAGAGTATATACATATGATGGGGAGGGGACTGTACATTAGGAGGGGGTGGGTGGGTGGTAGGGAAATATACATACGGCGGGGAGGGAATATATACATGCGGTGGGGAGGAGACTGTCTATTAGGAGGTGGTGTATGTCATATGTTATGATGAATTGAAAATGGGGGACCCTGATGTAAACAAGACGAACGCCTTTCTCTGGTCTGCATCCCCTTAACAATTGTGTGTATTGAGCTGTACTGTATTGTACCCATTCTGCAATCTGTTAATAAAGTTTTCAATCAATCAATCAATCAATCAATCAATCAATCAATTCACGTTCAGGTTTTGTTTTATTTGTCACATAAGGTACATAACATTACAGTGAAATGCTTGGTTCTGTATGAGCCTGAGCCCCTGGGGAATGTGCTTCATACAGTTAAAAAGGTAAAAAGAATAAAGTCTCTATACAAAATATACAATATACAACTAAAGTACAAAATAAAGTACAAATGCAAACAATGAAGTACAAGTGGCAACCTTGTTTTTTAATCCAAAATGCAAAAACGAGGTATGTAATGCAAATGTAATGTATTGCAAATGATAATAATACATGATACAAATATGGTGTAAAGGGTATGTCGCTTCAGGTTTGACGACCTCTATACTTCTTTAGACCTTCGGAACTGTAATTATTGCTTTATTTTAGCATTCGTGGTATATAGTTTTGTTTTCCAGTCATACCAGTGATACTCCTGAATAAATTCCTCGGGTATTAATTAACTGGATAATAAGGCATATTTTCGGGAGGAATGGTATTGGTATAGCATATAGGACGAGACACACTATAACCCCTAGTATGTGTTATAAAGGATAAAGGGGTATTTTGGAGTATAATAATAAGTCAGCGTTGCATTATGGAGATGTGTGTGTCTCTATAAATAAAGTTACAACACGGGGCGCTACGCACAAGTGGGTCGAAAGAGGGCAGAGTGACAGTAGGTGGGTTTCTCTCTCCACGGGAGCGCTTCACTATCATTCAGCCTTTTCCACCAATTGGCCGAATGAGCTGAGCGCGCACCGCCCACACCACTGTCGGCGTGTGTGTTTTTGTGGAAACCGAAGCTGGCTGTAGTGTAGGAGGAGGACGAGGACGTCACATGTTGTTTCCCTTCTCACTCCTCCGGTCACCGAGTCGACATCGTCATGTGTTATTTACCGTTCAGCTGCGGAGGAGGAGGACGCAGGCAGCGGCTCCGGGACCGGGAGTGAGAGAGCCGCACCACCACGGCGACACACCGTGACTGACGCGACTATAACCGGGAGCTTTTTATAGTCGTTTTAGTACCCGCAGCCGTTCGAGCAGCGCGCTTTACCAGAAAGAAACGAGCGACGATTATTATTATTATTATTATTATTATTATTATTATTATTAGTATTAGTATTATTATTATTATTATTATTATTATTATTATTAATATTATTAATTATTATTATTATTATTATTATTATTATTCTTATTATTATTATTATATATATATATTTTTTTATAGGATGGCGAGTCCGCCCAACACCGCGGGAGGAGGGGGACACTTGCTCACCAGCAGTAACGCGAACATCAACAACAACACCATCAAGAAGTGCGGCTACCTGAAGAAGCAGAAGCACGGACACAAGCGCTTCTTCGTGCTGAAGGAGCCGTGCGAGGGCTTCCCCTCCCGGCTGGAGTACTACGAGAGCGAGAAGAAGTGGCGGAACAAGTCCGCGGCGAAGCGGGTGATCCCTCTGGACCGCTGCCTCAACATCAACAAGAGGGCGGACGCCAAACACAAGTACCTCATCGCCCTTTACACCAAGGACGAGTACTTCGCCGTGGCCGCGGACAACGAGCAGGAGCAGGAGAACTGGTACCGGGTCCTGACGGACCTGCTGAGCGAGGGCAAGGCGGAGGGCGGCTCCGGCGGCTACGGCTCCGCGTCCAGCTCCGCGTCCTCCCTGGTGGGGGGCTTCGACGAGGCGAGCTACGGCGTCATGACGCCGGTGGCCGCGGCGTACAGGGAGGTGTGGCAGGTCAACTTGAAGTCCAAAGGGCTGGGGCAGAGCAGACACCTGACCGGGGTGTACAGGCTCTGCCTCTCCAGTCGCACCATCAGCTTCGTCAAGCTCAACTCGGAGGTGGCCTCCGTCAGCCTGCAGCTGATGAACATCCGGCGGTGCGGCCACTCCGACAGCTTCTTCTTCATCGAGGTCGGTCGCTCGGCGGCCACGGGGCCCGGCGAGCTGTGGATGCAGGCGGACGACTCCGTGGTGGCGCAGAACATCCACGAGACCATCCTGGAGGCGATGAAAGCCATGAAGGAGCTGTCGGAGTTCCGCCCGCGCAGCAAGAGCCAGTCGTCGAGCACCACCAACCCCATCTCCGTGCCCGGCGCCCGCAGGCACCACCACCTGAACCACCTGCCCCCTAGTCAGACGGGGCTGACCCGCCGCTCGCGCACCGACAGCATGGCCGGCGCCACCTCCCCTGTGAGCAAGTTCACCTCCTGCCGGATACGCACGGCCAGCGAGGGGGACGGCACCATGACGCGCCCCATGTCGGTGAACGGGAGCAGCCCCCTCAGCCCCGGGGTCCACAGGACCCTCTTGAGCCGGTCGAACACGCTGACGTCGGCCCGCCCCTTGTGTCGGACGTTCGAGTCCTCTTCCCTCCAGCACAGTAAGTCCATGTCTATGCCCGTGTCCCGCTCCCCCACCACCCCCAGCCCCGTCAGCCTGTCCTCCTGCGCGGACAGCGGCGCCGGCACCCCTCCCCGCCCCTCCAGCTGCAGTGCCTCTTTCTCCGGCTCCCCCAGCGACGCCGGTTTCATCTCGTCGTGCGACGAGTACAGCTCCAGCCCCGCGGACACCCGGGAGCTCCGACTCTCCCTCACGCTGCGCAGCAACACCCCCGAGTCTCTCAGCAACGCCGACACGCCCCCGTCGTCCCGGGACGGCAGCGGCGAGCTCCTCCGTGGCTACATGGTGATGGAGGCGCGCCACCACCGCCGGTTACCGGAGCTGGACATGGCCTACCAGAAGCGCACGTACTCCCTCACCACGCCTCGCCAGCAGAGGGGGCCTCCCCCCCAGGTGTCCTCCACCTCGCTGGACGAGTACACCCTCATGAGGGCCACGTACATGGGCAGCGGGAGCCTGTTGTCCGCCCGCCGTTCTCACACCGCCTCCCCCAAAGGCACTTACCCCGAGGACTACGGGGACGTGCGGATCGGCTCCAGCGCTCACCAGCTGGGGGACAGCGGCTACATGCCCATGATGCCGGGGGGCAAAGGAGACGCCTACATGCCCATGAGCCCCATGTGTGTTTCCGCCCCCAAGCAGATCATCAACCCCCGCTCGCACCCCTCCTCCTTGTCCTCGTCGTCGGCCGGGGGGGCGGGCCAGCGCACCGACTCCCCCGGGAGCGTGTCGCTGGAGGAGAGCGCCGGCTACATGCGCATGTGGTGCGGCGCCAAGATGTCGGTGGAGAGCACCGATGGCAAGCTGATGAGCGGCGAGTACCTGAACATGTCTCCCGTCATGGACCCTCTCCTGGTGTCGCTCACCCCCCCGGACGAGATCCTCAGCCCCCACTCACAGCACCATCACAGGCTGCCTTACACGTTCACCTCCTTGCCCCGCGCCGCGCTCAAATCCCAGCAGCAGCAGCAGCAGCGCACGGGGCCCACCGACACAGACCAGTATGTGGTGATGAGTTTACAGAGGCAGCGGATAGAAGAGGAGTCAAACTACTGTCCCCTCTCCCCCACCAAAGGACCCCCCTCCTCCTCCTCCTCCTCCTCATCCCCGCCTCCCCTCAGAGCGGCGCGGGTGGAGGGAAGCCTGGTCCACCGAGTCGGCAGGGCGAGTCGGCCCACCCGTCTGGCTCTGGAGTCCCTCCGAACGCTGCCCTGCATGAGCGAACACCCCCTCCCCTCGGAGCCCCGCAGCCCGGGAGAATACATCAACATAGACTTTGGCAGCACTACTACTCGCTACCCGCCCATTTCCACGGCAACGGAGGAGAGCCCCGCCTCCTCCTCCTCCTTGCTGATTTTGTCGGGAGGGCAAGCCGCGTCGGACTATGTCAATGTTGACGTCAGCGGCGGCTCCTCCGCGGGTCACCCTGGCTCCTCCTCGCACAAAGCGGGGGACTTTCCCTCCTCCGTGGGGCTCCTCCTGAACCACGCGCCCGGGGTCCCCTCCTGCCCCCCACAGCAAGACACGCAGAGCGGAGAGGAGGAGAAAAGCACGGAGGAGGAGGAGGAGGAGGAGGAGGAGGAGGAGAAGAAGGGGATGGTAGCGGAGTACCCCCTCCCGAGGCAGGTGAGCCCGGGGCGTCCGTGTGGTCCGGTGAAGGACGACTACACAGAGATGACCTTCAGCCCCGCCAGCCCCCCTGCCCCTCTGCCCACCGATGCCACCACACCCCTCGTCCTCCTCCTCCCCACCAGCCCCTGTCGCACCGCGCCCCCCGTCACGGTGGAGTCCTTCCTGCTAGGCGGGGGCGGCCCCTCCCTGTCCATCCCTCCCGTGGACCCGGACCGAGGGGCCAAGGTGATCCGCGCCGACCCCCAGGGGCGCCGGCGGCACAGCTCGGAGACCTTCTCCAGCACCACCACCGTCACGCCCGTGTGCCCGTCCTTCGCCCACGACACCGCCACCAAGCAGCGGCACAGCTCGGCGTCCGTGGAGAACGTGTCGCGCCCCTCCGTGCGAGGCTCCGAGGGCGGCTCCGTGGACGAGGAGTTCGGCATCAGCGGCAGCAGCCCCATGTGCCGGGAGACCTCGGCGGGCTACCAGAACGGACTCAACTACATTGCCTTAAACCTGATGGAGGGAAGCCTGGGAGGATGCAGCAGCTTAGGGGGCTGCGAGGGACGTCTGCTGAGGTTCAAGGCGGCGTGCGGCTGCAAGGCGGGCATGAACGGCTTTAACGCCAACAACCCCTACGCCAGTCTGGGGTTCAAGGAGACGGCCACCGCTGTGAAAGGTAAGCTGCAGTGAAATGTCTCTGTTGTTTGTTTGTTTGCCTATCATCACAAACTCACTCGTTCATCCATGGGCTTTCGTTCATAGGGAGAGCACAGGTATATAGGCTCGAGTAGAGATATGGCAGCGCTGGGGGACCCTGGTGTAAACATGACGAGAATCTTTCTCTGGTCTGCATCCCCTTAACAATTGTGTGTATTGAGCCGTACTGTACTGTACCCATTCTGCAATCTGTTAATAAAAGTTTTCAATCAATTTCAATCAAATACGAATACACGCCTCGAATCACTTTGCAAAATATACCCCTGTTGCCAAGCAGCTCTCCTCAAACTCTCATTTCAATACCAGCCGGAACTAAAGGGCTGCTGCTGATAGAGGGAGCTACCGGTAGAAATCCAGAGAATATAATGAACACACTACCACCACAGCATGTACAGACCCATGTTTTCATGTGCCTTGACTACAGCAGCACAGACGGTGAACTCATTGACTGACAAGTTGCTAGGGCCCCAGCACGGGGGGAGAAACACACTGTGGTTGTTGTTGCGGGTGTTCTGGATATAGGTTATGAACTCAGTATTTCATATGTCTCTGTAAAACATCGTTATTTATTGATAGTATTTATTGATAGTCTTTCTCACCCGTCTTCTAATTAGATGGAACGACTCTTGATCCTAATCGTGAACGAGCAGCTCCTCCTCGCCAGAGCGTTATTATTATTATTATTATTATTATTATTATGTAACAGCTGTGTCGTACACTCAAGCCACGATGTCTTTACATTAAAAGTGGAAGCAAACTGGCATTTCTCCTTTTTTCTTTTTTGGAAAGCATGAAATGAAGGCTACGGGGTATAGTCTTGTCAAATAGAGTGCTATGGACATCACTGTTGGGTGTTGGCTGGGATGTTTAGATAGGATTAGTTACATCCTCGTCACACACCCATAGTATATCACCTACTGGGAGGCAGTGTGTTATAACTTATGCATTATAATAACGCTTGTGCTCTGACCAGCGGTCTCTTGTGTGTGACGCAGCTTTTCTACGTCAGAAGGCTGGTTTGAAAGGATCTAAACTGATTCAGTCACACGCGTTGTTCATCGTGATGTGAGCAACAACGGAGGCTCCGGGCCGGGTTTACTGTTTTTTTTGTTGTTGAGGAAGGACTAATCAAACGTTGAAGTGAAACTCCTGTGCGTAAACGGTAGGGGTGGGAATCACCAGTTTCATCACGATACGATACAATATTGTTTCTTTGGACAACGATACGATATTTTCCGATATCACAAAGTCTGCCACGATACGATACGATTCGATTCAGGTGCCTGCGATCGATATGAGACGATATTATATGCCCATTTAACACAATCAGTAACATTTAAATCAACAAAAAAAAGGCAATGGAAATATCATTTGACATTTTTATTTTTGATCTCTTCCAGACATTTAAATGAAAAACAATCTATTGTTTTTAATACAAATAGACCTCCTGTTCACTGTTTTTTGTTTGTTTTTCTTTTTTTCCGATATTAATATCCTATCACAGCGCTGTATTTTGGCTGGAAAAGGCATATTGGGAGTCAGAAGGTGCAGTACCGGCCAGATCCTGTTAGTGGGGCTATCTCGAGAATGCAGTAACCCCCCCTCCTTCCCAGTCCCTAGTTTCTCTCTATCGCTCTATCAGCTTAGCTTAGTTAGCTCACGCTAACGCAACGTTAATTTCGGTATTTAACGCGACGTGGGCATAAAGGAATGGCGAGGATGGAAAGCATGTTAGATGCATTTGACCCCTTGTGGGGAAAAAAACAACAGGCACTTATTTCGGGCAAAATAGGCGGACTCTGAAGCAATGCTGTCTAACGTCTACACACGCTGAGCTGCGCTGAGCTACTGTTGTTGCAGCCGGGCGGATATGCTCACGAGGGGATTTTCAAAATAAGAGTATCGCAATATGAATCGATCTTTTTACGTTGCATCGATCCTATTTGATAATTGATAATAGATCGATATATCGATCTGGATCGATGTATCGTCCCACCCCTAGTAAACGGGCATCTCGACGCGGGAGGAGAAGTTGCAGGCATCAAAACATCACCTTTCACCCCGTTACTGCGCTCAGGTTGCATCACTCCCGGCTCTCCTTACAACAACAGTAACGTTTAAAGGGGTTATGCACTGCTATTCCTAGCACTATTTGGGCAACTTTACACACTTCCTGTGAGTCTATGTAACACATCTGTAATTTTTATTCCAAAAATAATCATTGTTTTATATTTCTAATCTTGTACTCAAAACCAGCATTTTTCAGCCTCATGAAAGCAGGCTATTATTGGCTTGGCTCCACCCATTCTGGCAGAATGCTTTGAGTGACAGCCACCCACCAAATAGCTCCGCCCATCTCGCCGTCAGAGATTAGGTTTCAGGTTACATACAAATATGGTATGTCATAAATATAGAGATGTAGCAGTACTGTCTATCTATATATATATAATATGTTACCATGAATTGAAATTGGGGGACCCTGATGTAAACAAGACGAAAGTCTTTCTCTGGTCTCCATCATAGCAGTACTGAAGCAATACAAATATGGTATGTCATAAATATAGAGATGTAGCAGTACTGTCTATCTATATATATGTTACCACTATTTGTAAAAGCCACAACCACGTTACCATATTTGTAATAATGTAAATCATTGTGTCGTTGTACATATTGTGTATACACCGTTAGAAGCTAACATAGCTTAGCTTGGTAGCTATTGTGCTAACAACATATCCCGACGTCCGGCTCGCTGGCCGGCATGCACGCCCGACACAAAATGGTTCTCTCCTCTCTGTACACCCCCGTCCCCACGGGTACCCTGCCGGGGAGCCCATGGACGCGACAACGGCGGCAGCCGTAGGGTGCTCGAGCCCGCCGTAACGCTAGTGGTACACAATAGCTATGAGCTAACTAACGCTACGGCCGCCGCTGTTGTCGCGTCCACAAGCTCCCCGGCAGGACACCCGCGAGAACGGGGGCACACAAGGAGGAGAGAACCACCCCAAATCGAGCACTCATGCCGGCCGACAAGCCGGACACCGCGGTTGTTGTTAGCACAATAGTAGCCCACTGTGATGCACCGAGTGGGCCACCATTGATCAACATGCAGCGATGTGTAGCTTGCATGATGCGTGTGCAGTGCTTTGCCACACAGGTCTGAGAAGAGGACCTGCACATGATAGCAACCGGGAGCGTCGCGGAGCATTCAGCCTGCTGGCTACCTAGATCCACTTCAACCAGCCGAGCGTCGGGAGCTCCAGCAGCTTGTCGATGTGCTAATAGCCTGGAGCCAGCTACCGTTAGCTTGCAGAGGCTCCAGCACACCGACAAGCTGTGTAGCCAGCAGGCTGAATGCTCCGCGACGCTGGTTGAAGTGGATATAGGTAGCCAGCAGGCTGAATGCTCAACGACGCTCCCGGTTGCTAACGCCGGCCCCGGCTGGTGCTAAGTAGCTAGCGATCGCTCCCGAGTCCCGAGAGCTAACGCCGGTCTGTCTGTCGAAGACCGAGGGAACCGCATCAGGCTTCAGCTGATTAGTGATCTTCTGGACAAACCTTCCACCCTGCAGGTAGCAAGAATGGAGGCGGGCATTACTAAAACCACAGAGCCAATCACATCACCGTGCGCTATAAACAGCGCCCTGTGACGTGCACCAGGTCGTCAAATCAACATGACCTGATTTACTAGAGGCAAAGAGGGGATGGGCTGTATCTGAGGAATTCGCCAATATAGTATTTAGGCCCAAAAACACATTGATACGAACTCCTATTACTATAATACAATGCTAGAGACTGAAAAATGACATTTATAATGCATAGCACCTTTAAATGACAGGGATTATTCACGGGGAGGGATGTCCTAACACACTGGAGGCATGTCAGAAGTTGCTGTTGTTGTTTTTTGAAAAAGAAAAAGTAATTGTGCGAGGAGGGATGATTAACGCATGCCAGAGTGTAAGGATGGTGAAATGGGAGAGGTTTAATTGCCACACGGTGGTTTCGCAACTTAAGTTATCTCCCTTTGTCCCATTCCGACTTCTGTGTTGTGTTGTTGTGTAGTCATCGCCATCACCAGCCCCACACCCCCCACCCCCCTACAGAAAAAAGTGAGTCAGTTGTTTATCAGTCGTCAGGTACTGGGTTTCTGACCAGGAATGCAGGCGGCGTGCAAAGGTTGCTGGGAGAGGTGAATGCTCACTTTGTTTTTCTAACCCTGTGGGATGGACTGGGGGGGGCGGGTGGGGGCGGTGGACGATACTTTTCTTCTTTTTTTTTCACAGCGAAGAACTCTACAAAACACAGCAATGGAACCGTTGAACACGTGTGTTTTGTGAGGGAACACTCATGACGGACATGCAGGCGGTGTGCACACAAACACAGTTATGAACTGCTACTACCTATATGAACACAAACACATTGTTATGAACCGCTACTACACTAGGGTGAGTCGCGGGACAGTCCTGATATTGGGCCGTTTGTCCCGCGTCCCGCAACAACAAAACAATGTCCTGCAATTCAAAGATAAAAAAAAAAAAATTATTTTTTATTTTTTATTTTAAATTTTTTATCTTTCAAAGATTATTATTTAATTTTTTTTTTAAATGTTGTTAATTTAATGCCTCGTTCCAATACCCTCTTATATTTAAAATAAAAAAATCGGGCGACGTCACAAACCAATGCATTGCGCAGCCAAGCAATAGTATCCATCTGCAGGACCACAGCACCGACACATTCAGGACCGCGACACTTTGCGGACCC
>NC_140169.1:199167124-199226910 GCF_963971535.1 Notolepis coatsorum | reverse complement strand
TGTGTTACTGCGGCAGCTCTTCCAGTCCAAGCTGAGTCAGACGGGCTCTCTGGTGCCGGGGGCCCAGGGCCGCCCGGGGGGCCTGCGTGGGCCCAAAGCGGCCCTGCCGCTACGCAGGATGCCGTCCTCCGCCTCCCCTGGCAGTGCCGACACCGCCGCCCCCCCACCCACGCCAGCCACGGCGGTACCACGACCTCACCAAGGTACTGAGTGGCCCACAGCCCGAGTCCCAGAACACTACATGATGTCTTTGAGGTTATGTGTGGACCTGTTAGCTAAGCTATGGTCCAGCCACATAATAAGCTCAGCGTAGCTAAACAACCACACAAGGGTGACGTGTGTAAGGCAAGTCTCTTTCCCACCCTCTCTATTTGTTGTCTATCTCTCTCTCTCTCTCTCTCTCTCTCTCTCTCTCTCTCTCTCTCTCTCTCTCTCTCTCTCTCTCTCTCTCTCTCTCTCTCTCTCTCTCTCTCTCTATCTCTCTCTCTCTCTCTCTATCTCTCTCTCTCTCTCTCTCTCTCTCTCGCTTTGTCTATCTCCCTCCCTCTCTTCGTCTATATCCCTCCATCTCCCTCTCTCTCTCTCACTATCTCTCTCACTACCTCTCTCTCTCACTCCCTCTTGCTTGTGCTCTCTCTCTATCTCGCTTCTCTCTCTCTTTCCCTCTATCTCTCCCTCTCTCTATCCATCTCTCTCTTTCTTGCTTATCTCTCTCTCTATCTCTCTCCCTCTATATCCCTCTCTTTATCTATATCTCGTCTATCCTCGTCGCTCTCTATCTCTCGCTTCTCCCTCTCTATCTCTCTCTCTTTCTCTCTCCATCTCTATCCATATCTCTCTTGCTTCTCCCTCTCTCTCCCCCTCTCTTTCTCTCTATCTCACTCTCTCTCTCTCGCTTATCCCTCTCTATATCTCCCACTCTCTATCTCGCTCTTGCTTCCCGCTATCTCTCTATCTCTCTCTCCATATCTCTCTCCCGCTCTCTCTCCCTTTATCTCTCTCTCTCTCCTGGGCCCTCATTTATCAACAATGCTTAGAAAGTGTTCTATTTTGCTCCGGGGTTGTCACCAGCTTGGCTGGCCGTTCACACTAATACAATTGGCTGTATTAGATGGTGGGAGAAGCTGGCGGGGTGGGTCCGGGTCGTTGTAAACAGCGACTCCTACAGTTCGGTCGGGGCGCCTGCTAAGCGCGGATAGGACCTGAGTGGGATAGTGTGATCCTTCCACACGCTACGCCCCTCTCAGGGAGGATCCGCGCTGCCAGGTGAAAAGAAGCGGTTGATTGGCTGGATGTGTGTCGGAGGAAGCACGTGATAGCCTCCACTCTCCCAGATGATCTGACTGTGGGGGGTAAGTGCGCAGCGACCAGGAAGGGGATTGGGAATTGGCATACAACTAACATTGGGATGGGAGAAAAAATCTGAGGAAAATGGAGGGGGAAAAAGACCAAAAAAAAAAAAAAAAACGTGTTCTATTTTTCTTCTTAAGCACAGAATTTAGAATGTGTGTACGCACAGAAACATTTATCACACTTGCGTACACAGGTTCTACGCACACTCTGTGTTGATAAATACCATTTGTTCTACGCTCCACGCTCGTGCGCGATTTTAAGTATTTGCATATAGCACCGCCCATAATTAACCATATACGGTAATGGAACACCCCCATGAAATGTGGAAAAGTGGACTAAGCCGAGCGAAGCGTGTTATGGGAGAAATACGCGACAGGCTGACAGACAGACATGTACACGTACGGTGATGTCGGATATGATATCTATTAACTTCCTAAAGACCATTGCTGCCTGGGCAGCGCAAACACTAATAAAGACCATTAACCACTGTTTGCCATTGGTGTCATTAATAACCATGCTGGAATATGCCTTTTTTTTTCGTTTCGTTCGATTAATACCCAGGGATTAAAGTTCTCCGTCAATGTTCTACCTGCATATGATTTGTAGAGGCATACAATCTATTTTGATGTCGGTATTAGGTAGCCTATATAAACAATAATACAAGAGCATATACAAGAACAATGAATCTCACTGCCATAGCCTACGCCATGTGAAGCCTGCCTATATGTGATCAATACAAACATGAACTTGAATTCCATCATGTCTGTGTGCGGGAGCTCACAAGGCTGTTGTCACAATGTAAATAAAAACATGCACTGAAAAGTTACAGTATGTAGTTGGTTGTTTTATTTAATGAATTGAAAACATGCAGCATCGCCTTCCTCCCGGCATGCAGCAACGACATGTATCAGGCAAATGCGCATCGCAACATTGACTGAGTGGAATCCCTTTCTATTCACATAACTGCATTTGTGATGGAGCTTTGACAGCTACATGGGTGGTACAGTAACAGTCTATTGCTCGATCCATCTCCAATATCACGATGGACCGTGCCGGTAGCCAAAGAGAGTGGAGACTGACTTGAATGTGCACAGGATGGCATTTTTGCATTTTGTTCCACGCTCCAATTCCGGTCTCAAATTGCGGTACAAATGAAGGAGGTGTCTTGGGTATAGCGGACTCTAGTTAATATTATGTTCTCTCTGCAATTAGACTGCCCCTCATTCATTCATTCATTCATTCCTATCTGCTATCTGTGAAAACAGTTCCCCGCGAGCGCAGTCAGTGCACCCCGTATATTCCGATAACCCTATATATAAATCATGCTGCATTCATTCGGAAAGAAAGACCTATTCCAAATGCTATATTTATAGGGTTTGACAATAATTACACTACTGTCGCTATTTTACAATGAACTATAATGAATTACGGGTCATACACAGAACACGCCAGTGTTGAAACTAATGCACGGAAGCTTATTTCCGCATTGCAATAATAATATTCTACCACCGGGCGCCAGGTACGCATGGTCGGAGCTGTGCGTAAATATACGCACAAAGTCAAGCACACATTGAAATTGATTGAAGTCCCACACTTTGCTTAGAAATGATCGTACGCACGGGTTACGCACATATCTGTGCGTACGCACGATTGATAAATGAGGGCCCTGATCTTTATCTCTCTCCCTATCTCTCTCCTGCTCTTTCTATCTTTCTATATCTCTCTCCATATCTCTCTACCGCTATCTCTCTCTATCTCTCTCTATATCTCTATCGCTCTCTCCTGCTCTCTCCCTATCTATGTATCTCTCTCTATCTCTCTATATCTCTCCTGCTCTCTTTCCCTATCTCTGTCTTTGAGGTATTTGTGGACATGTTAGCTAAGCTGTGGTCCAGCCACATAATAAGCTCAACAGCCACATAAGGGTGACGTTTGTAAGGCAAGTCTTGGATATAATATGGCAGTTTGCAGCAGACTAATAACGTTAACTTTAATCACGTTAAGTAACAACGTTATCTAGGTCACACACACACACATAACATCAGGCTATATTTAGGGGTGAATTCGGACAGCGAGTGTAGATGCAGGTCTACATCTAAATCAAATGTATTTGTAAGGCCCGACAACACATGTTAATGTCCCCATGTGCCGGACACGTCTTCTTTAAACAAGTCAAGTGTAAGGGTTCGGTGTAAGGGTAGGTGAGGAGACCCCAAATGCAGAACTCGATCAGAGAGAGTAGAGGCAGAGACGACGGAATGAAAATGAATGGGCTTTTACTATAACAGTTGCAAATAAGGATACACGTTGAAACGGTTACAAACAAAAGCGAACTGTAAAACCCGGAAATAAAACTCAGCAGTGCTGGAAAAATGTGGACTAGGGATAAGGAACGGACTCACTGGAAAATACAGGAGTGAACAGAGTGAGTGACCGAACACAAGGTTGCAAAACAAAACAATGACACGACAGGGAATGTGAGAAACGGGCAGGTATAAATACTGCCCGTGATTACTAATGAGTGCCAGCTGGTTTAAGGCCAGGCATGGCCAAGACTGGTGAACACAAAATATTAGTAAAAATAAATCTCACACTAAAAATAAAAGCATATGTAAAGGAATTATCTTACTGGAAACATACATATAAAGAGATACCTTTTTCTGGAAACATATGTAAAGGATTAACCCTTTCAGGAAACATATGTAAAGGATAACCCTTTCAGGAAACATATGTAAAGGATAAACCTTAATGGAAACATATGAAAAGGATAAACCTTTCAGGAAACATATGTAAAGGATAAACCTTAATGGAAACATATGAAAAGATAAACCTTTTAAACACAAGCTAAACCGGGGAAACACAACATGAATAGAGGCAGCACAGCATTAATCATAGTATTAATAGTATCCAGTAAACCTAGGAGGTTCAGTATCTGGAGCGTTTGGCCACCAGAGGGCGGCAGAAAACCACTGTTCATATTGTTCAGGTAGGGTCCCTGGCTGGGACCATGACATCAAGAAGAAACATCACAATAAATCAAGAACAAAACAAAAACACCATGAAGTCCAAAATAAATAAAATAAATGAATGCAAAACTCCCAGACATACCCCACGCGAAGGTAAGGAAAAACTCACTAAAAACCTAGCAGTAGGGAAAAATGCACCACAGGCAATGCGGAGGAGAGAAACCTTAGAAGGGCCGTTCACGGGGGGATCTCGCTTCTTAGATGTCGGTGATAGTAGTGTTGCAATAAAAACATCTCATTGTCTCTGCGGATTAACCAAATGTTTGCTGAGGGTAAACTGAACTGATCTTAACCTCTTGGATCAGTCTACTACCTGTTATTCTATATTCTATAATAATATTTCAAATAGCATTGGTCCGGATGGGAGAATTCAGTACTGTATCTACAGAACCTTCTGTTTAATCATCTTCCTTTTATTAATTTCCTTAGATTTTTGTGTACACGTGATCTCAAGAAGGTACTGAACGAGATGAGTGGCAGTTCTTCAGGTCATTATTAGCATGGTGTTATTCACTGTCAAAGATGCAAAGAAAAATCCTAATTCATATTCTCCTTTGTTTCATCACAATTTAAGCAAGCCTAGTAATAGACACAATATTTCTGACACTGGGAATACATTCACTGAGACCCATAGATGTCCCTAGATACCAGGGCCCTCATTCATCAACGTGACGTAGAAAATGTTCTATTTCCATACTTAAGCACAGATTTTAGAATGTGTGCACGCACAAAAAAAACGGGATTCATCACACGTGCGTACACAGGTCCTACGCACACCTGTCATGATAATATGACTTTGATCCTACGACGAGGCTCGTGCACACTTTCACGTATTTGCATACCAGAACCGCCCCGATTAACCATATACGGTAATGGACCACCCCCATGAAATGTGGAAAAGTGGACTAAGCCGAGAGTGTTGTACACTGTCGGATATTATATCTATTAACTTCCTAAAAGACCATTGCTGCCTGGACACCGCAAACACTAATAAAGACCATTAACCACTGTTTTGCCGTTGCCCATTAGTGTCATTAATGCATGCTGGAATAAGAATGCCTTTCTTAATTTATTTTTAATATTAATAATTATTATAATACAATAAAAGACAGCGCCATCTTTTAATACACATATATTGTACAGTAACGTCAAATAAATACTACAGTCCCCGCTGAAATAAAGGTTCTGCACGCACATACCAGCAGTGATCTACAGCATAAAAGATAGCCACTTTATAATACTATTCTGAGTAGATAATTCATCTGTATCGCAACAGAGTCACGGATCTGGTCGGGGCAGGTAGCATTATGTCGGGAAAATCTTTATGAAATAAACGAAAGTGAATTAAAGAATTTAAAAACAAAGTTTAGCATATTAAATCGTTTTATAAGCTTTCTGAGTAGATAATTCATCTGTATCGCAACAGAGTCACGGATCTGGTCGGGGCAGGTAGCATTATGTCGGGAAAATCTTTATGAAATAAACAAAAGTGAATTAAAGAATTTAAAACGAAGTTTAGCATATTAAATCGTTTTATAAGCTTATAGCTTTTTTCGTGCTGATTTGAGAAGGGTCCAGCTGCAGAGCCGGAGAGCAACTCTCAGGGCCAAGATAGCACTTATACTATTTTGAGAGAGACAGCAGAGAGACAGACAGCAGAGAGACAGACAGACAGACAGACACTGTTCCACAGTGTGTGTGTGTGTGTGTGTGTGTGTGTGTGTGTGTGTGTGTGTGTGTGTGTGTGTGTGTGTGTGTGTGTGTGTGTGTGTGTGTGTGTGTGTGTGTGTGTGTGTGTGTGTGTGCGTGCGTGTGGGTGTGTGTGTGTGTGTGTGTGTGTGTGTGTGCGTGCGTGTGGGTGTGTGTGTGTGTGTGTGTGTGCGCGCGTGCGTGTGCGCGTGCGTGCGTGCGTGTGTGTGTGTGTGTGACTACTAGTCTAATAGTAGAGACTCAGCCCCCCCCCCCCTCTGGACCACCTCCCAGTAGAGACTTCTCTAGGAAGAAGACGAAGATGAGGATTAAGGTGAGACACTGCAGGTGAATAGGCAAATATACTTTTTTTGTTGATTTTGAGATTTTGTTATATTCTGCTTCCTAAACATGTCTTCTATGAAACTAGTGACAATAAAACGTCAATAACACACATTTAGTTGTTTATTTTACTTCATTTTGCCTTATTGCACCCATAAATGTCCACATATTTAATGGGGAAGTGCCTCATTTGCATATATAAACATACATTTCAGAAAACTTGTCTCTACTAGGAGGTGGTCCAGAGGGGGGGGGGGGGGGTCTCTACTAGGAGACTAGTGGTCACACACACACTGTGGAACAGTGTCTATCTGTCTGTCTGTCTGTCAGTCTGTCTCTCTGCTGTCTGTCTCTCCGGCTCTGCAGCTGGACCTTCTCAAATAAGCACGGAAAAGCTTTTAAGCTTATAGCTCCAATTTGGGTCCCAAATTGCGGTACAAATGAAGGAGGTGTCTCGGGTAGTGGACTCTAGTTAATATTATGTTCTCTCTGCAATTAGACTGCCCCTCATTCATTCATTCATCCCTATCTGATGCTATCTCTGAAAACAGGTCCTGCGAGCGCAGTCAGTGCACCCGATAACGCTATATATATAAACCTGCATTCATTCGGAGAGAAAGACCTATTCCATATGCTATTTAGGGTTTGACAATAATTACACTAATATCGTTATTTCACAATGAACAATAATGAATCACGGGGGTCATACAGAACACGTCAGTCAAGCTTATTTCCGCGTTGAAACTAATGCATGCAACTGATCTATGCCATCCGTCTGCAGTCCCCATATTCTACCACAGGGCGTCAGCTAAGCATGGTCCGACCTGTGCTTAAATATACGCACAAAGTCAAGCACAAGTTCAAATAGATAAATCCCACACTTTGCTTAGGAATGGTCGTACGCACGGCTTAAGCACATATCTGTGCGTAAGTCAGGTTGATACATGAGGGCCCAGGAACATGCAAATGCACCTTGTAGAAGTGGAGCAATATTCCATTTACTTAGGTATGTATTTTAGGCAGATTTTCTGAAAATAGGGCTCCGGCTTAAGAGGTTAACCTGATCCTGGATCAGTATACTACCTGTGATCATGATGACTGTATCTTAATAAGCTGCTCCTGGATCAGTCTACTACCTGTGATCATGATGACTGTATCTTAATAAGCTGCTCCTGGATCAGTCTACTACCTGTGATCATGATGACTGTATCTTAATAAGCTGCTCCTGGATCAGTCTACTACCTGTGATCATGATGACTGTATCTTAACCCTTTCACTGCTGCACTACAGAACGGTTAACCCTTTCACTGAGACAATGCAGAAGGTCAACCCACTGGAGCACGGCAAAGGGTTTGTTAGCTTTTTCACTACCACACCACAGAAGGTTAACCCTTTACTATCACACTACAGATGGTTTAGCCTCTGTAGTGTGATAGTAAAGGGTTAACCTTATGTAGTGTGGTAGTGAAAGGGTTAAGCTGCTCCTGGATGACCACCATCGCCTCCAATGTCAGCCTTCAGTCATTCACATAAGATTAGCACATGTCCCTCCATGACTCATGGAAGGTCTTTTTGACGGTCTCCAAAACATGCATCCTTGATGTATCATGCCTCTGTTGTTGTCTGTGTTTAGGCCTGTCCCCGACTAAGGATTTGTGTAGTCGACTTTGATTGGCCAAAATTTGCCGATAGTCAACTGGTAGTCGTCTACCCCCCCTGAATGCAAAAGAAAAAAATCATTATCATTCTATTTGGGCTGTGGGGGTGCTTAATGTCTAAAGGAGTCGACTGAAGGCTTCTTGTTCTCTGAGAAAGCATGCAATTGGTCCATTGATGGATACACCTTGATAATTTGTCTAGTGTGTTCATTAGACGGGTGAAATCCTCTTTCAGTGCCTCTGTGCCCGTTTTCTTAGGCAGTTAGCCTCGCTGGTATGCGCGCCATTAGCGTTAGCCAGGCTTCTAGACCTCTTTGCTTTTGGAAAGAATGATAAAAGAATATATTTATATTATTATTATTGATTCTTTTGCATTCGACTAAGAGGTTGGCAGTCGACCACGGCTCCTTTCGATCGATTAGTCGACTATTCGACTAGTCGAGGTCAGCCCTATCTGTGTTATAAAAAGAAAAGACTACATCACTCCACAGTTGACAGAGTAGCAACGGTGGACGGGGCTTGGTGGCGAAACCAGGGCTCTCACCGTATCATCTGTGCTTTAGTTAGAGAGTTCACATGTGGCAGTGAAAGGGTTAACCTGCTGTAGTGTGGTAGTGAAAGGTTTACCTTCTGTAGTGTGGTAGTGAAAGGTTAACCTTGTGTAGTGTGGTAGTGAAAGGTTAACCTGCTGTAGTGTGGTAGTGAATGGTTAACCATCTGTAGTGTGGTAGTGAAAGGTTAACCTTATGTAGTGTGGTGGTGAAAGGTTAACCGTCTGGAGTGTGGTAGTGAAAGGTTAACCTTCTTTTTTTGTATCTACTTTTTCTGTGATTTTTCTCCCCATCCCAATTTACCTCTTGTGCCAATTCTCCCTCCCTTGTCCTGATCGTTGCTTGCATATGCCGCCCACTGGCCGGTTGTAGGGAGGATAGAAGCCTTGCATCGCATGTCCCCTCCGATACATGTGGAGGCAGCCTGTCACATCTTTTCACCTGCCAGCGCGGACTCTCATTTGGCGAGGAGTAACACGTAGGAGGCTACCACTGCCCCCGCCATTTTCCTGACTTTGCTGTGCAGGCGCCCCAACCGACCTGTAGGAGTCGCTGTTCACAACGACCAGACTACCACCCTTCGACTTCCCACCCGCTAACTTTGCCAATTGAGTTAGTATGACGGCCGGCCCAAGCCGGAGGCAACGCCGACAGCCGGATTCGAACCCGGTGTCTCTTGTGTTGGTGACGAGCGCAATGTCCGCTGCGCCACCCAGCTGCCACCTTAACCTTCTGTAGTGTGGTAGTGAAAGGTTAACCTTCTGTAGTATGGTAGTGAAAGGGTTAACCTTCTGTAGTGTGAAAGTGAAAGGTTAACCTTCTGTAGTGTGGTAGTGACAGGTTAACCGTCTGTAGTGTGGTAGTGAAAGGGCTAACCATCTGTAGTCTGGTAGTGAAATGGTTAACCTTCTGTTGTGTGGTAGTGAAAGGTTAACCTTCTGTAGTGTGATAGTGAAAGGTTAACCGTCTGTAGTGTGGTAGTGAAAGATTAACCTTCTTTAGTGTGGTAGTGAAAGGTTAACCTTCTGTAGTGTGGTAGTGAAAGGTTAACCTTCAGTAGTGTGGTAGTGAAAGGTTAACCTTCTGTAGTGTGGTAGTGAAAGGGTTAACCTTATGTAGTGTGGTAGTGAAAGGTTAACCTTCTGTAGTTTGGTAGTGAAAGGTTAACCGTCTGTAGTGTGGTAGTGAAAGGGTTAACCTTCTGTAGTGGTAGTGAAAGGTTAACCTTATGTAGTGTGGTAGTGAAAGGGTTAACCTTCTGTAGTGTGGTAGTGAAAGGTTAACCTTCTGTAGTGTGGTAGTGAAAGGGTTAACCTTATGTAGTGTGGTAGTGAGAGGTTAACATTGTGTAGTGTGGTAGTGAAAGGGTTAACCTTCTGTAGTGTCGTAGTGAAATGTTAACCTTGTGTAGTGTGGTAGTGAAAGGGTTAACCTTCTGTAGTGTGGTAGTGAAAGGTTAACCGTATGTAGTGTGGTAGTGAAAAGGTTAACCGTCTGTAGTGTGGTAGTGAAAGGTTAACCTTCTGTAGTGTGGTAGTGAAAGGGTTAACCTTATGTAGTGTGGTAGTGAAAGGTTAACCTTGTGTAGTGTGGTAGTGAAAGGTAAACCGTCTGTAGTGTGGTAGTGAAATGTTAACCGTCTGTAGTGTGGTAGTGAAAGGTTAACCTTCTGTAGTGTGGTAGTGAAAGGGTTAACCTTCTGTAGTGTGGTAGTGAAAGGTTAACCTTCTGTAGAGTGGTAGTGAAAGGGTTAACCTTATGTAGTGTGGTAGTGAGAGGTTAACCTTGTGTAGTGTGGTAGTGAAAGGGTTAACCTTCTGTAGTGTGGTAGTGAAAGGTTAACCTTGTGTAGTGTGGTAGTGAAAGGGTTAACCTTCTGTAGTGTGGTAGTGAAAGGTTACCTTCTGTAGTGTGGTAGTGAAAAGGTTAACCGTCTGTAGTGTGGTAGTGAAAGGTTAACCTTCTGTAGTGTGGTAGTGAAAGGGTTAACCTTATGTAGTGTGGTAGTAAAAGGTTAACCTTGTGTAGTGTGGTAGTGAAAGGTAAACCGTCTGTAGTGTGGTAGTGAAAGGGTTAACCGTCTGTAGTGTGGTAGTGAAATGTTAACCTTCTGTAGTGTGGTAGTGAAAGGGTTAACCTTCTGTAGTGTGGTAGTGAAAGGTTAACCTTCTGTAGTGTGGTAGTGAAAGGTTAACCTTATGTAGTGTGGTAGTGAAAGGGTTAACCTTCTGTAGTGTGGTAGTGAAAGGTTAACCTTCTGTAGTGTGGTAGTGAAAGGGTTAACCTTCTGTAGTGTGGTAGTGAAAGGTTAACCTTCTGTAGTGTGGTAGTGAAAGGTTAACCTTCTGTAGTGTGGTAGTGAAAGGGTTAACCTTCTGTAGTGTGGTAGTGAAAGGGTTAACCTTCTGTAGTGTGGTAGTGAAAGGTTAACCTTCTGTAGTGTGGTAGTGAAAGGGTTAACCTTCTGTAGTGTGGTAGTGAAAGGTTAACCTTCTGTAGTGTGGTAGTGAAAGGTTAACCGTCTGTAGTGTGGTAGTGAAAGGGTTAACCTTCTGTAGTGGTAGTGAAAGGTTAACCTTATGTAGTGTGGTAGTGAAAGGGTTAACCTTCTGTAGTGTGGTAGTGAAAGGTTAACCTTCTGTAGTGTGGTAGTGAAAGGGTTAACCTTATGTAGTGTGGTAGTGAGAGGTTAACATTGTGTAGTGTGGTAGTGAAAGGGTTAACCTTCTGTAGTGTCGTAGTGAAATGTTAACCTTGTGTAGTGTGGTAGTGAAAGGGTTAACCTTCTGTAGTGTGGTAGTGAAAGGTTAACCTTGTGTAGTGTGGTAGTGAAAGGTAAACCGTCTGTAGTGTGGTAGTGAAATGTTAACCGTCTGTAGTGTGGTAGTGAAAGGTTAACCTTCTGTAGTGTGGTAGTGAAAGGGTTAACCTTCTGTAGTGTGGTAGTGAAAGGTTAACCTTCTGTAGAGTGGTAGTGAAAGGGTTAACCTTATGTAGTGTGGTAGTGAGAGGTTAACCTTGTGTAGTGTGGTAGTGAAAGGGTTAACCTTCTGTAGTGTGGTAGTGAAAGGTTAACCTTGTGTAGTGTGGTAGTGAAAGGGTTAACCTTCTGTAGTGTGGTAGTGAAAGGTTACCTTCTGTAGTGTGGTAGTGAAAAGGTTAACCGTCTGTAGTGTGGTAGTGAAAGGTTAACCTTCTGTAGTGTGGTAGTGAAAGGGTTAACCTTATGTAGTGTGGTAGTAAAAGGTTAACCTTGTGTAGTGTGGTAGTGAAAGGTAAACCGTCTGTAGTGTGGTAGTGAAAGGGTTAACCGTCTGTAGTGTGGAAGTGAAATGTTAACCTTCTGTAGTGTGGTAGTGAAAGGGTTAACCTTCTGTAGTGTGGTAGTGAAAGGTTAACCTTCTGTAGTGTGGTAGTGAAAGGTTAACCTTCTGTAGTGTGGTAGTGAAAGGGTTAACCTTCTGTAGTGTGTTAGTGAAAGGTTAACCTTCTGTAGTGTGGTAGTGAAAGGGTTAACCTTCTGTAGTGTGGTAGTGAAAGGTTAACCTTCTGTAGTGTGGTAGTGAAAGGTTAACCTTCTGTAGTGTGGTAGTGAATGGGTTAACCTTCTGTAGTGTGGTAGTGAAAGGGTTAACCTTCTGTAGTGTGGTAGTGAAAGGTTAACCTTCTGTAGTGTGGTAGTGAAAGGGTTAACCTTCTGTAGTGTGGTAGTGAAAGGTTAACCTTCTGTAGTGTGGTAGTGAAAGGTTAACCGTCTGTAGTGTGGTAGTGAAAGGGTTAACCTTCTGTAGTGGTAGTGAAAGGTTAACCTTATGTAGTGTGGTAGTGAAAGGGTTAACCTTCTGTAGTGTGGTAGTGAAAGGTTAACCTTCTGTAGTGTGGTAGTGAAAGGGTTAACCTTATGTAGTGTGGTAGTGAGAGGTTAACATTGTGTAGTGTGGTAGTGAAAGGGTTAACCTTCTGTAGTGTCGTAGTGAAATGTTAACCTTGTGTAGTGTGGTAGTGAAAGGGTTAACCTTCTGTAGTGTGGTAGTGAAAGGTTAACCTTATGTAGTGTGGTAGTGAAAAGGTTAACCGTCTGTAGTGTGGTAGTGAAAGGTTAACCTTATGTAGTGTGGTAGTGAAAAGGTTAACCGTCTGTAGTGTGGTAGTGAAAGGTTAACCTTCTGTAGTGTGGTAGTGAAAGGGTTAACCTTATGTAGTGTGGTAGTAAAAGGTTAACCTTGTGTAGTGTGGTAGTGAAAGGTTAACCTTCTGTAGTGTGGTAGTGAAAGGGTTAACCTTCTGTAGTGTGGTAGTGAAAGGTTAACCTGCTGTAGTGTGGTAGTGAAAGGTTAACCGTCTGTAGTGTGGTAGTGAAAGGTTAACCGTCTGTAGTGTGGTAGTGAAAGGGTTAACCTTCTGTAGTGTGGTAGTGAAAGGTTAACCTTCTGTAGTGTGGTAGTGAAAGGGTTAACCTTCTGTAGTGTGGTAGTGAAATGTTAACCTTCTGTAGAGTGGTAGTGAAAGGGTTAACCTTATGTAGTGTGGTAGTGAAAGGGTTATCCTTCTGTAGTGTGGTAGTGAAAGGTTAACCTTGTGTAGTGTGGTAGTGAAAGGGTTAACCTTCTGTAGTGTGGTAGTGAAAGGTTAACCTTCTGTAGTGTGGTAGTGAAAGGGTTAACCTTCTGTAGTGTGGTAGTGAAAGGGTTAACCGTCTGTAGTGTGGTAGTGAAAGGGTTAACCTTCTGTAGTGTGGTAGTGAAAGGGTTAACCTTATGTAGTGTGGTAGTGAGAGGTTAACCTTGTGTAGTGTGGTAGTGAAAGGGTTAACCTTCTGTAGTGTGGTAGTGAAAGGTTAACCTTGTGTAGTGTGGTAGTGAAAGGGTTAACCTTCTGTAGTGTGGTAGTGAAAGGTTACCTTCTGTAGTGTGGTAGTGAAAAGGTTAACCGTCTGTAGTGTGGTAGTGAAAGGTTAACCTTCTGTAGTGTGGTAGTGAAAGGGTTAACCTTCTGTAGTGTGGTAGTGAAAGGGTTAACCTTCTGTAGTGTGGTAGTGAAAGGTTACCCTTCTGTAGTGTGGTAGTGGAAGGTTAACCTTGTGTAGTGTGGTAGTGAAAGGGTTAACCTTCTGTAGTGTGGTAGTGAAAGGTTACCTTCTGTAGTGTGGTAGTGAAAAGGTTAACCGTCTGTAGTGTGGTAGTGAAAGGTTAACCTTCTGTAGTGTGGTAGTGAAAGGGTTAACCTTATGTAGTGTGGTAGTAAAAGGTTAACCTTGTGTAGTGTGGTAGTGAAAGGTAAACCGTCTGTAGTGTGGTAGTGAAAGGGTTAACCGTCTGTAGTGTGGTAGTGAAATGTTAACCTTCTGTAGTGTGGTAGTGAAAGGGTTAACCTTCTGTAGTGTGGTAGTGAAAGGTTAACCTTCTGTAGTGTGGTAGTGAAAGGTTAACCTTCTGTAGTGTGGTAGTGAAAGGGTTAACCTTCTGTAGTGTGGTAGTGAAAGGTTAACCTTCTGTAGTGTGGTAGTGAAAGGGTTAACCTTCTGTAGTGTGGTAGTGAAAGGTTAACCTTCTGTAGTGTGGTAGTGAAAGGTTAACCTTCTGTAGTGTGGTAGTGAAAGGGTTAACCTTCTGTAGTGTGGTAGTGAAAGGGTTAACCTTCTGTAGTGTGGTAGTGAAAGGTTAACCTTCTGTAGTGTGGTAGTGAAAGGGTTAACCTTCTGTAGTGTGGTAGTGAAAGGTTAACCTTCTGTAGTGTGGTAGTGAAAGGTTAACCGTCTGTAGTGTGGTAGTGAAAGGGTTAACCTTCTGTAGTGGTAGTGAAAGGTTAACCTTATGTAGTGTGGTAGTGAAAGGGTTAACCTTCTGTAGTGTGGTAGTGAAAGGTTAACCTTCTGTAGTGTGGTAGTGAAAGGGTTAACCTTATGTAGTGTGGTAGTGAGAGGTTAACATTGTGTAGTGTGGTAGTGAAAGGGTTAACCTTCTGTAGTGTCGTAGTGAAATGTTAACCTTGTGTAGTGTGGTAGTGAAAGGGTTAACCTTCTGTAGTGTGGTAGTGAAAGGTTAACCTTGTGTAGTGTGGTAGTGAAAGGTAAACCGTCTGTAGTGTGGTAGTGAAATGTTAACCGTCTGTAGTGTGGTAGTGAAAGGTTAACCTTCTGTAGTGTGGTAGTGAAAGGGTTAACCTTCTGTAGTGTGGTAGTGAAAGGTTAACCTTCTGTAGAGTGGTAGTGAAAGGGTTAACCTTATGTAGTGTGGTAGTGAGAGGTTAACCTTGTGTAGTGTGGTAGTGAAAGGGTTAACCTTCTGTAGTGTGGTAGTGAAAGGTTAACCTTGTGTAGTGTGGTAGTGAAAGGGTTAACCTTCTGTAGTGTGGTAGTGAAAGGTTACCTTCTGTAGTGTGGTAGTGAAAAGGTTAACCGTCTGTAGTGTGGTAGTGAAAGGTTAACCTTCTGTAGTGTGGTAGTGAAAGGGTTAACCTTATGTAGTGTGGTAGTAAAAGGTTAACCTTGTGTAGTGTGGTAGTGAAAGGTAAACCGTCTGTAGTGTGGTAGTGAAAGGGTTAACCGTCTGTAGTGTGGAAGTGAAATGTTAACCTTCTGTAGTGTGGTAGTGAAAGGGTTAACCTTCTGTAGTGTGGTAGTGAAAGGTTAACCTTCTGTAGTGTGGTAGTGAAAGGTTAACCTTCTGTAGTGTGGTAGTGAAAGGGTTAACCTTCTGTAGTGTGTTAGTGAAAGGTTAACCTTCTGTAGTGTGGTAGTGAAAGGGTTAACCTTCTGTAGTGTGGTAGTGAAAGGTTAACCTTCTGTAGTGTGGTAGTGAAAGGTTAACCTTCTGTAGTGTGGTAGTGAATGGGTTAACCTTCTGTAGTGTGGTAGTGAAAGGGTTAACCTTCTGTAGTGTGGTAGTGAAAGGTTAACCTTCTGTAGTGTGGTAGTGAAAGGGTTAACCTTCTGTAGTGTGGTAGTGAAAGGTTAACCTTCTGTAGTGTGGTAGTGAAAGGTTAACCGTCTGTAGTGTGGTAGTGAAAGGGTTAACCTTCTGTAGTGGTAGTGAAAGGTTAACCTTATGTAGTGTGGTAGTGAAAGGGTTAACCTTCTGTAGTGTGGTAGTGAAAGGTTAACCTTCTGTAGTGTGGTAGTGAAAGGGTTAACCTTATGTAGTGTGGTAGTGAGAGGTTAACATTGTGTAGTGTGGTAGTGAAAGGGTTAACCTTCTGTAGTGTCGTAGTGAAATGTTAACCTTGTGTAGTGTGGTAGTGAAAGGGTTAACCTTCTGTAGTGTGGTAGTGAAAGGTTAACCTTATGTAGTGTGGTAGTGAAAAGGTTAACCGTCTGTAGTGTGGTAGTGAAAGGTTAACCTTATGTAGTGTGGTAGTGAAAAGGTTAACCGTCTGTGGTGTGGTAGTGAAAGGTTAACCTTCTGTAGTGTGGTAGTGAAAGGGTTAACCTTATGTAGTGTGGTAGTAAAAGGTTAACCTTGTGTAGTGTGGTAGTGAAAGGTTAACCTTCTGTAGTGTGGTAGTGAAAGGGTTAACCTTCTGTAGTGTGGTAGTGAAAGGTTAACCTGCTGTAGTGTGGTAGTGAAAGGTTAACCGTCTGTAGTGTGGTAGTGAAAGGTTAACCGTCTGTAGTGTGGTAGTGAAAGGGTTAACCTTCTGTAGTGTGGTAGTGAAAGGTTAACCTTCTGTAGTGTGGTAGTGAAAGGGTTAACCTTCTGTAGTGTGGTAGTGAAATGTTAACCTTCTGTAGAGTGGTAGTGAAAGGGTTAACCTTATGTAGTGTGGTAGTGAAAGGGTTAACCTTCTGTAGTGTGGTAGTGAAAGGTTAACCTTGTGTAGTGTGGTAGTGAAAGGGTTAACCTTCTGTAGTGTGGTAGTGAAAGGTTAACCTTCTGTAGTGTGGTAGTGAAAGGGTTAACCTTCTGTAGTGTGGTAGTGAAAGGGTTAACCGTCTGTAGTGTGGTAGTGAAAGGGTTAACCTTCTGTAGTGTGGTAGTGAAAGGGTTAACCTTATGTAGTGTGGTAGTGAGAGGTTAACCTTGTGTAGTGTGGTAGTGAAAGGGTTAACCTTCTGTAGTGTGGTAGTGAAAGGTTAACCTTGTGTAGTGTGGTAGTGAAAGGGTTAACCTTCTGTAGTGTGGTAGTGAAAGGTTACCTTCTGTAGTGTGGTAGTGAAAAGGTTAACCGTCTGTAGTGTGGTAGTGAAAGGTTAACCTTCTGTAGTGTGGTAGTGAAAGGGTTAACCTTCTGTAGTGTGGTAGTGAAAGGGTTAACCTTCTGTAGTGTGGTAGTGAAAGGTTACCCTTCTGTAGTGTGGTAGTGAAAGGGTTAACCTTCTGTAGTGTGGTAGTGAAAGGGTTAAAGAGCGGCAGATTTGTCTCCAAACCCTATTGGTTTAACTGCAGAGCACCCGGAGAACAATGGGGCATTCTGTGACATAAGCTGCCGGAAGCTTGATGTTTCCGGAAGCTCGATGTTCCCATCGGAAGACCGGCTGTGCGGGCCGATCAATGGAAGAACAGGGAGAGTGTGTATCTGGGGGGGAGGGGGGGGGGGGGCTAATTTAGGCCACTTCCCACCACAGTGCTATTTATAAACCACTGGGAATTGAATTTGCTCATTCTTTCCTGACAACTGATAGAAACCCCACACGTGCACGTAGAGAACACGTGCACACACACACACACACACACACACACACACACACACACACACACACACACACACACACACACACACACACACACACACACACACACACACACACACACACACACACACAAACAAACATGTCATGACTATCCACTTTTCTCATGATGAGGGGATAAATAAAAACCACATTGCACCAACATGAAAACATTGTCTCATTCATATCCAGGCCAGTATTATGTCTCTGTCTCTCTCTCTCTCTCTCTCTCACCCCCTCTCTCTCTCTCTCTCTCTCGCTTCTCCCTCTATCTCCCGCTCTCTCTCACTTCTCCCTCTCTATCTCCGACTCTATCTTTCTCGCTTCTCTCTCTTCCTCTCTTTCTCTCTCTCATCTATCCCCCTATCTCTCTCTTTATCTCCCTTCTATCTCTCTATCTCTCTTGTTATCTCTCCCTCTATCCCTCTCTCTTGCTTCTCCGTGTGTGTGTGTGTGTGTGTACAGTATATCATGTCTTGGTAGTTGTGTAAGCTCCTTGGGGGGGGGGGCAGACCAGGGGCGTTTCTAGGGTTAGAAAACATTGGGGGCCTCAGCCCAGGGGGGTGGAGGGGGGGGGTCACCCCCCCCCCTTTTTTTTTTTTTTTTTTTTAAAGCACAGAAATACGCAATTTTAGAGTAATTAGAGATGAATACTGAATAACTAGAATCATTAGAGGTTCTCAAAGTGAGGTCCAAGTCCATGAGAGGGATCTGGGCAGTCCCCATAGAAAATTCAAAGTTAACAGGACCAAATCATCAGTTTCTTATTTATTTATTTATTTAGCCAGATAAAACATTGATCTGGTCCAAGAAGCCCCAACAGGAGTACAAATATACATATATACACATATATATATATATAATATATATACATATACTGTACATACATACACATATACACCAATAACAAAATAAAAACACAGTTAAGAATCATACAAATAAACAAACAAACATATGCACAGCCTATGTACAAAATAAATAAACAGTTCATCTCTAGTCTTTACAGTTTTCTTCAATTGCATAAACACTCAAATCAAAAGTATTACACAATTATCAAAACCTTACACTCAAGGAGCAAAATATAGGCCCAGATTTGCACCCCTACAATGTCAGCCTCACTTTTTGCAAAACAATACACACGGTGATTTGCAAAACACTAAACACACTTGCATTACATTAGACACAGAATGTCAAATTACCACACATATGAGCCAATTGGTTAAACACAGCCATCAGATGCACAAACACACCATTGCTTAATTGTAGATACACAATCAGGTTTAAGCACTATAAAAATGCAGCAGGTGAGTTCACCTGTCTTCAACCAAAATGGAAGGAGAGTGAAGTACTGTACACAGAGAACGTGAAAATATACAATACATTCACCAAACACTACACAAGACAACCAATGATGCAGACTGATGAAAATATACATTTTCTCCCATTTTCCCAAATCAGTCAACATGTCAACATGGAGAATCACAACAAAAAATTATCTTGCCAGATCCAGCTAGGCAAAGAGATAATGTCTAGTATTTTCTGTTTACATTTTTTCAAAAAAAAATGTGTTACTGTAATTTTATCCTGTACTGTATACAGTATTTTATGTTTGTCTGATATTTGCTGAGCTTACAGTGTTATGCACATGGTATCATGAAAACTGGGACATGTATTGTTGTGATTCTCCATGTTGAAATGTTGACTGATTTGGTTATATGGAGAGAACATTTATATTTTCATCAGTCTGTATCATTGATTTGGGTATATGTAGTTACATAAATTATATTTTCATCAGTCTACAGCATTGGTCTTGTGTAGTGTTTGGTGAATTTATTGTATATTTGCACATTCTCTGCGTACTTCACTTACAGTACTCTAATCACTGAGAAGTAGAATTGCTAAATGTGTTTTAGGTTAAGCACAGCAGTGTGTGTAACTGGTTCAAACAGAATTAAGTCATTATGTAACGTGTGTTTCATATGGTAACAAAATTAGCGTATGGTTTTGACAAGTGTTTAATTTAGCAAAGGATCTGAGGTGTTCTGATAATTGTGTGTTTTGAAACACCGGGCCCCGTTTTCAAAATCATGCTTAGGCAAATCGAAAAAAAACTATTGTGTGTTTCATTATATACATATGTTTCAGTCTTCTCATAAAAAAAAGATTCGATTTTTGGGTCTTTTCCTGCCTTTGGTCCGCTTTGCATTCACATCTCAAATGAACCGCAGCAGGGTTCACTTGCAAGAGTGAATGAGCTTTCACACCACCCCAAACCAACCGGACTATCCGAGGTTCGATTAAAGCTTATTATAGGACACTGGACATGGGTATGGATGGCTCCAGGTGCTGCTGCGTTAAAGTGCACATCTTCAATATCTGTACTATTTAAAAGCACAGTGCAGGACACACTCAAAGGTTATCGCACCTCAGAGATGGCAGTGGACATGTATGACAGGACAAAGGCCATATGTAATGGCCTTTGGATTGAGGAACATACTACCAGCCAAAGGAGGAAGCAGAAAAGGATGGACGAGTATGTAGTTGAGTCATCTTGTGGCACAAGCTCAGACCTCAGCTCAGGAGATCAGCTGAGACAGAGACTGTTCTATCCAGTCGTCGACAGAATGCTGCAAGAGCTTGAGAGCAGGTTCTCATGAGTTGGATAACAACTTATGAGAGGCATACAGGCATGTTATCCAGCCTCAGACCAGTTTCTCTCAGTGGAATTGCTGCAACCCCTCGCCACACATTACAATATCCAACTATTGCCAGAGGAGATCACAGTTGCAAAGTGTTTCCTGGTCAGGACAGGCAGAGATGCAGTCCCTACTATCCAAAGTGTCTTTTCCCTCCTGGATGATAATAATAATAATAATAATAATAATAATAATAATAATAATAATAATAATAATAATAATAATAATAATAATAATAATAATAATAATAATAATAATAATAATAATAATAATAATAATAATAATAATAATAATAATAATAATAATAATAATAATAATAATAATAATAATAATAATAATAATAATAATAATAATAATAATAATAATAATAATAATAATAATAATAATAATAATAATAATAATAATAATAATAATAATAATAATAATAATAATAATAATAATAATAATAATAATAATAATAATAATAATAATAATAATAATAATAATAATAATAATGCATTTGATTTATAAGGCGCCTTTCAGGACACTAAAAAAAGTCCACAAATCGGTGAATGAAAGAATTATAGGATCAAATGAAAACTACTTACTAAAAATGTTTAAAAGTACTAAAAACCAACAAAAAATACCAAACACTAACAAACATTCAGCACAGACAATGGGGATGCTAACATAAAAAAAAAAAAAAAAATGTAAACAATTTTTTTTTTCTTTTTTTTTTAGATCCGGGGATAGGAGAAAAACATCCGGGGCTAAAGCCCCGGAAGCCCAGGGCTAACGACGCCACTGGGGCAGACCCCTTTCTCTGTCTCATTAACCATCTAAATCTAGAACGATGGGGGGGGGGAGATTACATAAAACCTCCCTCCATCACCCCCCCCTCCATCCTCCCCCCCCCATCCATCCTCCCCATCCCTCCGTCACGGCAGGGGCTTAGAGGAACGTAAATATGAAGCAGAGCATCGCAGCAGGCAGGGAATAATAAGAGAGAGCGGATCACGGGGGCGGGTTATGGAAACACGTCCGCTGGGAACCGACTACTGAAATGGGCCAATAGGACGGCCGGTGTGCCATCACATCAGATATTTCTACAGCACATCAAAGACATTAGGGTCGCCAATCACATCACACATTTCTACAACACATCAAAGACATTTGGGTCGTCGCCAATCACATCACACATTTCTACAACACATCAAAGACATTAGGGTCGTCATCAAATCACATCTGCCATTTCTACAGCACATCAAAGGCATTAGGGTCGTCAAATCACATCACACATTTCTACAACACATCAAAGAAATTAGGGTCGTCGTCAAATCACATCTGACATTTCTACAACACATCAAAGACATTAGGGTCGTCAAATCACATCACACATTTCTACAACACATCAAAGACATTAGGGTCGTCGTCAAATCACATCACACATTTCTACAACACATCAAAGACATTAGGGTCGTCAAATCACATTTGACATTTCTACAACACATCAAAGACATTAGGGTCGTCAAATCACATCTGACATTTCTACAACACATCAAAGACATTAGGGTCGTCGTCAAATCACATCACACATTTCTACAACACATCAAAGACATTAGGGTCGTCAAATCACATCTGACATTTCTACAACACATCAAAGAAATTAGGGTCGTCGTCAAATCACATCACACATTTCTACAACACATCAAAGAAATTAGGGTCGTCGTCAAATCACATCCCACATTTCTACAACACATCAAAGACATTAGGGTCGTCGTCAATCACACCACACATTTCTACAACACATCAAAGACATTAGGGTCGTCGTCAATCACATCACACATTTCTACAACACATCAAAGACATTAGGGTCGTCGTCAATCACATCACACATTTCTACAACACATCAAAGACATTAGGGTCGTCAATCACATCACACATTTCTACAACACTCCCTCTCAGCCTTCCTACTGTCTCAATAAAAAATGTATTGATTGATTGAAAATTTTATTAACAGGTTGCAGAATGGGTACAATACAGTACGGCTCAATAAGAACATTTTCTCCTAGTGTCTCCCCTACTCTGTCTCCCTCTCAGCCTTCCTACTGTCTCAATAAAGAACCTTCTCTCCTGTGTCTCCCCTACTCTGTCCCCCTCTCAGCCTTCCTACTGTCTCAATAAATAACCTTCTCTCCTGTGTCTCCCTCTCAGCCTTCCTACTGTCTCAATAAAGAACCTTCTCTACTCTGTCTCCCTCTCAGCCTTCATACTGTCTCAATAAAGAACCTTCTCTCCTGTGTCTCCCCTACTCTGTCTCCCTCTCAGCCTTCCTACTGTCTCAATAAAGAACCTTATCTCCTGTGTCTCCCCTACTCTGTCCCCCTCTCAGCCGTCCTACTGTCTCAATAAAGAACCTTCTCTCCTGTGTCTCCCCTACTCTGTCTCCCTCTCAGCCTTCCTACTGTCTCAATAAAGAACCGTATCTCCTTTGTCTCCCCTACTCTGTCCCCCTCTCAGCCTTCCTACTGTCTCAATAAATAACCTTCTCTCCTGTGTCTCCTCTACTCTGTCTCCCTCTCAGCCTTCCTACTGTCTCAATAAATAACCTTCTCTCGTGTGTCTCATCTACTCTGTCTCCCTCTCAGCCTTCCTACTGTCTCAATAAATAACCTTCTCTCCTGTGTCTCCTCTACTCTGTCTCCCTCTCAGCCTTCCTACTGTCTCAATAAATAACCTTCTCTCCTGTGTCACCTCTACTCTGTCTCCCTCTCAGCCTTCCTACTGTCTCAATAAATAACCTTCTCTCCTGTGTCTCCTCTACTATGTATCCCTCTCAGCCTTCCTACCGTCTCAATAAATAACCTTCTCTCCTGTGTCTCCTCTACTCTGTCTCCCTCTCAACCTTCCTACCGTCTCAATAAATAACCTTCTCTCCTGTGTCTCTCCTACTCTGTCTCCCTCTCAGCCTTCCTACCGTCTCAATAAATAACCTTCTCTCCTGTGTCTCTCCTACTCTGTCTCCCTCTCAGCCTTCCTACCGTCTCAATAAATAACCTTCTCTCCTGTGTCTCCTCTACTCTGTCTCCCTCTCAGCCTTCCTACTGTCTCAATAAATAACCTTCTCTCCTGTCTCTCCCCTACTCTGTCTCCCTCTCAGCCTTCATACTGTCTCAATAAAGAACCTTCTCTCCTGTCTCTCCTCTACTCTGTCTCCCTCTCAGCCTTCATACCGTCTCAATAAATAACCTTCTCTCCTGTGTCTCCTCTACTCTGTCTCCCTCTCAGCCTTCATACCGTCTCAATAAATAACCTTCTCTCCTGTGTCTCTCCTACTCTGTCTCCCTCTCAGCCTTCCTACTGTCTCAATAAAGAACCTTCTCTCCTGTCTCTCCTCTACTCTGTCTCCCTATCAGCCTTCCTACTGTCTCAATAAAGAACCTTCTCTCCTGTGTCTCTCCTACTCTGTCTCCCTCTCAGCCTTCCTACTGTCTCAATAAAGAACCTTCTCTCCTGTGTCTCCCCTACTCTGTCTCCCTCTCAGCCTTCCTACTGTCTCAATAAAGAACCTTCTCTTCTGTGTCTCCTCTACTCTGTCTCCCTCTCAGCCTTCCTACCGTCTCAATAAATAACCTTCTCTCCTGTGTCTCCTCTACTCTGTCTCCCTCTCAGCCTTCCTACTGTCTCAATAAATAACCTTCTCTCCTGTCTCTCCCCTACTCTGTCTCCCTCTCAGCCTTCCTACTGTCTCAATAAAGAACCTTCTCTCCTGTCTCTCCTCTACTCTGTCTCCCTCTCAGCCTTCATACCGTCTCAATAAATAACCTTCTCTCCTGTGTCTCCTCTACTCTGTCTCCCTCTCAGCCTTCATACCGTCTCAATAAATAACCTTCTCTCCTGTGTCTCTCCTACTCTGTCTCCCTCTCAGCCTTCCTACTGTCTCAATAAAGAACCTTCTCTCCTGTCTCTCCTCTACTCTGTCTCCCTATCAGCCTTCCTACTGTCTCAATAAATAATCTTCTCTCCTGTGTCTCCTCTACTCTGTCTCCCTATCAGCCTTCCTACCGTCTCAATAAAGAACATTATCTCCTAGTGTCTCCCCTAATCTGTCTCCCTCTCAGCCTTCCTACCGTCTCAATGAAGAACCTTCTCTCCTAGTGTCTCCTATTCTGTCTCCTTAGCCTTCCTATTGTCTCAATTAAGTGTCAACTCAGAGAGACGGCCCACTCACTGACATTCATGTTGCAATGAGTTTGTGGCCTTTCAATGTCCTTTTACGATGTGATATATTAGCAGACCTCTGACATCTCCTCTCACCACGGCGTCTCTCCACAGATCTTGAAGAAGAAGGGAGCGAGCTCCTTCCTCCAGCGGCTGGAGAGGTGTGGTCCGGTCACGGTGGCCGTCCAGCTGAGGGTAAGCTGACGCCACGTTTGCTTTCACAAGCCACTTGTCTGTGCAACTGGACTTTGAAGAAGTCTTTATTTGTAGCACATTGCTCCATCGTCACGCAGCATACACACTAGGCCTGTCCCCGACTAAGGATTTGTATAGTCGACGTTGATTGGCCGAAATTTGCAGATAGTCGACTACCCCTCTGAATGCAATTTTTTTTTCATTATATATATTTTTATTTTGGGGGGGATCATTCCATTTGGGCTGTGGGGGTGCTTAATGTCTGAAGGAGTCGACTGAAGGCTTCTTGTCCTCTGCGAAAGCATGCAATTGGTCCACTGATGGATACATCTTGATATTTGTCTAGTGTGTGAAATCCTCTTTCAGTGCCTCTGTGCCCATTTTCTTGGGCAGTTAGCCTCGCTGGTATGTGCGCCATTAGCGTTAGCCACCCTTCTAGGCTTCTTTGCTTTTGGAAAGAATGGTAAAAAAAAGAAATATTATAATTATAATATTTTATTTATTTATTTTTACATTTACCTAGATATATGATGAGTCTGAATCTAGATGTGCCTTGGTATACGACAAGTCTGAATCAAGCCAACGTAAGGAAGACAATGTGACGTCTCAGATCAGTCATCTTGAGACTCGAGTGTTATTCCAGTTCACCACTTTGACTGTCCCAACGTTGCCAGATGCAATAACTACACCTAACCACAGATCGTTTCCTCAAGCTACCATTCATGAACTTAACCCCTTTTCTCATTAAAATGCTAAAACCACTTCTGGCAAAGATGTTGTCGCAAGACTACGTCTCGAGTTGTCGTGACTCAAAGTGTGACTCCGGTGTGTGTGTGACGGGTCTTTGTCAGATTCAGCCGCTCACCCTAACCACACAATCCCATAACCTCAGGCCAGTATTCATAATCCAAATAGTATTTTCATTGCAAACCTTGACCATGACATTGTCCCAAGACCATCTGGGAATAGAACGTGACAAATTGTATTTTTATTTCTATTGTAACCAGGGAATCCCTTGGGATTAAAATCTCTTTGTCGAGGGAGACCTTGATAATAAAGTAATTATCTTGAAAATTTTTATATAAAGAAATGTCAGTTTTTCCCACTCAAGGCAAGTGTTCCTTCATTAATCCATTTGGGGAAATCCAGGTGTCATAGCAGTGTGGGGGAGGGGAGGTGCAGGCAGAAGAGGTAATAATAGCAATAGTAATGAACATAGAACATAGTGATAACATATAGCATAATAGTATACTGTACCACTTATGGTATACCCAGTTCATTAACACCTATGGTAGTTTCAAGTTTGTTTATTAATTGTCATAGTAAAATACAGAATACTTTATCATGAAATGATTTTTTCTGTATGAGCCCCTGGGAGTGTGCTAGATAAAAATAGATAAAAAGTCAAAAGTATGTAAAATAAAGTGCTCAGTCAATATACATATATACAATATACAATACAGGGTAAAAATAGTAACAGTGAGGTACAATGCAGAAATGGGATGAGGTACAAACTTAGGGTAAGGTGCAATGAGGTATGAATTGTAGTGCAAATATCTTTACTAATAAATATATAGTGTGTTGAAGTGTCTAAAGTGAGTGAAGTGGGTGTTAAGGTGAGTGTTTGTTTAAAGTGAGTGTGTACGTGTGGATGTGTGTGCTGTGAGTGTAGATGATGGGTTGTTACATAGGCCATGGTTACACAGACTGTTTTAGTTTTCGTTTTGTTGCTGTTTTGAATACGTTTGCTGTCCCTGTTAAATACAAATGCCATTTTGGCAGGAAAAACGCGTTGCCCTACTGACGACGCTAAATTGTGTTTCCGTTTTGGAAAAACGCCAAAACTCGCAGACAACGTGTCGTGTAATCTGCGCAGAGCTGTTGTTGCTCAACGCCCATGCGCAGTAGATACCGACATCTGCATGCCCTCACCAACGTCCGGTGACAATAGAGCTGTCCCAAATAGCTGCAGCTACCATGTGTTGTCAAGTTATTGTTATAAGGACCCCAGTCCAAGCTACAACAGTCTGCATTCCCTTAACAATTGTTTGTATTGAGCCGTATTGTACTGTACCCATTCTGCAATATGTTAAATAAAGTTTACATCCATTCATTCTGCTAGCATTAACGATTGCATGAGCAGCTGGCTAACGTGAGCTAACGTTAGCTACCAGACCCTGTTAGCTCAGAGCCCCTCTTTCAACATAACAAGCATTAAACAAAATGGCCCAGTCATCTATTCACTTTTGTTTAATACATGAGGTGTTGTCTCTAATGTTATCTAGCTACTGATAGCTCCTGATATCATCCTGGTGCTGGCTGGCTAACTAACGTGAGCTAACCTTAGCTGCTAGCCACAATGCTATACTGTTATACTGGCATATTCCATTCACGTTAGCATGTAAGCTAACAAAACCGGCGCCGATGAGACTAAACTCCGCTTTTGGTGTTCAATTGTGTTTATGTTAGTTTTGTTTCATCAACAAATGAGAGGCAGAACACACAGTGAATGTATCCATTTTGTTTATTGCACGTTCTTTGCTGAAAAATAAGTGCTACAGTGGCTAAATAGCTCAAGGAGGCATTTAAAGATGGCGGCTTGTATATTTTTTTTGCAGGAAGTGTATTGGCACATTCAAGTTCTGATTGGTTGAAAATTGCCTTCATGTTCGCACCTACTGCCACCTACTGCTTTGGCATTGTACTACATCACTGTGCTCAGGAGGCAAAACGAAAGTGCTCAGGTTGCAAAACGAATGTCTAACTCGGCTGCCACTACGTTGCGACCGGGAAAGCGAAACTCATTTTGAAAACGAAACGAAAAACACCCTAGGTGTAACCTCAGCCATAGTGTCATTGTCATTGAGCATCCTGATGGCCCTGGCGATAGAAGCTCCTTCTGAGTCTCTCTGTACTGGCCATGAGACTCCGGTATCGCTTGCCTGACCGCAGCAGTTCAAAGAGGCAGTTGTTTGGGTGCCTAGAGTCTTTGATTATTCTCTTAGCCTTGGCCCTGCAACGCTTGTTGTAGCTAAGGGGCTACACAACCCTGACTGTATTTAGATGTTTAGATTAAACCACTGCTAAAGAATTTTAATGGCCAGACAGTATAAGTACACAAAATGGCGGACACTCTATTAACGGCGCGGGGACAGGGATACAAGTTGAACAGCATTTTAATGTTAATAGTAAACATACATATTATATAACACAGCTCTCTTTTAATAATAGAATGTCAGTGCAACAACGTCAGAGGTAACAATAGTTCCTATACTACGGGTACCCGACCGGTGGAGCTCTGAATGGAGTGAGACGGAGCGAAGCGGCACAGGGAAAAGCAAGATGGTGGCTGGAGACGGTGGTCCTCTGGAGTTCCTACTTCCAGAGGGCTGCAGACACACTTAGGATAATCCAGTCGTCGCTGGGGAGGAAAGGGTCTTGTACGGACCGGTCCTTGTATTCCTAGCGCCCGATGGCAGGATTAATAGCTATTAGTCTGAAAGCCCGTTGGCATGGATGATAGCTAGTTAGCTCCGTTTGTACTTAAAGCTAACCCGCAGGAGGTCTTCAATGAGTAGTTATGTCCAGAACGTCGCTGGGTTCAACTATAAGTCTCTCCACGTTACTTCGCTTACACAAGTCACTATACTGTGCCAATAAGGGCTCGACAATATTATGGTTGTATCTAATTAGCCGTGCGGCTCTCTAATAACGATATGTTGCCTGGCCGTCCTGTTTACAACTGCACCAACGTTACTTCTCTCTCACTCTGTTAGTTTTCCTGTGGACTGAGCCTGTTCACCCATACAGATCAATACGCTCTCTCACTTGTCCGGGCATGTCTGAACATGTTCTGAAACATGTCTAGAGGGGGGCGCGCACTGGCGCCTACGGCGTTAAGAATGGGACATATACAAATAAGCGAATGATGAATCCTGTTAGGCAAACAGATGACGTGAAAATATATATCTTATATATATAAACAATATATAAGTTATACAAAATAATAAACGCAGACTTTCAGTGTTAATCTGGACCTTCAGAACAGCCGCCCCCTTATTAGTCCGAACCTAATTAGCAAATAAAATGTGGGGCACAGATTAATATTAAGGGTCAAGTCAAATTCTCCATAATAGGCTATGGGAAGTTGGAAGTAATCTATAAAGTCAGTGGGTTATCGTCGTCGTCAGGGGGGTCAGGGAACGCAGGAAGCTCTATCAACTTAGCTACTGGTCTGGTATAAGTCCGCCCTTGTACGATGACCTCTGCCGCTCTGACCTTCCCATCCGAACCAATGATCACTCTGCTCACACGGCCGGCTGGCCACGTAGCTCGGGGTAGTGACTGGTCTATGATCATCACGACGGTTCCCACGGTCAGGTTGTCCCTGTCTTTCACCCATTTCTGACGGGCTTGAAGGGAGGGTAAGTAGTGTAGGAGGAAGCAGGCCCAAAACTGGTCGGCCAGTACTTGGCTGTGTCTCCACATTCTCCGTCCGTTCATCTCGTCCTGTCTGTACACCGTCTGAGGAAGGGCAGGGTCCAGCCGCACCATCAAGAGGTAGTTTGGGGTGATGGGGTCGATGTCAGCTACGTCGCTTGAAACGTAGCCGAGGGGCTTGGAGTTCAGAACTCCCTCAATCTCTGTGAGGACCGTAGCCAGGACTTCATCGCCCACGGTCTGGGCTCCAAGTACGGTGTACATAGCAGTCTTTATTGATCGGACCTCTCTCTCCCACATTCCCCCGAAATGGGGGGCATTCGGAGGATTGAACTGGAAGGTGACCTGAGCAGGAGCGAGGCGAGTCTTGAGTTCTTCACCCATGTTCAGGAAGCTCGCTCTCAGTTCCGTGTCTCCTCAAGTTCAAGTTCAAGTTCTTTAATAGTTGTCATACAGAAGTACAGAATACTTTCATACAAAATGCTTCTTACTGTTACGCTCCAGAGACTGTGCTAGACAAGATAGTATCAAATAACATAATAACATAATATAGCATGAATTTAGAAGAAGAAAAATGAGGTCACAGTGTTCGGTATAGACATATGTACAATGTTCTGAGTTACCATATAATATACAATACACAATACTATGCAGTGTACTAATGTACAGTACTATCTAGTGCAAAGCAGAAATGGGTACAATTTTAGGTACAATTTACAGTAAGGTGTACGAGTTGTAGTGCAATCCTTCATCCATAAATATAAAGTGTGGGGAGTGGGTGCTACAGTGTGTTTGTTTAAAGTGGGTGTGTGCTATAAAGTGTGTGGAGTGGGTGCTACAGTGTGTTTGTTTAAAGTGAGTGTGTGCGTGTGGATGTGTGTGCTATGTGCGTTTGGTGGTTGTTGTTGTGTAGTGTTCATTCATTGTTCGTTTAGCAGCCTGATGGCCTGGGGATAGAAGCTTCTTCTGAGTCTTTCTGTGCTCGCCTTGAGACTCCGGTATCGCTTGCCTGACCGCAGCAGTTCAAAGAGGCAGTTGTTTGGGTGACTGGAGTCTTTAATGATTCTCTTAGCCTTGCCCCTGCAACGCTTGTAGTAAATGTTCTGGAGGGTGGGGAGCCCCCCTCCAATTGTGCGTTCGGCTGAACGTGTCACTCTTTGTAGTCTGCTTCGGTCTTGTGCAGTGCTATTCCCAAACCAGGAGGTGATGTTGCCGGTCAAGATGCTCTCTATTGTACATGAGTAGAAGTTCTTAAGGATCTTCTGGCTGACTTGGAACTTCCTTAGGCGCCTGAGGAAGTAGAGGCGTTGTCGTGCCTTCTTCACAACACTGTCAATGTGTGTGGTCCATGTCAAGTCCTCGGATATGTAGGCTCCGAGGTACTTAAAGCTGTTGACTCTCTCAACCGGTGCCCCGTCGATGCTGAGGGGGCTGTAGTCCTTGACCCCCGACCTCCTGAAGTCCACAATCATCTCCTTTGTTTTGCTGACGTTCAGGGAGAGGCTGTTTTCCTGGCACCATCCCGCCAGGACCTTGACCTCTTCCAGGTAGGCCCTCTCGTCGTTGGCAGAGATCAGGCCCACCACCACTGTGTCGTCAGCAAATTTGATGATTGTATTGCTACTCCGCTGAGCCACACAGTCGTGTGTGTACAGGGAGTAGAGGAGGGGACTCAGAACACAGCCCTGGGGGGCCCCTATGTTGAGGGTGATGGATGAGGAGGTGCAGTTGCCTGCTCTCACCACCTGGGGTCTGCCAGTCAGGAAGTCCAAGACCCACTGGCAGAGGTCATATCCCAAGCCCAGGTCCCTGAGCTTGGCTATGAGTATGGAGGGGACTATGGTATTGAATGCCGAGCTGTAGTCGATGAATAGCATTCTCACATAGTTCCCCTGCCTCCTCGGAAGTTTGTCCCTTGGTCTGACAATAGCACTGATGGGGTCCCTCTCCTCGCTTGGAACCTCCGGAATGACATGAGGAACGAGTCTGTACTCATCGACTGGAGGAGCTCAATGTGAACAGCTCGGGTGGTCATGCATTTATACACGATGCCCCACCTCTTCTCTGTTCCTCTTCCTCTCTTGACGTTGAATGGGCCGAAGCAGTCCATGCCCGTGGAATGGAAGGCCCGCTCGCCGAGTCGGAGGCGGCAGGGAGGCAGGTCTGCCATCTTCGGGATAATAGGCTGTGCCCTCCACTTGCGACAGGTCGGGCAAGTTCGTTGGAGTCGGCGTACAGCTTCTCTCCCTTGGAGTATCCAGAAGCGCCGTCGGATCTCTGCAAAGACTCGCTCGGCCCCCGCGTGGCACACCACCTCGTCGTATTTCTGAATGATCAGATCTGTTATCCTGTGTCGGCTGCTTAGGACGATGGGATGCTTAACATCCTCGGCCAAGTCCGGGGCCCGTCTCAACCGACCACCCACCCTGATGAGGCCCTAGGCGTCGATCTCTGGGGCTAAGGTGAGGAGTCGACTGTCTGAGGGGACTGGCTTTGCCCTTATCAGACACTCTATTTCCTCTGGGAAAGAGTCTCTCTGTGCTCTCTGCAGCATAAGAAGTTCCGCTTCCTTGTATGCAGGTGCATCGAGTTCTGTGGTTGGGGGAAGCTCTGGGTGGTGCCATAGGAATGTCCTTTTCTGGGCACTCTCCAGAGTTTGACAGTCGTCTAGGTCCTAGCCCGTTGGAGCCGGGGCTTGACTCAGCCCGCAGAACATAGACTTTTTTATTTCTGACTCGTCTTGGTTCGCCTCCCGCGGTGTGGAGATAGGCCACTTCTCCTCCGGGAGCTTGAGGAACTCTGGGCCATCATTGTATGGGTTAGGACGGGTGAGGTCGGCTAGGGACATCCCCTGTGTGATGACATCCGCCGGGTTCTGCTTGGTGTCAACATATCTCCAACATGCCGCTCCTATCAGGTCTTGGATTTCGGTTACTCGGACTCCGACGAAAACTTTGTACCGACAGGAGGCGGACTGGATCCAGGTGATCACGGTCATGGAGTCTGACCATAGGATGATCTCACGCACCGGTATGTTGAGTTCACTTTGCACCATTTTTGCGAGTTGCACGCCTACCAGAGCTGCGCAGAGCTCTAGTCGCGGGATCGACTGCTGCTTGCGAGGAGCTATCCTCGAGCGGGCCAGGACGAAGGCTACGTGGACTTCTCCTCCCTCTTCTTGAGCTCTCAGGTAGGCCACTGATCCGTACACCACTTCAGAGGCGTCGCTGAAGACGTGCAGGTCTATCTGACACGTCTCCAGCCGCACTGTAGGGGGGAAGTAACTCCGCGGGATGGCCACCTCGCGGAGTAATACAAGTTCATCCTCCCACTCTCTCCATGTGGTGGCTAGGTGCTCGGGTATGGGGTCGTCCCAGCCCTACTCCTTGGCCCACAGTTCTCTCACCAGCATCTTCGCCCGGGTGGTGTAGGGGAGGATACACCCCATTGGGTCATACTGGCTGGCGAGTGTTCGGTACACACTCCGCCGAGTGGTCAGTCTAGTCGTGGACATCTCCTGATCCGTCCTCAGAGGTGTGTGTCGGTAGTGAAGCGAGTCCGTCTTGAAGCGCCAGACGAGGCCCAGAGTCATCTCTTGCGCTTCGCCTGGGGTGTGCGCCATCCAGGTCTCACTGCTCGCGGCCTTAGTCTCCGGAGGGAGGTGCCGGAGAACTTGAGGGTCGCTACTGGCCCACTGTCGGAGGTCGAATCCACCTTTGGCTAACGAAGCCCGTAGCTTCAGTAGGATGCTCTCTGCTTCTTCTGCCGTGGATACGCTCTGTAGACAGTTGTCCATGTAGAAACTTCGTTCAACGCTGTGTCGGACATCATCGTCGGCTCCGGGGTCTTCGGCCACGTGCTTCTGTAACGCGAACGTGGCGCAGCACGGGCTGCAGGTGGTGCCGAAGGGGAGTACCTCCCATTGGTATATCGAGGGTTGTTTGTCGTCGAGCCTCTCCCTCCACAGAAACCTCAGTAAAGGCTTGTCTTCCTCCATCAGTCGAACTTGTAGGAACATTCCCTTGATGTCGCCGCTGATGGCCACTTTGTCCTGACGAAAGCGTATCAGGACGCCGAGGAGGGAGGGTCCGAGTGTCGGGCCGGGCAGGAGTAGGTTATTCAGATTCTGCTGTCCAATCTGATAACTGCAATTGAACACGATGCGGTTCTTTCCGTTGTGGGTGACCTTGTGGTGCGGCACGTACCCAGACTCTGTCGTCCCTTCTGCCTCGTGGTCATCGATTTTCTTTATGTGGCCGGCCGTTACCAGCTTCTCGATCTCGGTGCGATAGATCGTTGCTTGGGGGGGATCCTTGGCGAGGCGCCGCTCAGTGCTCTGTAGGTAGTGGTGCGTCGCTCCCTTAGGCACATGCAGAGTGGGCATCCCTTCTCGCCTCAAGAGTGGGGTTGCATATCTTAGCACTCCGTCGACCTTGACCCTCGTAGTCTTCTGCTCGAGTAGAGCGATGGCATACTTGTCCTCTTTGGACCGAACCATCTTGCGTTCGTTCTTGAATGGCAACGCGTCTAGTGTCCATAGCCTCTCACGTGCTGTAGGAGAGTGTTGTCTGTGTCGCTCACCGTGGTGTAAAGGCAGCGTGTGGACGTTGGTCGGCTGGAAGGCCCGGAGAGGAGGCCCTGGAGCGTCCACCCCAGTCGGGTCTTAACCGCGGCTGGGCATCCTCTGGATCCGATGTTGGGACAATGAGGTCCGTGTGGTCGGAGCCAATGAGTAGGGTCGGTGTAGCGCCGGTGATGAGCGGTATGGGCAGTTGGCGTAGGTGGTCGTACTTTTCCCTCAGCTGTGGGATGGGGTAATCGTAGCGTGACAAACCTATGTCGTAGCTCGTGAACGCCTTGCTGATGCTGTACCGCTTCTCAGGCTGGTCGATCGCTGCAATGGTGAACGAGACGTTTTCACCTTTGATTGTCTTTAAGTCTCGACGAATGGTACGGAGGGTCACGGTCTCCTCTGGGCCCCGCAGGTCCAACTGGGTCGCGGCGGAGGCGAGGAGGAGTGTCTTCTCCGACCCGTCGTCGAGGACTGCGTAGGTGTCGAGTACCTTGTCCCCGTGAATGAGGAGTACTCGTACCACCTTGAGGAGCACCCTGGAGCTCCCACTCTTCGCGGGGTCGATGTAGAGTACTTCTGCTCTCTCGAGTTGCTTTGTGGAGCTGGGTTTCGCTTGTTGCTCTCGTGCAGTGCTTCGAGGTGAGCGCCGTCACACTTGCCACACTTCTTCTTGAGGCGGCATTCTGCTGCCATGTGGCCGCGCGCGCAGCGGAAGCAGCGGCGGTTAGCTTTAATCCGCTGACTTACTTCGACGGTGGTCAGTTTCTTGAATGCGTCGCACTGTGACAGCCAGTGTTCGTTGTCGCAGTATTGACATGCGATCTTCCATTTTCCCTTGGCGGGGGGGTTGTGACTCCGACACCGACTCGTCCTGGTGCATCACTGTGATGGGCCTGCTTTGGTCTTTAAACCTCCTCGGTCCCTCTTTAATGTTCGAGCCACCCCATGCGAAGGTGTCAATTCTTAGGCTGCTAACCTCCCTGGCTAGGAAGTCAGCAAGATCCAGCAGTGACTGTTCTGGGCCATTCGGGTCACGGTAGTTTTGTTGCCGCCGAAAGCGTTCTTGGCGGAATGGGGGGAGCTTCTCCAATATGCGCTCCACGTTGGAGTTGGCGTACAACTCGTACATCCCCTTCTCTCGTTGGGACCCGAGCATCCCTACTAGGGACTGTACTTTGACGGATAAGTCGTCCAGGGCTCGGTTGTCTTTAGCCGGGGGGAGACGTTCGATCTCACGTATCTCCTGAATGACATAATCCCACGTAAGTCCGTAACGTGCGTCGAGGGCAGCCAGGGCGTAAGAATAGGGAGTTGGTGAATTGGAGTATGCCAGCGCTATGTTGTGCGCTCTAGTTACCTTGAGGTGCTTGAGGAGAATGGCATACTTGTATGGCTCATCCTGTACTCCTGACATGATTGTCTCTAGGCACATGCGCAGCTCGGTATACTGCGCTCGGTCTTCTCTTGTGAAGTCTGGGAATGTGTGTGTCCCAATGTAGGGTGCCATGGATGGCTGTGACACTGACGCACGTGGGGGGAGAGGCATCCGCGGCGAGTCTCCCTGTACGTTGGGTCGTTGGTTCGTGCTGGGCGGGAACCAGGGGCTGGGTTCCCAGGCACTATTCCTCGGTGCCGTCTGGTGCTCGAACTCCCCACTGGGACGTGTTGGGGGTTCATAACGCAGCGTGTCGGGACTGAGACCGGGGCTGCGCTGAGCCTCCTGGTCTGAGATGGAGTAGTGCGGGTGGGCTTTCTGTCCTCCCTCGTCCTCCGTCAGGCTTTGTAGTCGCTCGGCTAGCTGCTCTGCAAAGTAAGCAGGTTCTTCCCGTAGGCGGGGTCCCGTGTAGCTTTGTCGGGGAGGGGAGGGTGCCCTCGACCCTTGTCGTGATGATCTCCGGGAGCTCCGGGTGGAAGAGTGGGGTGTCACCTTCTGGAGCGCTTGCTAGATCATTTGTGCTTGTAGGCGGTCTCGTTCTGCCTCGCGCTGCGCATTGGCGCGGTCTCGCTCCATGTTTTCTCCAGCCTGGAGGCGCCTCTCTTCCAGTCTGAGATGTTCGCACTCACTCTCTCGTTGCGCCTGGAGGCGGTCACGCTCACCCTGGAGGCGGTCACGCTCACTCTCTTGTTGCGCCTGGAGGCGGTCACGCTCACCCTGGAGGCGATCCCTTTCCGCCGAAGCGGTTATCGTGGCGATCAGGACTTGCGCTAGCCTCTGGTCGGCCTCGCTTGGGTATGACGCTGATGATGGTGATTTGGAGTTGGCAGGGCTTGGTGGTGACCTGGTCTTCTCATGCGCTCCGAGGTCCATCTCGGAGGCGCTGTACTTTGTCTTCTCCCGCGCTCCGAGGTCCATCTCGGGGGCGCGGTACTCTTTACTTTGATGCGCTCCGAGGTCCATCTCGGGGCGCAGCGTTCTATGGGTATAGTCAAGTCATGCCCCGCTTGTCCCCCCCGTAAGCTAAGTCAGTTTCACTTAAACTAGCTTGGGTCTCTACATCTGCGGTTGACAGGTCGATAAGGTTGGGCATACTTGAGCTACCAATGTTATCCTTGCTTAACGTCCTCGTAGATAAGCTAGGGGGTAAATCTACAGCGTAGCCCTCCAAGTGGTGAGGGGGCTGACGCTGGCGCCTAGGGCGCTCTAATGGGGGAGAGCCGATTGGAGAGTGTCCGCCGCTGGCCATATTATCACTAATATTATTATTATTACTGATACCCTCCGGCTCGAAGGACCAATTGTAGCTAAGGGGCTACACAACCCTGACTGTATTTAGATGTTTAGATTAAACCACTGCTAAAGAATGTTAATGGCCAGACAGTATAAGTACACAAAATGGCGGACACTCTATTAACGGCGCGGGGACAGGGATACAAGTTGAACAAGCATTTTAATGTTAATAGTAAACATACATATTATATAACACAGCTCTCTTTTAATAATAGAATGTCAGTGCAACAACGTCAGAGGTAACGATAGTTCCTATACTACGGGTACCCGACCGGTGGAGCTCTGAATGGAGTGAGACGGAGCGAAGCGGCACAGGGAAAAGCAAGATGGTGGCTGGAGACGGTGGTCCTCTGGAGTTCCTACTTCCAGAGGGCTGCAGACACACTTAGGATAATCCAGTCGTCGCTGGGGAGGAAAGGGTCTTGTACGGACCGGTCCTTGTATTCCTAGCGCCCGATGGCAGGATTAATAGCTATTAGTCCGAAATCCTGTTGGCATGGATGATAGCTAGTTAGCTCCGTTTGTACTTAAAGCTAACCCGCAGGAGGTCTTCAATGAGTAGTTATGTCCAGAACGTCGCTGGGTTCAACTATAAGTCTCTCCACGTTACTTCGCTTACACAAGTCACTATACTGTGCCAATAAGGGCTCGACAATATTATGGTTGTATCTAATTAGCCGTGGGGCTCTCTAATAACGATACGTTGCCTGGCCGTCCTGTTTACAACTGCACCAACGTTACTTCTCTCTCACTCTGTTAGTTTTCCTGTGGATTGAGCCGGTTCACCCATACAGATCAATACGCTCTCTCACTTGTCCGGGCATGTCTGAACATGTTCTGAAACATGTCTAGAGGGGGGCGCGCACTGGCGCCTACGGCGTTAAGAATGGGACATATACAAATAAGCGAATGATGAATCCTGTTAGGCAAACAGATGACGTGAAAATATATATCTTATATATATATAAACAATATATAAGTTATACAAAATAATAAACGCAGACTTTCAGTGTTAATCTGGACCTTCAGAACACTTGTTGTAAATGTACCTGGAGAGTGGGAAGCCCACCTCCAATTGTGCATTCGGCTGAACGGGCCACTCTCTGTAGTCTGCTATACCCAGTCTATTAACACCTATGGTATACCCAGTTCATTACCTATGGTATACCCAGTTCATTACCTATGGTATACCCAGTTCATTACCTATGGTATACCCAGTTCATTAACACCTATGGTATACCCAGTTCATTACCTATGGTATATCCAGTTCATTGACACCTATGGTATACCCAGTTCATTGACACCTATGGTATACCCAGTTCATTGACACCTATGGTATACCCAGTTCATTAACACCTATTGTATACCTAGTTCATTGACACCTATGGTATACCCAGTTCATTAACACTTTTACATTCTGCTACATTTGCTGTTCTAAACACCGGTGTCTGACTTTCCCAGAAAAGTCAACTGGCACACAGGAAGTAAGTGATGCGTTTTACATTACCAGCAACAACCGTGGTTTGTTTGGAATAAATAGAGGATGCACTGCAACAATTAAGTGCAATGTAAAAACGCGTGTGACTGATAGATGTCGACAAAACAAAACCCAGGATCTTGTGGATTACAACTTCAATTCAAATCTAGAATATGTAATGCCGTCAAACAGCGACCTCTAGGTAAAATAACCCTTCTTGGTATTTTTTTGTGATAACCGCATCAACGCGTATTAAAATGCTTCTGTAGGGGCTATGGTCATACAGAAATGCATGACAAAATGGTTAGGGAAAGTAATCATAAGTACTTATTGGTCACAGGAGTCTTCAATAACGTTGAAAAGTGATTAATTTTGTGAATACATTTGTTCTTTGATTTACCAATATATTTGTTGGCAGACAGATTTTTCTCGCAATCTCTGTTTAACATTACTAGCTGTAATGTAGCTTGTTGCTCCGCTGGGAACAACTGTTCATCACTGCATCGTTTATACAACTTGGTTTAATCCAAAAGTCAGTTTGTAAACTTTTTATAATGAAATAAGACATTCAGGGGATGTCTGGTAAGATATCATATTCCCTTTTTACATGTCAGAGTGATCCAGGAATGTAAACACCACATATATATATATATATATATATATATATATATATATATATATATATATATATATATATATATATATATATATATATATATATATATTACATTTAAATGTAACTAATTCATCCAACCCCCCATTGTATTTTCTAATGTAACTTGAATGATGAACATAATTTGATTATCATCAAATACCATCATGCTAGTGGTCATTGCTTGGGTATCTTTGGCCGATACAGAGTACTTCAGCCTGGCATCTGGCCGAGACAGATACTCGTGCTCATTGCACCATAGTAATCACCTATTTTACAAAAAAGCATCGGTAATCTGATTCCTATGTTGTTGTCTTTTATATTGTTTTATATTATATATATGTGACCGAGCCCAGCAGAGTCTCCCTCTGTCATTTTTCAGATTTGTACAGATTATGAAAGTACAGAATGTAAGCTTTAAAATGATGTGTCATACATTAAAATGCATTGAAAATATTTGAAGAAGGGCGGCTGAGTGGCGCAGTGGGCAAGGCGCTCGCCACTAACGCAGGAGATGCTGGTATCGAGCCCAGCTCTCTGCATTGCTACCGGCTTGGCCGGCCGTCATACTAACACAATTGACAGTATTAGAGGGTGGGAAAGCCGGTGGGTGGGGATTGGACGTTGTGGACAGCGACTCCTACAGGTCGGTTGGGTGACGCCGGTACGGCGGAAACAGGAAGTATCGGGGGCAGCATGAGCCTCCCACGTGTTATTCCTCGCCACTGAGAGTTCGAGCTGCTGCGGTGAAAAGATGCGACAGGCTGCCTCCTTGTGTACCGGAGGGGACACGTGATGCAAGGCTTCTATCCTCACTACAGCCGACCAGTGGGAGGCATAGTCTAGCAACATTCAAGACAGGGGAGGGAAGAATTGGAAATACGAAATTGGGATGGGAGAAAAATAGAAAATGGGAGAAAAAGTGGATAAAAAAAAATATATATATTTGAAGAAGATATGCTTATTTTAATCTAATTAAACCTCAAGTCTCACAGCAGAGAAAATCCAGTCTAAAGTTTGGCTGCATTTTGAACACCTTGGCAGTACTAGGTGTCACAAGGTGCCTTTTTTAAACAGATGTTTTTACTGTTAGCTGTTACAGTAAATATGTTCTTAAACATTCAATCTGTGACATGACTGCGTAGCACAGCGGAACAACAACACCATCATCAAATTTGCTGATGACACAGTAGTGGTGGGCCTGATCTCTGCCAACGACGAAAGGGCCTACCTGGAAGAGGTAGAGAACCTGTCACAGTGGTGTCAGGAGAACTGCCTCTCCCTGAACGTCAGCAAAACAAAAGAGATGATTGTGGACTTCAGGAGGTCGGGGGTCAAGGACTACAGCCCCCTCAGCATCGACGGGGCACCAGTTGAGAGAGTGAACAGTTTCAAGTACCTCGGAGCCCACATATCCGAGGACTTGACATGGACCACACACATTGACAGTGTTGTGAAGAAGGCACGACAACGCCTCTACTTCCTCAGGCGCCTAAGGAAGTTCCAAGTCAGTCAGAAGATCCTTAGGAACTTCTACTCATGTACAATAGAGAGCATCCTGACCGGCAACATCACCTCCTGGTTTGGGAATAGCACTGCACAAGACCGTAGCAGACTACAAAGAGTGACACGTTCAGCCGAACGCACAATTAGAGGGGGGCTTCCCACCCTCCAGAACATTTACAACAAGCGGTGCAAGGGGAAGGCTAAGAGAATTATTAAGGACTCGAGCCACCCGAACAACTGCCTCTTTGAACTGCTGCCGTCAGGCAAGCGATACCGGAGTCTTATGGCGAGCACAGAAAGACTCAGAAGGAGCTTCTATCCCCAGGCCATCAGGCTGCTAAACGAACAATAATCGCTAAACGAACAATAATCACTATGCAACAACCATCAAATGCACACAGCACACACACCCACACGCACACACACACTCACTCAAACAAACAACACACTGCAGCACCCACTCTCCACACTTTAGATCACACAAACACACTTACACTTTATATTTATTGATAAAGGATTTGCACTACAACTCGTACACCTACTGTGAATTGTACCTAAACTGCACCTCGTCCATTTATGCCTTGCACTATATAGTATTGTATATTAGTACACTGCACAGTATTGTATATTGTATGGTAACTACGTCTACGAACATTGTACATATGTCTAAACTGAACACTGTGACCTCTTTTTTTTTCTTCTAATTTTTACTATGTTTTTATTTCATACTTATCTTGTCATGCACAGTCTCTGGAGCGCAACAGTAAGAAGCATTTTGTACAAAAGTATTCTGTACTTCTGTATGACAACTATTAAAGAAACTTGAAAACTTGATCATTTTCTGACTTCCAGACATGAGTCTCTTATATTATAAACACAACAATGACATAAGAGAGAGAGAGAAGGAGAGAGAGAGAAGGGGAGAGAGAGAGGGAAGGAGAGAGAGATAAGGGGAGAGAGAGAGAGGGAAGGAGAGAGAAAGGGAATGAGAGAGAGAAAGGGAGAGAGAGATAAGGGGAGAAAGAGAGGGAAGGAGAGAAAGAAAGAGAGCGGGAGAGAGAAAGAGAGAGGAGAGAGAAAGAGAATGAGAGAGAGAAAGGGAGAGAGATAAGGAGATGGGAGCGAGATATAGAGATAGATAGAGAGAGGAGAGAAGGAGAAAGAGAAAGAGAGGAGAGATAGAAAGAGAGAAAGGGAGAGAAAGAGAGAGAGGAAATAGAGCGAAATATAGAGAGAGAGAAAGAGGGAGAGAGAGAGGAGAGAGAGAGAGAAGGAGATGGGAGCGAGAGAAAGAGAGAGAGAGGGAGAGAGAGAGGGAGAGAGATGGAGAGAGAGAGAGAAGGAGAGAGAGACGGAGATGGGAGCAAGAGAAAGACAGAGAGAGAAAGAGGGAGAGAAGGAGAGAGAGAAGGAAACGGAGAGAGAGAGAGAGAGAGAGAGAGAGAGAGAGAGAGAGAGAGAGAGAGAGAGAGAGAGAGAGAGAGAGAGAGGGAGTGTGGGCTGAAGAATGATGCCGTAGCGAGCCAAGCATAAAGCTTCTCCACATGAATGAATAGACAATGAACAACAGCCACTGTGTGCAATGCGCGCCTGTGTGTATGCGCTTGTGTCTGCGTGCGTTGTGCGTAGTGCGTTGTGCGTAGTGCTTACATGTCGGGGTACTGTAAGTGAATGACGTTAAGGGGGGGGGGGAGGGGCACATTGTATACGCGGGAGCCTGTGGAACGGAGAGTGACGTCGGTTTGAAGAGTGGTTGAAAAAAACACACACAGATGTTAAGTGTTTATTATGTGTGTGTTGTGGGCCAGAGGCGTCGTTTGACTTCAGCGTTTTGAAGGGAAAAAAACTCTCTCTTTGCGAGAGAGCAAAGAGCTCTTTGTGTTTCTTTTTGGTCCTTTTTCACAGGGGTAGCCAGCCGTACGGTATACAAACACCCTGACCAATCACACCACTTCGTCACACACACACACACACACACACACACACACACACACACACACACACACACACACACACACACACACACACACACACACACACACACACACACACACACACACACACACACACACACACACACACACACACACACACACACACACACACACACACACAGACGACATGATTTCACCGCTGGGCCTCGGTGAGTGTGTGTCACTGACGCCATGGAGAAGACGTCTCCTGCCTACCAATGCCTTTTTGTTTTGTTTTTCTCGCACCCTCTTACAGTCAACGACGCACATACTGTACACAGCGAGGAAAAAGCCAAACGGTTTCACAGCCCCCCCACACCAACCCCTGAAAAACAAGCTATTCCTCTTCGATTGGAGACACACAATCTGGCCATTCTCTTAATGTACTTAGCAGTCACTGTGTGAGTAATGCCTCTGTCTCTCCGTTTAACACCCCTATACACCCCACTCTTTCCCGTCTCTCCCTTCTCCCGTCTCCCGTTTCCACAGAACGCCCTCTCGGAGATGCTCAGTAAGCTGCAGGCGTGCACCCCGCACTTCGTCGAGTGCGTGCGTCCCAACGCCGGCGGCCGGCCCGACAGCTTCGACAGCTTCGACAGCTTCCACGTGTCGGCCCAGCTGCAGTACGTCGGGGTTCTGGAGATGGTGCGGATGATCCGCTACGGCTTCCCGGTCCGCCTGCCCTTCTCGGGCTTCCTCGCCAGGTCAGTGTGGGGGTGGTGTTCCGGTACCGGAAGTGACCAGAGGAGTCGCAAAATCAGAGACACGTTAGGTATCAAGCGGAATATACCGTTGAACGGACGGGGATTTTTGTCTCACAGTGATGTGAAAGACATGGCTGGCCTTAACCCCTTCACTGTGACATACAGAAGGTCAACCCTTTCACTGCCACATGACAAAGGGTTAACCCTCTCACTGCGACAATACAGAAGGTTAACCCGTTCACTACCACACTATATAAGGTTAACCATTTCACTACCACACTACAGCCGGTTAAAGGAAAACTCCAACATTTTGGGAAATTAGCTTATTTGCCATCTCCCCTGGAGTTCGACAAGAAGATACATACCTTTTTCTTCTCTGTGCATGCAGTAGGAGTAGGAAGACGTTGGGAACTAGGCTAATGGAGGAACCTACTTCCAGTGACTGACGCTAAGCTAGGCTAACGGTGCACGTCTTCCTACTCCTACTGCACGCACAGAGAAGAACAAAGGTATGTATCTTCTTGTCTAACTCCAGGGTAGATGGCAAATAAGCTAATCTCCCAAAATGTTGGAGTTTTCCTTTAACACTTCACAACCACACTGCAGATGGTTTGTAGTGTGGTAGTGAAAGGTTAACCTTCTGTAGTGTGGTAGTGAAAGGGTTAAAGGGGGATGTCACCCATTTTAAGAAGTCCCATAATGTTCTTCCTCCTGTGCTCTACCAGTTCAGTCATATGTATTGTTAGGGAAATTGCCTCCTTCACCATCACTGGTAGCACCCAAACTTGGCCTACAGGTTCAATGGCTGCCATACACTGGCACCAGGCACACATCACACTACACAATGACTACCATACACTGGCACCAGGCACACATCACACTACACAATGACTACCATACACTGGCACCAGGCACACATCACACTACACAATGACTACCATACACTGGCACCAGGCACACATCACACTACATAATGACTACCATACACTGGCACCAGGCACACATCACACTACACAATGGCTACCATACACTGGCACCAGGCACACATCACACTACACAATGGCTACCATACACTGGCACCAGGCACACATCACACTACACAATAACTACCATACACTGGCACCAGGCACACATCACACTACACAATGGCTACCATACACTGGCACCAGGCACACATCACACTACACAATGACTACCATACATTGGCACCAGGCACACATCACACTACACAATGACTACCATACACTGGCACCAGGCACACATCACACTACACAATGGCTACCATACACTGGCACCAGGCACACATCACACTACACAATGACTACCATACACTGGCACCAGGCACACATCACACTACACAATGACTACCATACACTGGCACCAGGCACACATCACACTACACAATGACTACCATACACTGGCACCAGGCACACATCACACTACACAATGACTACCATACACTGGCACCAGGCACACATCACACTACACAATGGCTACCATACACTGGCACCAGGCACACATCACACTACACAATGGCTACCATACACTGGCACCAGGCACACATCACACTACACAATGACTACCATACACTGGCACCAGGCACACATCACACTACACAATGGCTACCATACACTGGCACCAGGCACACATCACACTACACAATGACTACCATACACTGGCACCAGGCACACATCACACTACACAATGACTACCATACACTGGCAGCAGGCACACATCACACTACACAATGACTACCATACACTGGCACCAGGCACACATCACACTACACAATGACTACCATACACTGGCACCAGGCACACATCACACTACACAATGGCTACCATACACTGGCACCAGGCACACATCACACTACACAATGGCTACCATACACTGGCACCAGGCACACATCACACTACACAATGACTACCATACACTGGCACCAGGCACACATCACACTACACAATGACTACCATACACTGGCACCAGGCACACATCACACTACACAATGACTACCATACACTGGAACCAGGCACACATCACACTACACAATAGCTACCATACACTGGCACCAGGCACACATCACACTACACAATAGCTACCATACACTGGCACACATCACACTACACTATGACTACCATACACTGGCACCAGGCACACATCACACTACACAATGGCTACCATACACTGGCACCAGGCACACATCACACTACACAATGGCTACCATACACTGGCACCAGGCACACATCACACTACACAATGGCTACCATACACTGGCACCAGGCACACATCACACTACACAATGACTACCATACACTGGCACCAGACACACATCACACTACACAATGACTACCATACACTGGCACCAGGCACACATCACACTACACAATGACTACCATACACTGGCACCAGGCACACATCACACTACACAATGACTACCATACACTGGCACCAGGCACACATCACACTACACAATGACTACCATACACTGGCACCAGGCACACATCACACTACACAATGACTACCATACACTGGCACCAGGCACACATCACACTACACAATGGCTACCATACACTGGCACCAGGCACACATCACACTACACAATGGCTACCATACACTGGCACCAGGCACACATCACACTACACAATGACTACCATACACTGGCACCAGGCACACATCACACTACACAATGGCTACCATACACTGGCACCAGGCACACATCACACTACACAATGACTACCATACACTGGCACCAGACACACATCACACTACACAATGACTACCATACACTGGCACCAGGCACACATCACACTACACAATGACTACCATACACTGGCACCAGGCACACATCACACTACACAATGACTACCATACACTGGCACCAGGCTCACATCACACTACACAATGACTACCATACACTGGCACCAGGCACACATCACACTACACAATGGCTACCATACACTGGCACCAGGCACACATCACACTACACAATGGCTACCATACACTGGCACCAGGCACACATCACACTACACAATGACTACCATACACTGGCACCAGGCACACATCACACTACACAATGGCTACCATACACTGGCACCAGGCACACATCACACTACACAATGACTACCATACACTGGCACCAGGCACACATCACACTACACAATGACTACCATACACTGGCACCAGGCACACATCACACTACACAATGACTACCATACACTGGCACCAGGCACACATCACACTACACAATGACTACCATACACTGGCACCAGGCACACATCACACTACACAATGGCTACCATACACTGGCACCAGGCACACATCACACTACACAATGGCTACCATACACTGGCACCAGGCACACATCACACTACACAATGACTACCATACACTGGCACCAGGCACACATCACACTACACAATGACTACCATACACTGGCACCAGGCACACATCACACTACACAATAGCTACCATACACTGGCACACAGCACACTACACAATGACTAACATACACTGGCACCAGGCACACATCACACTACACAATGGCTACCATACACTGGCACCAGGCACACATCACACTACAAAATGGCTACCATACACTGGCACCAGGCACACATCACACTACACAATGACTACCATACACTGGCACCAGGCACACATCACACTACACAATGGCTACCATACACTGGCACCAGGCACACATCACACTACACAATGGCTACCATACACTGGCACCAGGCACACATCACACTACACAATGACTACCATACACTGGCACCAGGCACACATCACACTACACAATGACTACCATACACTGGCACCAGACACACATCACACTACACAATGACTACCATACACTGGCACCAGGCACACATCACACTACACAATGACTACCATACACTGGCACCAGGCACACATCACACTACACGATGACTACCATACACTGGCACCAGGCACACATCACACTACACAATGACTACCATACACTGGCACCAGGCACACATCACACTACACAATGGCTACCATACACTGGCACCAGGCACACATCACACTACACAATGACTACCATACACTGGCACCAGGCACACATCACACTACACAATGACTACCATACACTGGCACCAGGCACACATCACACTACACAATAGCTACCATACACTGGCACACAGCACACTACACAATGACTAACATACACTGGCACCAGGCACACATCACACTACACAATGGCTACCATACACTGGCACCAGGCACACATCACACTACAAAATGGCTACCATACACTGGCACCAGGCACACATCACACTACACAATGACTACCATACACTGGCACCAGGCACACATCACACTACACAATGGCTACCATACACTGGCACCAGGCACACATCACACTACACAATGGCTACCATACACTGGCACCAGGCACACATCACACTACACAATGACTACCATACACTGGCACCAGGCACACATCACACTACACAATGACTACCATACACTGGCACCAGACACACATCACACTACACAATGACTACCATACACTGGCACCAGGCACACATCACACTACACAATGACTACCATACACTGGCACCAGGCACACATCACACTACACGATGACTACCATACACTGGCACCAGGCACACATCACACTACACAATGACTACCATACACTGGCACCAGGCACACATCACACTACACAATGGCTACCATACACTGGCACCAGGCACACATCACACTACACAATGGCTACCATACACTGGCACCTGGCACACATCACACTACACAATGACTACCATACACTGGCACCAGGCACACATCACACTACACAATGGCTACCATACACTGGCACAAGGCACACATCACACTACACAATGGCTACCATACACTGGCACCAGGCACACATCACACTACACAATGACTACCATACACTGGCACCAGGCACACATCACACTACACAATGACTACCATACACTGGCACCAGACACACATCACACTACACAATGACTACCATACACTGGCACCAGGCACACATCACACTACACAATGACTACCATACACTGGCACCAGGCACACATCACACTACACAATGACTACCATACACTGGCACCAGACACACATCACACTACACAATGACTACCATACACTGGCACCAGGCACACATCACACTACACAATGACTACCATACACTGGCACCAGGCACACATCACGCTACACAATGACTACCATACACTGGCACCAGGCACACATCACACTACACAATGACTACCATACACTGGCACCAGGCACACATCACACTACACAATGACTACCATACACTGGCACCAGGCACACATCACACTACACAATGGCTACCATACACTGGCACCAGGCACACATCACACTACACAATGGCTACCATACACTGGCACCAGGCACACATCACACTACACAATGACTACCATACACTGGCACCAGGCACACATCACACTACACAATGACTACCATACACTGGCACCAGGCACACATCACACTACACAATGACTACCATACACTGGCACCAGGCACACATCACACTACACAATGACTACCATACACTGGAACCAGGCACACATCACACTACACAATAGCTACCATACACTGGCACCAGGCACACATCACACTACACAATAGCTACCATACACTGGCACACAGCACACTACACAATGACTAACATACACTGGCACCAGGCACACATCACACTACACAATGGCTACCATACACTGGCACCAGGCACACATCACACTACAAAATGGCTACCATACACTGGCACCAGGCACACATCACACTACACAATGACTACCATACACTGGCACCAGGCACACATCACACTACACAATGGCTACCATACACTGGCACCAGGCACACATCACACTACACAATGGCTACCATACACTGGCACCAGGCACACATCACACTACACAATGACTACCATACACTGGCACCAGGCACACATCACACTACACAATGACTACCATACACTGGCACCAGACACACATCACACTACACAATGACTACCATACACTGGCACCAGGCACACATCACACTACACAATGACTACCATACACTGGCACCAGGCACACATCACACTACACGATGACTACCATACACTGGCACCAGGCACACATCACACTACACAATGACTACCATACACTGGCACCAGGCACACATCACACTACACAATGGCTACCATACACTGGCACCAGGCACACATCACACTACACAATGGCTACCATACACTGGCACCAGGCACACATCACACTACACAATGACTACCATACACTGGCACCAGGCACACATCACACTACACAATGGCTACCATACACTGGCACCAGGCACACATCACACTACACAATGGCTACCATACACTGGCACCAGGCACACATCATACTACACAATGACTACCATACACTGGCACCAGGCACACATCACACTACACAATGACTACCATACACTGGCACCAGACACACATCACACTACACAATGACTACCATACACTGGCACCAGGCACACATCACACTACACAATGACTACCATACACTGGCACCAGGCACACATCACACTACACAATGACTACCATACACTGGCACCAGACACACATCACACTACACAATGACTACCATACACTGGCACCAGGCACACATCACACTACACAATGACTACCATACACTGGCACCAGGCACACATCACGCTACACAATGACTACCATACACTGGCACCAGGCACACATCACACTACACAATGACTACCATACACTGGCACCAGGCACACATCACACTACACAATGACTACCATACACTGGCACCAGGCACACATCACACTACACAATGGCTACCATACACTGGCACCAGGCACACATCACACTACACAATGGCTACCATACACTGGCACCAGGCACACATCACACTACACAATGACTACCATACACTGGCACCAGGCACACATCACACTACACAATGGCTACCATACACTGGCACCAGGCACACATCACACTACACAATGACTACCATACACTGGCACCAGACACACATCACACTACACAATGACTACCATACACTGGCACCAGGCACACATCACACTACACAATGACTACCATACACTGGCACCAGGCACACATCACACTACACAATGACTACCATACACTGGCACCAGGCTCACATCACACTACACAATGACTACCATACACTGGCACCAGGCACACATCACACTACACAATGGCTACCATACACTGGCACCAGGCACACATCACACTACACAATGGATACCATACACTGGCACCAGGCACACATCACACTACACAATGACTACCATACACTGGCACCAGGCACACATCACACTACACAATGGCTACCATACACTGGCACCAGGCACACATCACACTACACAATGACTACCATACACTGGCATCAGGCACACATCACACTACACAATGCCTACCATACACTGGCACCAGGCACACATCACACTACACAATGACTACCATACACTGGCACCAGGCACACATCACACTACACAATGGCTACCATACACTGGCACCAGGCACACATCACACTACACAATGGCTACCATACACTGGCACCAGGCACACATCACACTACACAATGACTACCATACACTGGCACCAGGCACACATCACACTACACAATGACTGCCATACACTGGCACCAGGCACACATCACACTACACAATGACTACCATACACTGGAACCAGGCACACATCACACTACACAATAGCTACCATACACTGGCACCAGGCACACATCACACTACACAATAGCTACCATACACTGGCACACAGCACACTACACAATGACTACCATACACTGGCACCAGACACACATCACACTACACAATGACTACCATACACTGGCACCAGGCCCACATCACACTACACAATGACTACCATACACTGGCACCAGGCACACATCACACTACACAATGACTACCATACACTGGCACCAGGCACACATCACACTACACAATGGCTACCATACACTGGCACCAGGCACACATCACACTACACAATGGCTACCATACACTGGCACCAGGCACACATCACACTACACAATGACTACCATACACTGGCACCAGGCCCACATCACACTACACAATGACTACCATACACTGGCACCAGGCACACATCACACTACACAATGACTACCATACACTGGCACCAGGCACACATCACACTACACAATGGCTACCATACACTGGCACCAGGCACACATCACACTACACAATGGCTACCATACACTGGCACCAGGCACACATCACACTACACAATGACTACCATACACTGGCACCAGGCACACATCACACTACACAATGACTACCATACACTGGAACCAGGCACACATCACACTACACAATAGCTACCATACACTGGCACCAGGCACACATCACACTACACAATAGCTACCATACACTGGCACACATCACACTACACAATGACTACCATACACTGGCACCAGGCACACATATCACTACACAATGGCTACCATACACTGGCACCAGGCACACATCACACTACATAATGGCTACCATACACTGGCACCAGGCACACATCACACTACACAATGGCTACCATACACTGGCACCAGGCACACATCACACTACACAATGACTACCATACACTGGCACCAGACACACATCACACTACACAATGACTACCATACACTGGCACCAGGCACACATCACACTACACAATGACTACCATACACTGGCACCAGGCACACATCACACTACACAATGACTACCATACACTGGAACCAGGCACACATCACACTACACAATAGCTACCATACACTGGCACCAGGCACACATCACACTACACAATAGCTACCATACACTGGCACACATCACACTACACAATGACTACCATACACTGGCACCAGGCACACATATCACTACACAATGGCTACCATACACTGGCACAAGGCACACATCACACTACATAATGGCTACCATACACTGGCACCAGGCACACATCACACTACACAATGGCTACCATACACTGGCACCAGGCACACATCACACTACACAATGACTACCATACACTGGCACCAGACACACATCACACTACACAATGACTACCATACACTGGCACCAGGCACACATCACACTACACAATGACTACCATACACTGGCACCAGGCACACATCACACTACACAATAGCTACCATACACTGGCACCAGGCACACATCACACTACACAATAGCTACCATACACTGGCACACATCACACTACACAATGACTACCATACACTGGCACCAGGCACACATCACACTACGCAATGGCTACTATACACTGGCACCAGGCACACATCACAGTACACAATGACAACCATACACTGGCACCAGGCACACATCACACTACACAATGACTACCATACACTGGCACCAGGCACACATCACACTACACAATGACTACCATACACTGGCACCAGGCACACATCACACTACACAATGACTACCATACACTGGCACCAGGCACACATCACACTACACAATGACTACCATACACTGGCACCAGGCACACATCGCACTACACAATGACTACCATACACTGGCACCAGGCACACATCACACTACACAATGACTACCATACACTGGCACCAGGCACACATCACACTACACAATGACTACCATACAATGGCACCAGGCACACATCACACTACACAATAGCTACCATACACTGGCACCAGGCACACATCACACTACACAATAGCTACCATACACTGGCACACATCACACTACACAATGACTACCATACACTGGCACCAGGCACACATCACACTACACAATGGCTACTATACACTGGCACCAGGCACACATCACAGTACACAATGACAACCATACACTGGCACCAGGCACACATCACACTACACAATGACTACCATACACTGGCACCAGGCACACATCACACTACACAATGACTACCATACACTGGCACCAGGCACACATCACACTACACAATGACTACCATACACTGGCACCAGGCACACATCACACTACACAATGACTACCATACACTGGCACCAGGCACACATCACACTACACAATGACTACCATACACTGGCACCAGGCACACATCACACTACACAATGGCTACCATACACTGGCACCAGGCACACATCACACTACACAATGGCTACCATACACTGGCACCAGGCACACATCACACTACACAATGACTACCATACACTGGCACCAGGCACACATCACACTACACAATGACTACCATACACTGGCACCAGGCACACATCACACTACACAATAGCTACCATACACTGGCACCAGGCACACATCACACTACACAATAGCTACCATACACTGGCACACATCACACTACACAATGACTACCATACACTGGCACCAGGCACACATCACACTACACAATGGCTACTATACACTGGCACCAGGCACACATCACAGTACACAATGACAACCATACACTGGCACCAGGCACACATCACACTACACAATGACTACCATACACTGGCACCAGGCACACATCACACTACACAATGACTACCATACACTGGCACCAGGCACACATCACACTACACAATGACTACCATACACTGGCACCAGGCACACATCACACTACACAATGACTACCATACACTGGCACCAGGCACACATCGCACTACACAATGACTACCATACACTGGCACCAGGCACACATCACACTACACAATGACTACCATACACTGGCACCAGGCACACATCACACTACACAATGACTACCATACAATGGCACCAGGCACACATCACACTACACAATAGCTACCATACACTGGCACCAGGCACACATCACACTACACAATAGCTACCATACACTGGCACACATCACACTACACAATGACTACCATACACTGGCACCAGGCACACATCACACTACACAATGGCTACTATACACTGGCACCAGGCACACATCACAGTACACAATGACAACCATACACTGGCACCAGGCACACATCACACTACACAATGACTACCATACACTGGCACCAGGCACACATCACACTACACAATGACTACCATACACTGGCACCAGGCACACATCACACTACACAATGACTACCATACACTGGCACCAGGCACACATCACACTACACAATGACTACCATACACTGGCACCAGGCACACATCACACTACACAATGACTACCATACACTGGCACCAGGCACACATCACACTACACAATGGCTACCATACACTGGCACCAGGCACACATCACACTACACAATGGCTACCATACACTGGCACCAGGCACACATCACACTACACAATGACTACCATACACTGGCACCAGGCACACATCACACTACACAATGGCTACCATACACTGGCACCAGGCACACATCACACTACACAATGACTACCATACACTGGCACCAGGCACACATCACACTACACAATGACTACCATACACTGGCACCAGGCACACATCACACTACACAATGACTACCATACACTGGCACCAGGCACACATCACACTACACAATGACTACCATACACTGGCACCAGGCACACATCACACTACACAATGGCTACCATACACTGGCACCAGGCACACATCACACTACACAATGGCTACCATACACTGGCACCAGGCACACATCACACTACACAATGCCTACCATACACTGGCACCAGGCACACATCACACTACACAATGAGTACCATACACTGGCACCAGGCACACATCACACTACACAATGACTACCATACACTGGAACCAGGCACACATCACACTACACAATAGCTACCATACACTGGCACCAGGCACACATCACACTACACAATAGCTACCATACACTGGCACCAGGCACACATCACACTACACAATGACTACCATACACTGGCACCAGGCACACATCACACTACACAATGGCTACTATACACTGGCACCAGGCACACATCACAGTACACAATGACAACCATACACTGGCACCAGGCACACATCACACTACACAATGACTACCATACACTGGCACCAGGCACACATCACACTACACAATGACTACCATACACTGGCACCAGGCACACATCACACTACACAATGACTACCATACAATGGCACCAGGCACACATCACACTACACAATAGCTACCATACACTGGCACCAGGCACACATCACACTACACAATAGCTACCATACACTGGCACACATCACACTACACAATGACTACCATACACTGGCACCAGGCACACATCACACTACACAATGGCTACTATACACTGGCACCAGGCACACATCACAGTACACAATGAAACCATACACTGGCACCAGGCACACATCACACTACACAATGACTACCATACACTGGCACCAGGCACACATCACACTACACAATGACTACCATACACTGGCACCAGGCACACATCACACTACACAATGACTACCATACACTGGCACCAGGCACACATCACACTACACAATGACTACCATACACTGGCACCAGGCACACATCACACTACACAATGACTACCATACACTGGCACCAGGCACACATCACACTACACAATGGCTACCATACACTGGCACCAGGCACACATCACACTACACAATGGCTACCATACACTGGCACCAGGCACACATCACACTACACAATGACTACCATACACTGGCACCAGGCACACATCACACTACACAATGGCTACCATACACTGGCACCAGGCACACATCACACTACACAATGACTACCATACACTGGCACCAGGCACACATCACACTACACAATGGCTACCATACACTGGCACCAGGCACACATCACACTACACAATGACTACCATACACTGGCACCAGGCACACATCACACTACACAATGACTACCATACACTGGCACCAGGCACACATCACACTACACAATGACTACCATACACTGGCACCAGGCACACATCACACTACACAATGACTACCATACACTGGCACCAGGCACACATCACACTACACAATGGCTACCATACACTGGCACCAGGCACACATCACACTACACAATGACTACCATACACTGGCACCAGGCACACATCACACTACACAATGGCTACCATACACTGGCACCAGGCACACATCACACTACACAATGACTACCATACACTGGCACCAGGCACACATCACACTACACAATGGCTACCATACACTGGCACCAGGCACACATCACACTACACAATGACTACCATACACTGGCACCAGGCACACATCACACTACACAATGACTACCATACACTGGCACCAGGCACACATCACACTACACAATGACTACCATACACTGGCACCAGGCACACATCACACTACACAATGACTACCATACAATGGCACCAGGCACACATCACACTACACAATAGCTACCATACACTGGCACCAGGCACACATCACACTACACAATAGCTACCATACACTGGCACACATCACACTACACAATGACTACCATACACTGGCACCAGGCACACATCACACTACACAATGGCTACTATACACTGGCACCAGGCACACATCACAGTACACAATGACAACCATACACTGGCACCAGGCACACATCACACTACACAATGACTACCATACACTGGCACCAGGCACACATCACACTACACAATGACTACCATACACTGGCACCAGGCACACATCACTTTACACAATGACTACCATACACTGGCACCAGGCACACATCACACTACACAATGACTACCATACACTGGCACCAGGCACACATCACACTACACAATGACTACCATACACTGGCACCAGGCACACATCACACTACACAATGGCTACCATACACTGGCACCAGGCACACATCACACTACACAATGGCTACCATACACTGGCACCAGGCACACATCACACTACACAATGACTACCATACACTGGCACCAGGCACACATCACACTACACAATGGCTACCATACACTGGCACACATCACACTACACAATGACTACCATACACTGGCACCAGGCACACATCACACTACACAATGGCTACTATACACTGGCACCAGGCACACATCACAGTACACAATGACAACCATACACTGGCACCAGGCACACATCACACTACACAATGACTACCATACACTGGCACCAGGCACACATCACACTACACAATGACTACCATACACTGGCACCAGGCACACATCACACTACACAATGACTACCATACACTGGCACCAGGCACACATCACACTACACAATGACTACCATACACTGGCACCAGGCACACATCACACTACACAATGACTACCATACACTGGCACCAGGCACACATCACACTACACAATGGCTACCATACACTGGCACCAGGCACACATCACACTACACAATGGCTACCATACACTGGCACCAGGCACACATCACACTACACAATGACTACCATACACTGGCACCAGGCACACATCACACTACACAATGGCTACCATACACTGGCACCAGGCACACATCACACTACACAATGACTACCATACACTGGCACCAGGCACACATCACACTACACAATGGCTACCATACACTGGCACCAGGCACACATCACACTACACAATGACTACCATACACTGGCACCAGGCACACATCACACTACACAATGACTACCATACACTGGCACCAGGCACACATCACACTACACAATGACTACCATACACTGGCACCAGGCACACATCACACTACACAATGACTACCATACACTGGCACCAGGCACACATCACACTACACAATGGTTACCATACACTGGCACCAGGCACACATCACACTACACAATGGCTACCATACACTGGCACCAGGCACACATCACACTACACAATGCCTACCATACACTGGCACCAGGCACACATCACACTACACAATGACTACCATACACTGGCACCAGGCACACATCACACTACACAATGACTACCATACACTGGAACCAGGCACACATCACACTACACAATAGCTACCATACACTGGCACCAGGCACACATCACACTACACAATAGCTACCATACACTGGCACACATCACACTACACAATGACTACCATACACTGGCACCAGGCACACATCACACTACACAATGGCTACCATACACTGGCACCAGGCACACATCACACTACACAATGGCTACCATACACTGGCACCAGGCACACATCACACTACACAATGCCTACCATACACTGGCACCAGGCACACATCACACTACACAATGACTACCATACACTGGCACCAGGCACACATCACACTACACAATGACTACCATACACTGGAACCAGGCACACATCACACTACACAATAGCTACCATACACTGGCACCAGGCACACATCACACTACACAATAGCTACCATACACTGGCACACATCACACTACACAATGACTACCATACACTGGCACCAGGCACACATCACACTACACAATGGCTACCATACACTGGCACCAGGCACACATCACACTACACAATGGCTACCATACACTGGCACCAGGCACACATCACACTACACAATGACTACCATACACTGGCACCAGGCACACATCACACTACACAATGACTACCATACACTGGCACCAGGCACACATCACACTACACAATGACTACCATACACTGGCACCAGGCACACATCACACTACACAATGACTACCATACACTGGCACCAGGCACACATCACACTACACAATGACTACCATACACTGGCACCAGGCACACATCACACTACACAATGACTACCATACACTGGCACCAGGCACACATCACACTACACAATGACTACCATACACTGGCACCAGGCACACATCACACTACACAATGGCTACCATACACTGGCACCAGGCACACATCACACTACACAATGGCTACCATACACTGGCACCAGGCACACATCACACTACACAATGGCTACCTTACACTGGCACCAGGCACACATCACACTACCCAATGGCTACCATACACTGGCACCAGGCACACATCACACTACACAATGGCTACCATACACTGGCACCAGGCACACATCACACTACACAATGACTATCATACACTGGCACCAGGCACACATCACACTACACAATGGCTACCATACACTGGCACCAGGCACACATCACACTACACAATGACTACCATACACTGGCACCAGGCACACATCACACTACACAATGGCTACCATACACTGGCACCAGGCACACATCACACTACACAATGACTACCATACACTGGCACCAGGCACACATCACACTACACAATGACTACCATACACTGGCACCAGGCACACATCACACTACACAATGACTACCATACACTGGCACCAGGCACACATCACACTACACAATGACTACCATACACTGGCACCAGGCACACATCACACTACACAATGGCTACCATACACTGGCACCAGGCACACATCACACTACACAATGGCTACCATACACTGGCACCAGGCACACATCACACTACACAATGGCTACCATACACTGGCACCAGGCACACATCACACTACACAATGACTACCATACACTGGCACCAGGCACACATCATACTACACAATGACTACCATACACTGGCACCAGGCACACATCACACTACACAATAGCTACCATACACTGGCACCAGGCACACATCACACTACACAATAGCTACCATACACTGGCACACATCACACTACACAATGACTACCATACACTGGCACCAGGCACACATCACACTACACAATGGCTACTATACACTGGCACCAGGCACACATCACAGTACACAATGACAACCATACACTGGCACCAGGCACACATCACACTACACAATGACTACCATACACTGGCACCAGGCACACATCACACTACACAATGACTACCATACACTGGCACCAGGCACACATCACACTACACAATGACTACCATACACTGGCAACAGGCACACATCCCACTACACAATGACTACCATGCACTGGCACCAGGCACACATCACACTACACAATGACTACCATACACTGGCACCAGGCACACATCACACTACACAATGACTATCATACACTGGCACCAGGCACACATCACACTACACAATGACTACCATACACTGGCACCAGGCACACATCACACTACACAATAGCTACCATACACTGGCACCAGGCACACATCACACTACACAATAGCTACCATACACTGGCACACATCACACTACACAATGACTACCATACACTGGCACCAGGCACACATCACACTACACAATGGCTACTATACACTGGCACCAGGCACACATCACAGTACACAATGACAACCATACACTGGCACCAGGCACACATCACACTACACAATGACTACCATACACTGGCACCAGGCACACATCACACTACACAATGACTACCATACACTGGCACCAGGCACACATCACACTACACA
>NC_140169.1:199154624-199162124 GCF_963971535.1 Notolepis coatsorum | reverse complement strand
ACTTGTGCTCGGAGCATGCGTAGCTGGCGCCCGTTGGTAGAATATATTATCACAACAAGGAAATAAGCTTCTGTGCACTGGCATGTTCTGTATGAACCGTAATTCAATATAGTTCATTGTAAAATAGCAACAGTAGTGTAATTATGGTCAAAACCCTATAAATAGCATTTGGAATAATAGGTCTTTCTCTCCGAATGAATGCAGCATGGTTTATATAGCGTTATCGGAATATACGGGTGTACTGACTGACTGCGCTCCGCGTAGCTCAACTCGTTATTATTTTGCGCACAGACTGCAGAAACACAGGAACGTTTTGATTATATTTAAAAGGCTTTACGTTAAACTAAACAAGTGGAATTTCGAAGCTGTAAGCAGAATACAAGTCATATGAACACCCACGATATAGTGTTCTTCCCCTTCCTACTGTCTAAGAAAGAATAAAAAAAACGCATTGCAATGAGAACAGAGGGTGTATGTGTATTACAAAACCCTTGCAATAATGTGTCTTAAATGAATGAAAAGCATACATGCTCTGGACACAGAGCATATATCGTGTGGGTGATATGACTTGTATTATGCTTACAGAATTCCACGTATTTAGTTTTACAATGTCAAAGCCTTTTAATATAAATCAAAACGTTCCCGTATTTCTGCAATCTATGCTCAAAATAATAACGAGTTGAGTTCTAACAAAGAACGTATTACATGCTGGTATGCTGATAGAGTAAACTATTATATGAATATGAATAGGAATATGATATAAGGTATACACTGGTCCGTCCGCGAGGATAGCGACGAGGAGTCGGATAGCCATTAAATGCCATTTGAGAATATAGGCTATTAATGCAATGAAAACATATTATTTAATGTTTCATAAGCGTAAAGATACAACAGCTAGATTAATGATCAAGTTAGTTACTGTGCAGGGTTCGCAGGGCTGTGCCATGTGCTATTATATGCGCAAGTTACTGTTGCATAATGTAGGCTATGGCTGCTATTATATGTAATTCATATAGGCTACCTAATATATGATTTTTAGAGGCATCTATTTTGTTGTCGGTATTAGGCTAAGTTCCGCTCTGGTCAGTCCATTATTTCACATGGGGGGTGTTTCATGACCATATATGGATAATCATGCACGAGCATTGACGGTAGAACAAAGAGGTATTTATCAACACGGAGGAGCGTAGGACCTGTGTACGCACGGTTGATAGATCCCATATTTCTGTGCGTGCACACATTCTAAATTCTGTGCTTACGTATGAAAATAGAACACTTTCTCTTTCTAAGAAGTGTTAATAAATGAGGGCCCAGGTATGTAATTTCATCTTTCCTTGTGACAATATTATCACCCACTGTAACAACTCTATCAGCTGAGTAACACTGTGCATCAAAGTGTTGAGTGCTACAGTGTAGGTTAGTATATTAGGACATGACAGTAAGGTTAGTTAGGGTAGATTACTATATATTTGTTTCATTTCAGATAATGGTTGAAGAGTGCGTCTTTAGTCAACAGCGAAAGATTGGACGGGTTTCGGCTCTCTCTCTAGGGGCGACAGTGGCTCAGGAGGTAGAGCAGTCACTGGCAATCCGGAGGTTCCCGGTTCGATTCCCGCTCCTCCCGGGAAGCGTGTCCATGTGTCCTTGAGCAAGACACTTAACCCCTAATTGCTCCCGATGAGCAGGTTGCCACCTTGCATGGTTGCCTCCGCCGTCGGTGTGTGTGGATGTGTGAGTGAATGGGTAAAATGTGAGGAACAAATTGTAAAGCTCTTTGGAAAAATCGCTATATAAAAAGCAGCCATTTCGATCCTAACTGGGGTGGGTAGTTCATCCACCATTGTGGGGCAAGGACTGAGAATAGGCCTCTTCTCCTTGATGACCCTCCGGAGCTCGGATAGGAGTAGGTCTGAGACGGGCAGAAGATGCAGAGCGTAGGGGTCTTGAGGGTGTGTAGTTAGAGACCATTGACCGGAGGTAAGCGGGAGCGGTTCCCTTTGCCGCACGTATGCCAGGTCGAGGGCCTTGAAGCGGATTCATACGACAATGGGGGGCCAGTGCAGGTCCCTAAGAAGTGGGGTGACATGGGCCGACTTCGGTAGTTTGAGATCAGGCGGGCCGCTGCGTTCTGAATGAGTTGAATAGGCTTGGTGGCAGTGGCCGGGAGGCCAGCAAGCATTGCGTTACAGTAGTTGAGGCGGGAGATGACTGTTGATTGGACGAGGAGTTGGGTGGCTTCTTTTGTCAGGAAGGGCGGATCCTTCTGATGTTGCTCAGAGGAATCTGCAGGTTCTGGTTTGTCGCTGCAAGAGAGAGAGAGGAGAGAGAGAGAGAGAGAGAGAGAGAGAGAGAGAGAGAGAGAGAGAGAGAGAGAGAGAGAGAGAGAGAGAGAGAGAGAGAGAGAGAGAGAGAGAGAGAGAGAGAGGAGAGAGAGAGAGAGAGAGACGAGAGAGAGAGAGAGAGCGAGAGAGAGAGAGAGAGAGAGAGAGAGAGAGAGAGAGAGAGAGAGAGAGAGGGGATATAAACAGAGAGAGAAAGGGAGAGAGGGAGAGAGAGAGGAATATAAACAGAGAGAGAAGGGGGGAGAGAGAGAGGATAGAGACAGAGATAGAGAGGGAGAGAGAGAGAGATGATAGAGAGAGAGGCCAGCTCCTGTCACACCTCTCTATTGTCTCTTTCGCTCTCTTTCTTTCTGTCTCTATCCTCTCTCCCTCCCGCTGTCTCTCTCTTCTCTCCCCCTTCTCTCTCCCCGCTCCCCCCTCTCTCCCCCTTTCTGTCTCTCCCCTCTCTCTCTCTCTCTCTATCTTTCTCTCTCTCTCTCTCTCTCTCTCTCTGAGGAGGATAAAGGGATTATCGTGAACGTTCCTGCCAGATAATGAGAGCGGACACACCAGGTCACATGACCTCCCCAAAAGTTTCCACTGCTCTTGCTGTAAACATCAGTGTGTTTTCAGAGAGAGTCCACCAGAGAGAGACAGACCACACACACAACACACACACACACACACACACACACACACACACACACCACACACACGCACACACACACACACACACACACACACACACACACACACGCACACACACTATCACTGTCACAACCCGGGACTTGAGAACTAGAGACTCACATCACCGTACCGACTATCTTGATTCTTTCCACTAGAGACTCATATCACTGGACTCTTCACCACTGGACTATCTTGTGTTTGTAACTTTTTATATTATATTGTATTTGCTACTTTAAGTGTACCTATAGTGTATATACTGTAGGACTGTGAAGCTATGCATCCCCCCCCCTGTCCCCCCCCCCCCCATACTGCTTTGACACCCGATTTCCCAAGGAGATCAATAAAGGATCATCTTAATCTTAGAGTGGGTCCACCAGACACACACACACACACACACACACACACACACACACACACACACACACACACACCACACACACACATACACACACACACCACACACACACCCACACACACACACACTTCACCCTCACTGACTTTGTTTGATGACATTTGAGAAAGACAACGCTGAATGGTATCAATCCACTTTGCGTCTGATGGTTTGATTGCGTGTCTTATGGCTGCTTCCCCATTAGCACTGACAGGGGAACAACAGTATCTTAATTCATACAAATTCATATGTTATTCCTGTGGTCAAGTCACAATAGTATTAGTGAACATGAACACCTCTCTGCCACATCCAGAAACTAGAGTGCACCAACTCTAAATGTATGATGTCATCAGGTATAAAGTCTGAGCTGCTCCATAGAAATGAATTGAGAAAGATTGTATAGATGACACTGAGAGACAGGCTATACTGTGTGTGTGTGTGTGTGTGTGTGTGTGTGTGTGTGTGTGTGTGTGTGTGTGTGTGTGTTGTGTGTGTGTTGTGTGTGTGTGTGTGTGTGTGTGTGTGTGTGTGTGTGTGTGTGTGTGTGTGTGTGTGTGTGTGTGTGTGTGTGTGTGTGTGTGTGTGTGTGTGTGTGTGTGTGTGTGTGTGTTAAGACCCTGGCTCATGGGTACGCGACCTATGTGTAACCAACACAAAACCCCGTGCTCTAACTCAAATGCTACTAAAATCAAGGAACTATTAATGTAAATGTAAACTAAAGTACTAAGGTAAACCCAACGGACAAGGGACTGGAAGAACCTGACAGCTCTTCTTCTAAGCACAGACCCTGCATGTGTGTTACTAGGTCTGCCTTTAAAGCTCCCAGCAGGTAACCAATCAACACTAATTGGCTAATTGCAGCCCTCACCTGCATGCCCCGTGACACAGGAGTACTCAGGCCTCTTGCACAGTGACACAGAAGTGATCAGCTCCTGGTACATAACACCTCCCCCACCAAACTGGTTGCCCCAGAGGCAACCACCACACAACAACCCATAACAAAAACAAAAAAAACCACTGTGACCCATTAGTTGTCAGGGCCACTACCACAACAGCGATAGCGGGTCGGCCCCTGTCGAACAGGACCACCAACCGTTTTGTATGCTCCCTTTCAACAGGCCCCTCCACCGATACCGACCTGTCAAAAATAGACTGCAAACCAAAATCAACCTGAGAACTACTCTCAACAGAACAGAACACAGCAAAACAAAAACCATAGATCACTGATACCACCACTGCGCCCATATCCATCCCACCTGGCACTGGCAGTCCAGGATACTGCAAGCCGTGAACATCCAGAGTAGGATGTACCGCCTCAGGTACAGCCCCACCGTACCTGGAACATGGCAGTACGACAGTCACAAAAACGTCTGGAACACCATCTAAAATGGTGTCACCCAAAATAACATTGTCCTGATCAAAATCAAAATGGCTGCACTCAACAGACCAGGTCGCAAAGGCGGCTCCTGCCCCACAGGACACAGGTACTAGGTTGACCATCACACCTAGTGCATGGCAGAGAATCAGTGTGGACATGTAGATCAATGTCAGAATCATCAACTGACATACTGAGACCATCCCTGCCCACAAGTGAAACATTAGGGACAATAGAGCTACTGTGGGAAGGCTGGCAGCCTAAGTCAGGCTTAGTAGCCTCTTCAACTAGAACGGTGTCACATGAAACAGCACCTCTCATAGCATCCTTCCCACACTCCTCCTCCAATTCGTTCGTGGCCTCAGCCACCATACAGGCTGGGAAGACCCTGAGACACTGCGCTGCCGTACCATCTCCTGCCACATGCTTCTCCGGCACGCATGTCAACTCTGGTTTCACCACGGGCCTAACACAAAGCCACAATCAAGAGAATCATTATGCAGAGGTAGATCCACAGTGTGCTTTCCAAAATTCTCAACAGGTACACATTTTAATTCAACAAAGAATGTGTCACTAAGTGTAATGTCCCAAGTCGAAGTGTCAACAACATCACTTTTGTCCTTTGACATTTCCCGAGCCACAGCACACACAGGAAACACTCCTGGATGTTTCTGTGCCAGCTCATTAGGGACCTCAGAAACCACAGGAATGGGAGTTACAACCGGAGTAGCCAACACTTTGTCACCAGCCAAATCATTCCCTAGAATGAAGGACACCCCGTGTAACACAAAAAAAAACCACCAAACAAATTTCTAGGGGTAAAAGATCCCGGACGAGCGCCCAACTGTTACGACCCTGGCTCATGGGTACGCAACGTATGTGTAACCAACACCAAAACCCAGTGCTCTAACTCAAAATGCTACTAAATCAAGGAACTATTAATGTAAATGTAAACTAAAGTACTAAGGTAAACCCAACGGACAAGGACTGGAAGAACCTGACAGCTCTTCTTCTAAGCACAGACCCTGCATGTGTGTTACTAGGTCTGCCTTTAAAGCTCCAAGCAGGTAACCAATCAGCACTAATTGGCTAATTGGCAGCCCTCACCTGCATGCCCCGTGGCACAGGAGTACTCAGGCCTCTTGCACAGTGACACAGAAGTGATCAGCTCCTGGTACATAACAGTGTGTGTGTGAAACAAACAAATATCAATTTTCTTTTTCTTTTTATCTTTGACAGTGAATAACACCATGCTAAAAATGACCAGACATGAAAATCGAAGCAAATTAATAAAGGGAGGATGATTAAACGGGAGTACTGAATTCTGCCATCTGGACACATGCAATTTTAAATATGATTATATAATATAGAATATCAGGCCTATAAATTACCTTATTATGGCCAAGTCACACATCTATGGATCGGGCCAAATCTCCCATTTCCAATGGCAGAGTTCAATCTGGATTTAGTATCACCAGGCGTGATTCACAAACCGTGAATGAAATCTACTGTAAGTACAGTTACTTTTTTATAGTGTAAATTTCTCCCCAATTTTTCATCAGATTGCAATGCCGTTTTTTGCTAGACATTCACAGAAAAGTAGAGAAACGAACTGTGTTCTGTTTTATGGCACAAACTTTCAGGTTTGTGGGAGATAATCCAGAAAAATAAGATAAATAAAAAAGTCAATCCAGAAGTCAGATGATTGACAGGGGCTGGCGTGAGCTGGGAAGTGTAGTTTTTTTTTTTATTGGAAAGCCCTGAGTCTCTTCCTTCAAAAGACCACACTCACTCTTGGCTGTGCCACTTCCTCCCGTCAATATCCGCCGGTTTCCGACTCAATGCCCTGAGATTTCTATAATCTTATATTTCACTAATAACAGTTAAAATCATTGGTAAACAAACGTAATGGTGAAAATATACACATTGACTGCTGTTTTGACAGGGTTAGGGTATTTACTCTTGGCTACATTTGGAGAAAAAAAAACGCAACATTAATTCGTACATTCTGTAGAGATGGATTTATTGTGTGATGTCATTGTCGGGTCGGTACCGGGCCACTGGGGCTTAAGAGGTTAATACCACATAAACGCTGACCACGATCTTTGCAGGAATTTTGTTATTGTTTGTATCTCGAAAAATAGATGACCTCTGTGAAGATGATCAACTAAACTGACTGCATTTATATATGGCATGTTCGATATTGGCTTTTTTACCGATACCGATATACCGATATTGTCCAACTCTTAATTTCCGATACCGATATCAACCGATACCGATATATGCAGGGTTCCCCCCCTTAAACAGAATAATTTCAGGTAATTAACATTACTTACATATCTCTTGTCGTGGAATTAACACAACATTATGCATACTTTTGACAATAAATAAAATCAGAATTTGTTCTTACTTGCTTGCCTGGGTAAATAAAGGTTAAATAAATGTAAAAAAAATTAAAACATTTGAAAAATGTACTTTTTTTTTTTTAAACCGATACCGATAATTTCCGATATCACATTTTAATGCCAATATCGGCCAATAATATCGGACATCCCTAATATATATTTATCCAAAGCACTTTACAACTCATACCTCACATTTACCCATTCACTCACACATTCCCTCACACATTCACTCACACATTCACTCACACATTCACTCACACATTCACTCACACATTCACTCACACATTCACTCACATTCACTCACACATTCACTCACACATT
>NC_140169.1:199138751-199151924 GCF_963971535.1 Notolepis coatsorum | reverse complement strand
AAATCTCGCAGGTCCAACCATTTTAATTAGTATATTTGTTTCTCTGGGCGAACTCACGTTAACGTTATTAATCCGCACTTTATTTAAAGACAGCCAATCAAATCCCATCAATGGAAAATGAACCCGCCCATACCCATGCTGATTGGTCCTAGAAAGCGGGGATCTTTGATTAAACACCTGCTATCAGCAGTGTTAATTTTGTCAACGAAAATTATGACTATATATGGTCGTTCAACGAAGCTTTTTCCCTGACGGCAACGAGACGTGACGCCACGTTAATGGAGACCATGTGACACTAATGTGACTAAATAATGTATGCAATATCGTTGACTACAACTGACGACACAAAATGTAGTTTGCAAAATACAATTTTGCTTTATCGTCAAGACTGTTTACCCCCCGCACCCCACCCGCATCCCACCCCACCCCTGTATACAAGGCAGTTGTTTGGAGGCACTGAAGGGTCCCACATGTATGGATACGCTTCCTGGCAGCAAGGTGTTTCTGTGTGATTAAAGCAACATTACTGCGGTTTCACTGCATGGTTTTTTTCCACGCCCAAGTTGGAGAATGATTAAAAAATCGAGGATCACCAAACAAAATTAAGGTCCGGGTTAAGGTTAAGTAAGGGTTGCAGGGCGGCTGGGCAGCGCAGTGGAGAATGGACTCGCCTACCACCGCAGAGACTCTGGGATCGAATCCAGCTGTCAGCGGTACCTCCGGCTTGGTCAGTCGTCCCTACTAACACAATTGGCAGTGTTAGCGGGTGGGAAGCCGGTGGGGTATGTATCCTGGTCGTTGTAAACTGCAGCTCCTACTGGTTGGTCGGGGCGCTTGTTCAGCAGGGAGGGATCGGGGGGAAATAGCGTGAACCTCCGCACAACGGTTACGTTCCCCCAGTGAGAGTCCTCGCTGTCAGGTGAAAAGAAGCGGCTGGCTGACTCCACATGTATCGGAGGAGGCATGTGGTAGTTCTACACCCTCCCTAGGCCGACAGTGGGACAATGCGCGCAACGACCAGGAAGGGAATTGGCATAACGACTAAATTGGATGGGAGCAAAATACAGAAAAAGTTATAGAAAAAAAAAATAAGTAAGGGTTGCAGTATAGACAGGCCAGTTAACGCATTTCTATAGACCCCATCGTGTCCCAGTTGTCCCTCTCCATGCCTGTTGAGAAACAATATCGCCCTGACTGTAGATATCTCTCTGTCTGCAGGGTTCGCACAAGGTCCTTGAAGTGCTTAAAGTGCTCGATTTCAAGGCCCGGAATTCCTTGAAAACATCCCAGTTTTTAACAAGGTGCTTAGAAAGTCCTTGAAATTCAAAACAACCATACGTATTGAAAGTTTTATTCATCCATGATAAAATTAAAAGACATTTAATTATAATTTTTTTTGTAACTAATTGTCAGGAATTGGTTTTAAGCCATAAATATTGGATCCGATTTTTCTATAAAAAACTGCATTTAAAAGTGAATTGTATCCTTTTTAATGCCCTTTTAAAGTGAAAAAAGAGTGCTTAGGAAGAGTGCTTACTTGAAAGTCCTTGAATTTCATTTTGCAATGTCCGTGGGAACCCTGTGTTTAACACATTGACTGCCACGCTTCTATCCATCAATGTATGATCACTGCCACCAGTCTAAGCCTATGGAGATGTTTACCTTCTTTGCAGGGCTATAACCTTTTAAATTGTATTGCTAAATTGACATTACTATGGCCCATTCAACATCGATTATCTATCGTTCAGGATGTAGGAACGTTATACTTTTTCATTCATAGATTCATACGAAAATACCATCTAGAACAGGGGTGGGCAATTATTTTTCCCAGGGGGGCGAATGAGCAACTGAAAATATGTTGGGGGCCGGGCCAAAATTCCAAACTCAATTATGCATAATATACATTTTATTTCTATATAAAAAGCAGTAAATGGCATTGTTTTGACCCCTGGTAAGAGTGTATGTTATTATTTGGCAATTAAAAGGTGAGGTTAGCTTTCAAAAATATCATTTATTCAAATAGAATTTATTTCCAAAATGATAAACAAAATGTGAAACATTAATAACAAAGGGCATTTTGAGTTTCATATACTATTGAAACAAGGATTTTCTTAGCTTTCTAAAGACATCACATCATCTTATAGCAAAAATAAACAAGACATGTCACTGAACTGTGTAAAGAAAAGTGTCCCAGTTTTGTAGCCTTTTTTACTTTACATGCCTATATTAAACATTTAATGTTTTCAGAACTGTGCAAAAAAAAGAAAAAAAAATATCAAGTGTCCCATATCACTTGTTATATTTCCACACTTTAGTGTTCTTCAGTTCTTTTTTTTTTCATTCAGTGTGAGAAATCCAGTCTCTGTTGAGCTTTAACAAGTCCATCAAAGTCAGGTTGCATGTCTGAGGTGGAGATGCGAAGCACAGCTGCCAGATGTTCATCAGTGAGAGAGGATCTGTAGGCTACCTGGACTTGGTAAACGTCATGACTGAGAATGTCTGTGGATCCAAAGAGAACCAACATCTTCTGAGCATGTCTCCTATGCGTATATTGTGCGTGTGTGTGAACATTGACATGAAAAGAAAAGAGTACAAAAAAATATATATATATTGAAAAAATAATAAAAAAAAAAATTTTTATTTTTATTTTTTTTATTATCATGTAATCTTTCGCAGGCCGGTCAGAATAATCCTGCGGGCCGTATCCGGCCGGCGGGCCGTACAATGCCCAGGTCTGGTCTAGAATATAAGTATGTTTTTATGATTTTCTGCAGTAATTCCTAGAACGCTAGTTATAGGCCTAAACGCATAATATAGATTATCGATTGCAGTTTATTCGCGATACACGCTATATTAAAAAATCCAACTGAATACGATCCTAAACGTTATGACTCATCATGCACGGATGAAAGGGGGGGGGGGGTCGTTTATAATTCCGTGATCGTCAGTAAATGCTTTATGTAGTATGGGTGATATATTGATCAGAGCGGTTTGCATTGAAAAGAATAAACAATCAAGCTGAAAGTAACGTTACTGTCCTCTTATCGTTCGCAGATGAGACTGGAGGAAAAAGATCCCACTTATTTGACGTAGATCGACTAGATCCATTTCCGGTTTGTATGGCGCAATAAACGCCCAAATCATTATTGCGTAATGGCAGCGATCCATATACACGGATGTGTGTCTAGAGTCCTGCAACAACATGTGACTGCCGGACGGATTTCCCAGTTGCACAGAGATCACCAGAGATCCATTTCCGGTTGTAACTCGCCCGATCATCCACCAGGCGGCGGGATTGAAGCGTTGCACGGTTGTGCAGAGTCCCACTGTCTCAGCAGAGGCTGGGTGAAATATGATCTCAATAACGTTGTACGCCGTAGCTTGGCGGAATTCGCATGACCAGCAAACCCGTCGTACAACGTTATTGGCGGTCAATGTGTTAATGTGCATCTACAGGGCAACCGAGTACAAACACAAACAGTCCTGGACAATGATAATGACAATGACAATGACAATGATAGGGATTTAAAAAATTATAATAATGACCACAGTGTCATGAATAGGCTACGACCTTCCAGTATCCCGGCTCATTTATCGCCATTGAAAAGAACAAATAATCATCCGTTAGCGTGATTCACAGGGCCTGTACAGTTGTGTGAGAAGAAGCGTTGCATGCACTAATGTGTCCTGCGTGTCCATGAGCCGTGTATGACAGCCGCGTGATTAATGATGTCATCGCGGGGAAGCGGGCCCGGTGGCTTTAATTGAGACAATCGTGATTGATAGTGAGATAATGAGCTTAGATATCAGCTCGTATTCGTTTATTGCTGCGCCTTATGAAACGGCACCCTTATCTTCTCGGCTCCATCTCATCACACGAGAGGAGATAGAAGACCTTGAGAAAATTGGGAGCGTCTGGAGCGCCGCTTCAGCGGGGAGGGCTGGGAGGCGCACAGAATTAAAACCCTGGTGATTATTAGCCGAGGCGCTCTCAGTGCCGTATGAAAGAGATGAATCCCCGTAATATGATTTTACCAAGGATGTATTAAAACACACCACATTATCTGCATGTTAATCATGATGGAAGATTTGTTTTTTTAAATCAGTATGGCATCATAATAAGCCGTTTTAACCCTTTCACTACCACACTACATAAGGTTAACCCTTTCACTACCACACTACAGAAGGTTAACCTTTTCACTACCACACTACAGAAGGTTAACCCTTTCACTACCACACTACGGAAGGTTGACCCTTTCACTACCACACTACCGAAGGTTAACCCTTTCACTACCACACAACAGAAGGTTGACCCTTTCACTACCACACTACAGAAGGTTAACCCTTTCACTACCACACTACGGAAGGTTGACCCTTTCACTACCACACTACCGAAGGTTAACCTTTCACTACCACACTACCGAAGGTTATCCCTTTCACTACCACACTACGTAAGGGATAATGTATAGCTACGAGGTCATTGTCGCAAAATAATTGACCGACACAGGGTTTAAAATACCGAGGCGCAGCGCAGAGGTGTTTTAAACGTCAGTGAAGGTCAATAATTTTGCGACAATGATCGAGTATAGCTATACATTATCCCGCTTATTACATGGCTAACTTACTAACAATATACCTAATTAATTTTACATCGACAAGACGAGATCAAATGCAGACACAGTTCTGTTCTGGCTCCGCTGTCATCGTCACACACACTCCGCTGTCAGTGCAGCCAGCAGGTGTGTCTGATTGGCTGCACTGATGCAGTGTGTCAGTGGCCTTGATTGCGAACAGCTGCGCACAGCGGTCATTATTGTTCCACAGAGATCCGTTATCGAGTAATATCGGACCTCTGATGAGCGCTACCACACTACAGAAGGTTAACCATTCACTATTACACTACAGATGTCTGTAGTGTGGTAGTGAAAAGTTAATGGGTGCCTCTTGGATTCATTAAATACAAACATTTTAAATGTGATTGTCACCGTGCTAACTGTGGCACGGCGGCCTTACTGCGGTTTAGAAAGAGGCATGGCCGTACGAAGGTTTAGAAAGAGGCGTGGCCTTACAAAGGTTTAGAAAGAGGCGTGGCTTTACAAAGGTTTAGAAAGAGGTGTGGCTATACGCGGTTTAGAAAGAGGTGTGGCCTTATGAAGGTTTAGAAAGAGGCGTGGTGTTACGAAGGATCAGATTAAACCGAATATATATATTTATTTATGGATATATATTGAATAGTATTTGTATGTCGTTTGATATCCCTTGTATATTCCTTGTACATATGCACGGAATATCCCTTTAGCCTACTATAGCCCATAATAGTTAATTATCTTATTGGACAAAGGACCTTGCGCCAGGGGACCAGCCCCTGGCGTCAAGTTCAAAGGTACCGACGAGACATGTCCGTACTAGCCCCGGCTCCGCTCAGGGATACGGCTACCGAAATGAGAGTGGCACTATTTGTTCACCGTGCATATAAATATGGCGCAAGTAAATGTAGAAGTCCCTTACCCTTCTTCCCAACTTAGTAACAGAACGTGAAGCCTCACCCACGATACGACGTGCGGTGAAGTATGGCCTGTTTGGCCTTAGAATAGCATTGAGACCTCGTGCGAATTAATAACTGAATTGTCAGAGTTTGGCACTGTACCGTCGAGTGCGACGTATTTCTATCAAGTAATAATAGTCTATCGTGTATGGTGCATCGTGCGGTTAGAGTTCTAAAGTGACCAGCCTCTCCAACGCTTCCTCGTGTTATCTAGAGTCTTATCCAGGTTGGGCCGACCACATGGCGCTTTCATCCGAGGAGATCTAGGCGAGGACCGAGGGACATGTACACTGGATTACCTACCCGACGACTGCTGAGCCCTATGCGGCTGGAATATATATTTGCTTTGGTACTGTGATTTGTGGAGCGGATAATCGCAGACGCCTGTGAGTGTTGGATTTACCCCCGAGAGGAGTCAAGTTGAGTCGGCGCTCAGAGAGACTGAGGTCGCCTAGCTTCTTCTTCATTGTGGAGCTACAGCCTACAAGAGAACCAAGGTGTATTCATCTACGGATCAAGAGTCTATTGCACTGTCTTCTGTACTTGAAGTCTCCATAGATATCGTTGACCAGACGGTCTACTACCGACGGCTCTCCTACCCCCCCTGCCGGCTTACAACCGGGAGGACCCCCTCCAGAATATCCCGCTATATCATTAAGTGTACCATAGATATAATTCCCTAAGAGCCAGGTTGTATACTTGCTTCCTGCGTAACCAGAGATTGGACATTCAGTGTTGATTTGCCTACGAGTACTCATTTGCCTTACAAGTGCATTCAAATGATAAATGTAAGATAAATATTCTATGTACCTTTTGCTCCATTAAATATTTGATTATTACCTTTGACTGGAACCGATTTCATTGTGGAAAGTGTTCATCATATTTAGATATCGTGTACTGTATGGCCAGTAGTTAAAGTACATAAAGCGGTAGTGGTTTAATGATACCATACTTATCAATACAGTCAGGGAATTGTACCCCTCAGTTACAATTGGTCCTTCGAGCCGGATGGTAATTAGTGTAATATTAATATAGTGGTATTAATATTGAAATGGCCTATGATGAACACTCCACGAAACGGTCCTCCTAAAGTAGAACGCCCGCAGCATAGACGGCAGCCACCTCAGTACTTAGAGGATTACGCTGCCAGTATACTACCTAGCCTTCTACAAACGGTAAACGCGGTAAAAGTAGAAAGTAAAATTATGTCCGACCCTATCAACCAGGATACCCCGACCACAGAGGCCCTAGTGGGTTCTAATGTAACTGACCAAGCTCACGGTGGGGACCAGGAGGGAACTGACACGACTTTACCCCCCGCCAAGACCGAAGAAGTAGTCCCCGGAGAGCTCCGGGAGGAAGACAACCCTCCAGAGATGGAACTCTGCACGGAACAAGATGAGGAGAGCGCCGAGGAGATAGAGCTCCAGGACTCCCCGCAGGAGAACGCATCCCCAACGAGTACTGCCAGGAGCAGATCACCTCAACCAGCGTCTTCCCCCAGCGAGGCGGACAAGATGCTGGCACAGGCGTTCCTCGCCAGCCTAGCAGCCTCCACAGAGCGCGATCGGCTCCAAGCACAGACGCTTAGTGAGAGCGAACATTCTTCCATGGAAAGAGAACGCATTCAAGCGCAGCAACGGAGCGACGAAGAGCGTATACGTCTGGAGATGAGACGCCTTCAGACGGAAGAGAATATGGCAAGAGACCGGGCCGACACCCAGCGTGCCGCTGCCGGTGCCCAAAGAGAAGCAGATCTCACCAAGCGCGAAGCCGAGCGCGACAGACTACAAGCGCAGCTAATGGAGCAGCTGATCGCCAGGGCAACACCCCCTCCCTCCACAAGGGGTTCCAGGGCCTCGTCAAGACACGGGTCAAGGGCACCCTCCCCTAACCGATCAAGCGACCCTGAACTCGACCACCAGAGAGAGCCTATACCCCCCTCCGAACCCCTTCCCCGACCGGTCCCAGTGAGACCCAGCTACAAGGAAGGAACGGCGTACACCGCGGAGAGGCTAAATAGACGACTACAGGATCTAGATGACCTGACAGAGGAAGAAGAGGGAGAGGAGGAGAGTCAAGCCCGACAGCAGCACAGTACTCCACAGGACCAGGAGGTCCAGTACAGCCCAGGCTATAACCCCGCGGCTCTGCGCTACAGACCCCCGACTCTATTCACGGGTGAGCATGACGCACGACCAGTCCCGAGGAATAGCACCTGGACCAGCGGGCCATGGTACCCTGCCGGTACCAGCCCACCGAGAGGCGTAAGAGGAGACTCGCCTAGGAGGCCTCTCTTCCAACGCTCACCGATGTGCCAGCCATCCACGGCGTCATACATTGGCACACCGACGTTTCCAGACTTCACCCATGAGAACCGAGCACAGTACACGGAGCTACGGATGTGCTTAGAGACAATGATGGTGGATGTAGCTGATGAACGCCACAAGTATGCTATCCTATTGAAGCACCTGAAAGTGCCCAGAGCGCACAACATAGCGCTAGCTTATGCCACCTCTACGACCCCATACACCGCGGCTCTAGCAGCACTAGACCAAAGATATGGACGTATATGGGATTACGTAATACAAGAGATAAGGCATATTGACCGCCTACCCCCAGCAACAGACAATCGCTCACTAGACGACCTGTCTATCAAAGTACAATCCCTGGTAGGGATGCTGGGGGCGCAACGAGAAAAGGGTATGCACGAACTATACGCAAACTCGAATGTCGAGAGGATTTTAGAGAAGCTGCCGCCCGCCCGACAGGAGCGCTTCAGGCGGCAAAGAGACCACCGTGATCCTAACGGTCCGAGCCATCCCTCCTAGACCTAGCCGACTTCCTGGCGAGAGAAGTCAGCAGCCTAGGGTTGGATACGTTCGTGCGGAGCACGCCAAGCTCCAGAGAGGGACCTAGGAGAGCAAACGATGGCCGAAGATTGGTGACTGTCATGCACCAATCAGAATCAGTACCGAGCAGCAAGAACCACAGTACCCCCTCGATGAAAGAGAAGTGGAAGATGGTGTGCCCGTACTGCGAAAAGGAACACTGGTTGTCACAATGTGACCTGTTCAAGAAGATGACCGCTGAAGAAGTGAGTCACTGGATAAAGTCCAACAGGCGCTGTTACCGATGTGCGCGCAGTCACATGGCAGCCGAGTGCCGCCTAAAGAAGAGGTGTAGTCGGTGTGACGGAGCCCACCTAGATGTCCTACACGACAGTAACAGAAGAAAGCCTGCACCATCCAGCAGCACAAAGGCAAGTGTTATGTACATTGACCCCGCTAGCAGCGGGGGCGCCCAGGTGCTCTTAAAGGTGGTCCGCGTAACACTGAGTTACCAAGATAAGGTCATGGACAATTACGCCGTCCTTGGGCTGCGGGGGAGCGAAAACCAGATGACGATTCGGACAATAAGAAGAGATCTAAAGACGATAAAGGGCGAGAATGTCTCCTTCACTATCGCAGCAAGCGGGCAGCCAGAGAGACGGTATAGGATTACTAATGCTTTCACCACCCAAGAAATAGGACTATCGCAGTACACCTACCCCATCGCCAAGCTGATGGATAAATATGTGCACCTGCGTCAACTAACTATCCCGCTCATAGACGGTGCCACCCCAACCCTGCTGATAGGCTCCGACCATGCAGACCTCATAGTCCCGATAGACCGGGTCCATACAGGACCCAGAGGTTGTCCTGCAGCAGTCGAGACCCGCCTAGGATGGACATTACAAGGCCCCCTCGCCAAGTCTCTTAACCGAACAGCAGCCACTAGCTGCCTCCACTCCAGAGTGACAGAAGAAGACACCACTCTCCTGCAGCATGTCGAGAGGCTATGGACACTAGAGACAATGCCCTTTAAGAACGAAAAGAAAGACATTCGTTCTAAGGAAGATATTTACACTATAGCCCTCCTCGAGCAAGGGACAAAGAGAGTCACAGTCAACGGAGTGATGAGATACGCAACTCCACTCCTGAGGCGAGAGGGAATGCCCACCTTTCACGCCACAAAAGAAGCGACGGAGCGGTATCTATTGAACACAGAGCGGCGCCTAGCCAAAGACCCCGCTCAAGAGACTGTGTACCGCGCTGAGATTAACAAGCTAATCACAGCGGGACACATAAAGAAAATTGACATTAAAGAGGCCGATCAGACGACCGAATCATGGTACGTGCCGCACCACAAGGTCCACCACAACGGCAAGGATCGTATTGTGTTTAACTGCAGCTACCAGATCGGATCACAAAATCTGAATAAAGAGCTCTTGCCCGGCCCAACACTCGGCCTCTCTCTACTAGGCGTGCTACTACGCTTCCGCCAGGACAAAGTGGCTATCAGCGGCGACATCAAAGGGATGTTCCTGCAGGTGAGACTAGTGGAGGAGGACAAGCCCCTGCTGCGGTTCCTATGGAGAGAGAGGATCGGAGATGAGCACCCAGCCATCTATCAATGGGAAGTCCTCCCTTTCGGAACCACATGCAGCCCATGCTGTGCTACGTTTGCACTACAAAAACACGTCGCAGAGGACCCAGCAGCAGATGAAGAGGTCCGACAAAGTGTGACAAATAGTTTCTACGTGGACAACTGTTTACAAAGCGTCTCGACGCCAGAAGAAGCCGAGGCTCTTCTACTCAAGCTCCGCGCCTCCCTGATCAAAGGCGGCTTTGATATCAGGCAGTGGGCCAGCAGCGACCCGCAAGTATTGCGCAGCCTCTCCCCCGAGGACTAGGCAGCGAGCAGCGAGACCTGGATGGCGACCATCCCAGGAGAAGCCCAAGAAATGACACTAGGACTAGTCTGGCGCTTCAAAACAGACTCGCTCCATTATAGACACAAACCCCTGACCAAGGAGCAGGGAAGGTCGACGGCAATACCGACCACCAGACGGAGTGTATACAGAACACTCGCCAGACAATATGACCCGTTGGGATGTATTCTACCTTACACCACCAGGGCAAAGATGATTGTAAGAGCGCTATGGGACAAGGACCAGGGCTGGGACGATCCCATACCCGAACACCTTGCATCCACATGGAGAGAGTGGGAGACGGAACTCCGGTCACTCCCAGGTGTTAACATACGCCGCAGCTACTTCCCACCCACAGTGAGGCCAGAGACATGCAAGATGGACCTGCACGTATTCAGCGACGCCTCCGAAGTAGCCTACGGTTCGGTGGCCTACTTGCGTGCCCGAGAGGAGGGAGGAGAAATACATACTGCTTTCATCCTGGCTCGCTCAAGAATAGCCCCACGAAAGCAACAATCTATCCCGCGTCTAGAGCTCTGCGCAGCCCTAGCAGGAGCGCAGCTCGCCACGTTAATCCAACGTGAACTCACCATCCCGGTGCAAAGAACAATCTTGTGGTCAGACTCCACGACAGTACTCACATGGATCCGGTCTGATTCGTGCAGATACAAGATCTTCGTGGGAGTCAGAGTCACCGAGATTCAAGAGTTAACAGAAGTAGCAAGCTGGAGGTATGTGGACACCAAACACAACCCAGCTGACGTCATCACCCGGGGAATGTCCCTGGATGACCTCACCCGTCACAACCTCTACAGTGACGGACCAGAGTTTCTCAAGCTCCCCGAAGAAGAGTGGCCTACACCCACCCCACGAGAGGCGAGTAAAGAGGAGGCCGAAAACAAGAAACCTATGTTCTGTGGATTGAACATACTCGTCTCCACAGACCCCGACATAGACGATTGCCTCACCCTAGAGAGTGCGCAGCTAAAGACATTTCTGTGGCACCACCCAGAGGTTCAGCCCACGACTGACATTTCAGCAGCTGACTATGAAGAAGCAGAACTTCTTCTACTACAACGAGCCCAGAGAGACTCGTTCCCCGATGAGCTAGACTGTCTACAGGGAGCAAAGCCCGTCCCATCAGACAGCAGACTGCTCCACCTAGCCCCCGAGAGCGACGCCCATAGTCTCATCAGAGTGGGTGGTCATCTGCGGAGAGCCCCAGACCGGAGAGCCCCAGACTTACCGGATGACGTCAAGTACCCGATAGTCTTGAACAGCCGACACAAGGTCACAGAGCTGATCATAAAGAAATACGACGAGGATGTGCACCACGCAGGGGCAGAGAGAGTCTTCGCGGAGATCAAACGTCGTTATTGGATACTGCAAGGGAGAGAAGCAGTGCGGCGCTTCCAGCGAACCTGTCTAGACTGTCGTAAGTGGCGAGCCCAGCCCAGTATACCCCGGATGGCTGACCTACCTCCCTGTCGCCTCCGACTCGGCGACAAGCCTTTTCACTCCACCGGTATGGACTGTTTCGGCCCGCTGTATATAAAGAAAGGAAGAGGAACCGAGAAGCGGTGGGGTATTGTATTCAAATGCATGACCACCAGAGCGATACATATCGAACTCCTTCCAACCATGAGCACAGACTCATTCCTTGTGGCCTTCCGAAGATTCACATCACGGAAAGGAAAACCGTCTACATTATTGTCTGATCACGGGACAAACTTCAAAGGCGGAGAAAGAGAGCTGAGAGAGAGCTTCCAAGCTATGGGCCCAGAACTTAAGACCCACCTCGCTCCATCCCAGATTGACTTCCAGTTTAATCCCCCAAACGCACCTCACTTCGGTGGAACTTGGGAACGAGAAGTACGTTCTATAAAGACAGCCCTGTACGCCGTGCTTGGGGCCCAGACCGTGGCGGAAGAAGTCTTAATGACAGTCCTCACGGAGATCGAGGGAGTATTGAACTCAAAGCCCCTCGGTTATGTCTCAAGTGATGTAGCAGATGTCGACCCAGTCACCCCCAACACACTCTTGATGGGGCGGCTGGACCGCGCGCTACCCCAGACAATGTACAGGCCTGAAGAAGCGAACGGCCGAAGAATGTGGAGGTACAGTCAAGTATTGGCTGACAAGTTTTGGAACAGCTTCCTACTCCACTACCTACCGTCTCTACAGACCCGCCAGAAATGGGTGAAAGAGAGAGACAATTTGACAGAAGGAACAGTCGTCATGATTATCGACCAGTCACTACCCCGAGCTATGTGGCCGGCTGGCCGCGTAAGCAAAGTGATCACCGGTGCCGATGGAAAGGTCCGAGCAGCTGAAGTGCTCGTCCAAGGGCGGACCTACACCCGACCCGTGGCGAGGCTAATAGAACTGCCAAGGCTCCCCGATACTATCGATGACGACCATGACCCCATGACTTTGTGAACTGACTGACCCTCACAGCGGACATTGAGTAGTGGACAGTGCGGTTAATCTGTCTCTGCTTAGCTAATTAGGTGGGACTAATTAGGGAGCGGCTGTTACGAAGGATCAGATTAAACCGAATATATATATTTATTTATGGATATATATTGAATAGTATTTGTATGTCGTTTGATATCCCTTGTATATTCCTTGTACATATGCACGGAATATCCCTTTAGCCTACTATAGCCCATAATAGTTCATTCTCTTATTGGACAAAGGACCAGGCGCCAGGGGACCAGCCCCTGGCGTCAAGTTCAAAGGTACCGACGAGACATGTCCGTACTAGCCCCGGCTCCGCTCAGGGATACGGCTACCGAAATGAGAGTGGCACTATTTGTTCACCGTGCATATAAATATGGCGCAAGTAAATGTAGAAGTCCCTTACCCTTCTTCC
>NC_140169.1:199126251-199133751 GCF_963971535.1 Notolepis coatsorum | reverse complement strand
AAACACATAGACGCAGTAGAAAGCATGCATCCTCATTTTTCAGAAAGCTAATGTTGTGCTAATCTTATGCTAGCAGGCATCATAGTCGCTAGCGTTGCATAGGTTTTGCAAAACAGTGAATATGATCTAACAGTATGTTGAACAGAAAGCTTAGGTAGCTATCCAGCTATCTTTTTAGTCAAGCATGGTAAGACTGGAGTGATTATTAACATGTATCTGGATATCGGCATTAATTGTGCAATTGTTTAATTGCATGGTACCAGAAACAGGATTGCTCTCATTGTAGCTGGCTGGCTTATTTTCAGACACTATCTCTCTCTCTCTCTCTCTCTCTCTCTCTCTCCTCTCTCTCCCTCTCTCTCTCTCTCGGCCTCTATCTCTGTCTCTTGGCCGCTCTGTCTCTCTCTCTCTCCCTCTCTCTCTCGGCCTCTATCTCTGTCTCTTGGCCTCTCTGTCTCTCTCCCTCTCTCTCTCGGCCTCTATCTGTCTATTGGCCTCTCTGTCTGTCTCCCTCTCTCTCTCTCCCTCTCTCTCTCTCTCTCTCTCTCTCCTCTCTCTCCATCTCTCCCTCCCTCTCTGTCTCCTCTCTGTCTCTCTCCCTCTCCTCCCTCCCTCTCTGTCTCCCTCTCTGTCTCTCTCCCTCTCTGTATCCCTCGCTGTCTCTCTGTCTCCCTCCCTGTCTCCATCCATGTCTCCTCTCTGTCTCCTCTGTCTCCCTCCCTGTCTCCATCCATGTCTCCCTCCCTGTCTCCCTCTCCCTGTCTCCATCCAGTCTCCCCCTCCCCTCTCTGTCTCCCTCCATGTCTCCATCCCTGTCTCCCTCCCTCTCTCCCTCCCTGTCTCCCTCCCTGTCTCCCCTCCCTGTCTCCATCCATGTCTCCCTCTCTGTCTCCCCTCTCTGTCTCCCTCTCTGTCTCCATCTCTGTCTCCCTCCCTGTCTCCATCCATGTCTCCCTCTCTGTCTCCCTCCCTGTCTCCATCCATGTATCCCTCTCTGTCTCCCTCCCTGTCTCCATCCCTGTCTCCCTCCCTCTCTCCCTCCCTGTCTCCCTCCCTATCTCCCTCTCTGTCTCCCTCTCTGTCTCCCTCTCTGTCTCCCTCCCTCTCTCCATCCCTGTCTCCCTCCCTGTCTCCATCCCTGTCTCCATCCCTGTCTCCCTCCCCTTCTCCCCTCCCTGTCTCCCTCCCTGTCTCCATCCCTGTATCCCTCCCTTGTCCCTCCCTCCCTTGTCTCCCTCCCTCCCTGTCTCCCTCCCTGTCTCCATCCCTGTCTCCCTCCCTGTCTCCTCCATGTCTCCCTCTCCCTCCTGTCTCCCTCCCTGTCTCCCTCTCTGTCTCCCTCTCTGTCTCCTCCCTGTCTCCCTCCTGTCTCCCTCCCTGTCTCCCTCCTCTGTCTCCCTCTCTGTCTCCCTACCTGTCTCCCTCTCTGTCTCCCTCCCTGTCTCCCTCTCTGTCTCCCTCTCTGTCTCCCTCTCTGTCTCCCTCTCTGTCTCCCTCCCCTGTCTCTATCCTGTCTCCCTCACTGTCTCCCCTCTCTGTCTCCCTCTCTGTCTCCCTCCCTGTCTCCATCCCTGTCTCCCTCCCTCTCTCCCCTCCCTGTCTCCCTCCCTCCCTGTCTCCCTCCCTCCCTGTCTCCCTCTATGTCTCCCTCTCTGTCTCCCTCCCTGTCTCCATCCCTGTCTCCCTCCCTCTCTCCCTCCCTGTCTCCTCCCTCCCTGTCTCCCTATCTCTGTCTCCCTCCCTGTCTCCATCCATGTCTCTCTCTCTCTCTCTCTCTCTCTCTCTCTCTCTCTTCTCTCTTCTCTCTCTCTCTCTCTCTCTCTCTCTCTCTCTCTCTCTCTCTCTCTCTCTCTCTCCCCTCTCCCTCTCCCTCTCTCTCCCTCTCTCTCTCTCTCTCTCTCTCTCTCTCTCTCTCTCTCTCTCTCTCTCTTCTCTCTCTCTCTCTCTCCTCTCTCTATCTCTCTCTATCTCTCTCTCTCTCCCTCTCTCTCCCTCTCTCCCCCTCTCTCCCCCTCTCTCCCCCTCTCTCCTATCTCTCCCTCTCTCTCTCTCCCTCTCTATCTCTCCCTCTCTACTTCTCTCTCTCCCTCTCTCTCTCTCCCTCTCTCTATCCCTCTCTCTCCTCTCTCTCTCTGTCTCTCTCCCTCTCTCCTCTCACTCTCTTTCTCCCTCTCTCCCTCCCTCTCTCTCTCCCCCTCTCCCTCCCCTCTCTCTCCCTCTCTCTCTCCCTCTCTCTCTCCAGGGTTGTGGAGAAGGGCTCTGTCAGCGGGGAAGCCGAATGATCCGCCACTTCCGCTCCAGCTCGGTGCCCATCCCCCTGGCGCTGGAGACCATGGTCCACCCGCCGCCAGTCCACCCATTAGACCGGCCCTGCAGCAGGCGGGCCATACCACCGAGGACGGGACCGGCGGGGGGGGTCTGGCCTCTCCCCGGAAGCAGCCCCCTCCCAAACAAAGAGGGACCCCCAACACACGTCTGAGCGCCTCGTACGAGTTAGTCAGCGCTGGACTGACTCTAGGACCCAGAGAGAGTCCTACTCCTGAGGGCTACACCTCCCCCCCTGGAATCCCCCCAAATCTCAGCTGTCCCCGACAGACCCTGCAGGTACTACTTTATCAGTATCACTACTCAGATGTCCCCTACAGGACCCTGCAGGTACTACTTTATCAGTATCACTACTCAGATGTCCCCTACAGACCCTGCAGGTACTACTTTATCAGTATCACTACTCAGATGTCCCCTACAGGACCCTGCAGGTACTACTTTATCAGTATCACTACTCAGATGTCCCCGACAGACACTGCAGGTACTACTTTATCAATATCACTACTCAGATGTCCCCTACAGGATCCTGCAGGTACTACTTTATCAGTATCACTACTCAGATGTCCCCGACAGACCCTGCAGGTACTACTTTATCAGTATCACTACTCAGTGTCCCCGACAGACCTGCAGGTACTACTTTATCAATATCACTACTCAGCTGTTCCCTGCAGGAACTACTTTATCAGTATCACTACTCAGCTGCCCCCTACAGGTACTACTTTATCAGTATCACTACTCAGCTGTCCCCTGCAGACCCTGCAGGTACTACTTTATCAGTATCACTACTCAGCTGTCCCCTACAGCAGTGTTTCTCAACTGGTGGGTCGTGACCCAAAAGTGGGTCGCGGGGCCATTTTGAATGGGTCGCGGATGTGTGTGTAAAAAAAAAAAAAATTAATATAATTTTTATTTTTTTTGCATTAGCTATCTTTCTGAAAGTGGCTTCTCAGCTCTGGTCCAGCTGAAGACAAAGCAGAGAACAGATTGGACATTGAGCATGACCTCAGAGTTGCTTTGTCTACCATCACCCCAGACTTTGAGACTCTTGTCAGGAGCAAACAACATCCCCAGTTATCCCATTAGTTCCCTGGGATGTTTAAGCTAAGAAGTCTGCTAAGAAGGATATATTATTTATTATTATTATTATTATTATTATTATTATTATTATTATTATTATTATTATTATTATTATTATTATTATTATTATTATTATTATTATTTTATTATTATTATTATTATTATTATTATTATTATTATTATTATTATTATTTATTTCATGTGTTTTAGCCATAGTTGTACTTTTGTTGCAACCCCAGTTATCCCATTAGTTCCCCCAAACTTACTGTAGGCCTGTTATGTTAAGCTAAGAAGGCTGCTAAGAAGCATAATTATTATTATTTATTATTATTATTATTATTATTATTATATTTATTATTATTATTATTATTATTATTATTATTATTATTATTATTATTATTATTATTATTATTAATATATTTATTATTATTATTATTATTATTATTTATTGTATTGGGTTTTTAGCCCTAGTTGCACTTTTGTTGCACTTTTTTGTGTTTATTTCATGTTTTAACAGTGCATGGAATATTGTGTATTACTGCAAAAAAAATAAAACATTTGAAATAAATCATAGTCGTTCAAAATGTGGGTCGCTACTTAATGACTAAGGAAAATGTTGGGTCCCGAGGCTAGACCAGTTGAGAACCACTGCCTTACAGGACCCTGCAGGTACTACTTTATCAGTATCACTACTCAGCTGTCCCCTGCAGACCCTGCAGGTACTACTTTATCAGTATCACTACTCAGCTGTCCCCTGCAGGAACTACTTTATCAGTATCACTACTCAGCTGTCCTCTACAGACCCTGCAGGAACTACTTTATCAGTATCACTACTCAGCTGTCCCCTGCAGGAACTACTTTATCAGTATCACTACTCAGCTGTCCTCTACAGACCCTGCAGGTACTACTTATCAGTATCACTACTCAGCTGTCCCCTGCAGGAACTACTTTAATCAGTATCACTACTCAGCTGTCCCCTGCGACCCTGCAGGTACTACTTTATCAGTATCACTACTCAGCTGTCCCCTGCAGGAACTACTTTATCAGTATCACTACTCAGCTGTCCTCTACAGACCCTGCAGGTACTACTTTATCAGTATCACTACTCAGCTGTCCCCTGCAGGAACTACTTTATCAGTATCACTACTCAGCTGTCCCCTGCAGGAACTACTTTATCAGTATCACTACTCAGCTGTCCTCTACAGACTCTGCAGGAACTACTTTATCAGTATCACTACTCAGCTGTCCTCTACAGACCCTGCACTACTTTATCAGTATCACTACTCAGCTGTCCCCTGCAGGAACTACTTTATCAGTATCACTACTCAGCTGTCCTCTACAGACCCTGCAGGAACTACTTTATCAGTATCACTACTCAGCTGTCCTCTACAGACCTGCAGGAACTACTTTATCAGTATCACTACTAGCTGTCTCTACAGACCCTGCAGGAACTACTTTATCAGTATCACTACTCAGCTGTCCTCTACAGACCCTGCAGGAACTACTTTATCAGTATCACTACTCAGCTGTCCTCTACAGACCCTGCAGGAACTACTTTATCAGTATCACTACTCAGCTGTCCTCTACAGACCCTGCAGGAACTACTTTATCAGTATCACTACTCAGCTGTCCTCTACAGACCCTGCAGGAACTACTTTATCAGTATCACTACTCAGCTGTCCCCTGCAGGAACTACTTTATCAGTATCACTACTCAGCTGTCCTCTACAGACCCTGCAGGAACTACTTTATCAGTATCACTACTCAGCTGTCCTCTACAGACCCTGCACTACTTTATCAGTACTTGACCAGAGCTTACTGGTCAACATACATACATACATACCGTTTTTTTTTGGGGGGGGGGATCATTCCATTTGGGCTGTGGGGGTGCTTAATGTCTGAAGGAGTCGACTGAAGGCATCTTGTCCTCTGTGAAAGCATGCAATTGGTCCACTGATGGATACATCTTGATATTTGTCTAGTGTGTCCATTAGACACATGTGCGCCATTAGCGTTAGCCACGCTTCTAGGCCTCTTTGCTTTTGGAAAGAATGATTAAAAAATATAAAAATAAAATTATAATCATTTTATTTAATTTCTTTTTAATTTTGACTACCAGGTTGGCAGTCGACTATGGCTCTTTTCGATCGATTAGTTGACTATTTGACTAATGGAGGTCAGCCCTAGTGGTTACAGTGCACCAGCCCTGGCATGTTAAAGTGCTCTTTTCTACACAGGACCACCTGACAGCTGAGCGTTCTTTCTTCTTTTTTTGGTTATCAACGTAAAACAAACAAGAAGAACAGGAACAAATTCCGATTCCTAGATTGTTACCAACATAAACGACAACAAAAAAATAGACAGTTGAGACTTTTGTGTCATCAACTTGTCAATGTTTGTTTGTTTGTTTATTAGGATCCCCATTAGTCATCATCAACGTGTTGACTACTCTTCCTGGGGTCCTCACAGATATACACATACAAATATGAAACATTCAGTGTAAACCAGTCATATATCACAATCTGATAATCACATACATAATCAATAGAAAATAAAACAAAAGGTCATAGGTGAATCTATTTCACCATACCTTTAAAAAAAAAAAACACAAAGTAAACAGAAGAAGTTTGGATAACATGGCTGCACTACACTCATGTCATATTGATTTCCTTCCGGATTATGGCTCCTTATTATGTCCTTGTTTTCCGTCCGTATGATATGTAATGGGATCCTATTCCAATATGTTATGGCTCTATGCATTGCGGTTTTCTTTAGAGCGTTGGTTCTAGGCAGAGTTTTAATGTCTCAGCAAAGATATATGTTTGTAAGCCCCTCCGATTAACCAGCTGTTCTTCTTCTTCTGCCACTTCCTCCTCAGCCAAGCCCCGCCCCCACAGCGACGACTACAGCACCACCAGGAAGGTGCCCCCCCCAAGCCCAAGCGCAGCCCCAACACCAAGCTGACGGGCTCCTACGAGGAGATCAACGCCGCCGGCCTCCACCTCCACCAGCTCCGCCCCCCGCCGACGTCAAGCTAGCCCTGCTGTCCCGCGCCGGGGGGAGAGTGGCTCTATAGACGCCCTGCAGGGGGCGCCGGCGCTGAGCCTCTACCACCGGGGGGGCCAGGCCGAGGAGGACGTCTACATCGAGATGGTGGGGGCCCAGGGGCCCGACAGCCCGGAGGAGCAGGCCGACGCCGAGGCCGTCTACGAGGAGATGAAGTACGGGGGGAGGACGGGGGGGCGCTTCCCGTCGTCAGCGTGGTCGCCGTGGCAGCCAAGCTGGAGGCCCTGGGGTTGGTCCTGCCGGGGCTGCTGGGGGGAGGGGCGTCGCCTCCCAAGGGGGCGGCGGGGAGAGCAAGCGAGCGGCGGGAGTGACCACTAGCACGGACTCCGGCACCACCGCGGCGGGGGAGAGGAGAGAGGGAGGCTGTGACATCCCCCCGCCCTTCCCCAACCTGCTCCCCCACCGCCCTCCTCTCCTGGTCTTCCCCCCGTCGCCCGTCACCTGCTCGCCGGCCTCGGACGAGTCGCCCCTCACCCCGCTGGAGGTGAAGAAGCTGCCGGTGTTCGAGACCAACCTGAACTACGGCGGCCCCGACAGCCCCCTCTCCCCGCAGTACGCCCGGCAGAGGGCCGACTCCTCCCCCAGCCTGTCCGTCCTGATGCCCGACAGGGCCACGCCTCCTCCGCTCCCCCCCGCCGCCGCCGCCGCCGCCTCCTCCTCCCGCCAACAACGCCCTCCCTCCGCCCTACCGACCCCCCTCCCACTTCCCCTTCCCCCGGACGCCGGCTTCCTGTCCCTGACGCGCTCCGACTCCCCCAAGCTTTCGTCTGCTGCCCCCGCACGGGAGGAGGGGGAGGGGGGGACCCCCTGGGGAAGCCTCCCCCTACTCCCCGGCAAAGACGTCGTCGTCCCGCCCCGAGCCCCCCCGGGCTCACTCGTGCTCCTCCTCGCCGCTGCTGTTCAACCCGGCCAACGGGAGGCCTCTGACCAGCCCCCTGGACGAGCTCAACACGCTGTTCAGCTCGGACGCAGTCGGCTGAGGAAGTCCACCTCCGGACGCAAGATGAGGGACGGAGGTCAGTGGCACCCCACG